>NC_133618.1:274835290-275142790 GCF_048593235.1 Sminthopsis crassicaudata
TCTATATATCTATATCTATATCTATATCTATATCTATATCTATATCTATATCTATATATATATCTATATATATATCTATATATATATATATATATATATATATATATCGACCTGCCATCTGGGTGGGGGGGAAGGAGGGGAAAAATTGGAACAAAGGGTTTGGCAATTGTCAATATTGTAAGTTCTTGCAGAACTTCAGAAAAAGATGGTTAGAAGAGAGCAAAGGCTAATAGTAAAGACAAACTTGAAAAGCAAGTGTCATCTCTAGTGAAAATTGAAGATAGTACAGGCAGAGGAAATGTCATGCTAGAAAAACCAATATAATCTCTAGAGAGGAAGCAGGAAGGTAGCAGAAGTGAATGGAGTTGGAAAGCCAATGACAAAACCCATAAATGGATCTAAGCAAACCCACACTCTGACAAAGAGTATCACAAGCCACAAATGGCTCCCAAAATCAGACACCGGAAGCCAGGTCCTAACCTTAGCCTCTCAGAACAGAAGTAAGGGACAGAGCCAGCCCCAATGTGTCATTATATAAGAAGACCATGTTGTATACTATCCATAATACAAGGAGCCTCAAGTTCAAGTAAATACATGAGTAGTGATGCCAGAAGGGCTGTTTAGGAGTCTTAGACTAGTAAGATTTCAGACATCCCACATAGAAGCGGATAGAAAAAACTCCTGAGAACTGAGAAAAGAGAAGAAACAAAAGAAACAAAATGAGATCTGAACCTGAATCATCAGGTCTAAAGCAAAAGTCAAGGACAAAGGTATAGAAGGGGACCCAATTGCAGTCACTCTATCTATAGCAATAGTTGTAGCATAATTCAAACTATGGAGAGAACAGAACCAAAATCTATCTGATCCATCCAGGATTGCTGCAGGAAACTTGGCAGAATACAAAATCCCAATTTAAGAACTAAGGCTGATAATATGAGTAAAAAGAAAGAAACAAATAAACACAATGAACAAATGCAGTGTGTTAAGAGAAGCATAAAGGGCAAATCTGGGAGAAGGAAATACTCCTACAACAAATAGAAACTGAGCTTCAAAGAAAAAAAATACCTTGACAAGGAAGAAAAAAAAAGAAATGTTTTAAAAAATGAAATTGACAGATGGATAGAGAAAAAAAAATATTAAGGAAAACAGTTCAGATCAGAAGGTAGAAACTCACCCAAATAGTGGACAAACTGAGAAATAGAATGAAGAAAACAGAAATCAATGATTACTTAAACAATAACAAATGTTACAACAAAATAAGAAGGTTGAAAAAATAGAAGCATATGTATTGACTGTCAAAAACAACTAACTTGGCAAATATGTCAAAGAGAGATAATGTAAGAATCATCAAACTCCCTGAAAACCATAAGCAAAGAAAAGAATTGATACAATATTACAAGAAATTATAATAGAAATTTGACCAGATATACAAGAACCAGAGGCAAAGTAAAAGTAGGAAAAATCTATTGATCATCTTCCGACAAAAACCCCAAACTGAAAATGTGAAAGAGTTATCATAGCCAAAATTCAGTATTAAAAAAAAAAAAGGCAGCAGAAAGACTTTGAGTACAATGGAACCAAAGTTAAGATTCTACAAGATCTTCTAGCAGCAACTCTATATAAAGAAGAAAAAATTTTGGAATACAATTTTTCAGAAAAGGAGAAATAAGGGAAGGGCATAAACATTAAAATAGCACCTACTATGTGCCAAGTACTTTTAAAGAAAATATTGTGTCATTTGATCTTTACAAAACCCTGTGAGGAGGTAGGTCATACAAGACTTAGCAGCAACTACATAAAAGAGAAAAAATTGGGGAATACAATTTTGCAGAAAAGAAGGAAAAAGGGAAGAGCATCAGCATTACAATAGCACCTACTTTGTGCCAGGTGTTTTTTAAACAAATATTATATCATTTGAAACTTACCACAACTCTGTGAGGAGGTAGGTGCTATTATTATTCCCATTTTACAGTTAAGAAACTGAAATTAAGTGACTTGCTCAGGGTCACACAGCTGGTAAGTATGTTCCAGATTTATCTCTACCTGTTGAACCACCAGATGCCTTTGGGGAAAAAAATAAAAGTAAAGGATAAAGGCTTACAACCAAGAACAGTTTATACTGCAAAGTTGACTATAACCCTACATGGAGGAAAAACTGATTTTAATGGAATAGAGGACTACCAAAGTATTCCTGATGAAAAGACCAGAGTTGAGCAGAAACATAGAAAATGGAAACACAAAAGCCAAAAGAAACCTAGTGAACAATTGGAAGGGCACTAAATAATTACATAGTGCTTACATTCTACAGTAGGAGAAGGAACAAGAGCCCCCTCAAAATCTTTATGTCCTTGAGAGTCATAAAGAGAGTTAAATAAGATAAATACAAGGAATGGGGTGTCAGTTTGTACAAACTTTGAAAAGAAAACATTGGAGGCAATATTAAGCTACTTAGGTAAATACTATACATTTGAGCAGTTGGAAAGGAACAAAATGATAATAGCGCTTACATTGCAATGAAGTGAAAAGAGACACTTATTTTTTAGAATTTTTAACATTTTCAAGGGCACAAAGGAGATTAAGTAAGGCAAACACAAGGCCTGAGTTTTTTCCATTTTGTTTGTTTTAAGAAAGGAAAGGGAGAAAGAAAGACTAAAATAGAGATTAAATCAGGAAGATAAGGAAAACACTATTTCCTATAAATGGACTAAAGTATACAAATATATACAAACATGGAATAGAGTTGAGTGAGTTGGCATGAATTCGTTCTTATCTGAAACAAATAAAAGGAGAATGAAATCACACATGCACAAACACCACACACAAACAAAAAAAAGGAGTTTGATTAGAAATACATTAGACTAAACAGAGAAACAGGTAAGAGAAGAGGCATATTTTAAAGAGAGAGTAGATTAAGAAGGAAATAGGTACAAACAAAATAAGTCATAACTGTGGAAGTTTGACCATAAAGGAGAGATCAAGAAGTGAAATTATATGTAAGAACCATTGCTCTGGATGTAGAATTGGGGAAGAAAAGAGGAATACAGAATAGTAATAGACCATTTTAATTATAGACTACTGGTGTTGATCAGGTTCTTTTTCTTTTTCTACCCTGTTTAAACCATTAATTGCCCACCATGGACTTTGAAGTCCAGTTCCTAGAGAAACCATCATCACAGAGGAAAGAGTATAAAAATTCATAGCAGAGGAAAGTAAAAGGGAAGGGGTGGGAAAGATTTAAATTACAAAAAAATCTCAGGAAGAAGAAAATTCAACAAACATGAGCAAATAAATCTACAAGGAAACCAACATAAAAAGGAAATATGGCTTGCAGATTTAGTTAAGAAAAAAGTTCATATATCTGTAAATTAATACTACAAAACACAGAAATTTGAGACAGAGGTTGCACTAGAATTTGAGGAGAACAAGAGACTGCAACATGTTGTTTCTGAATGGCTTTAAAGATAAAGGAGAATTATGAGAGCAGAATTTATGACCTGGAAAGCAAAAATAATGGGCAGAACAGGAAAACTTCAATCTGTAATGGCAAGTCTCATCAAAGAAACAAAAAAAAAGTCTTTGAAGAAAAGAATAAAGCATACATGGATATTAAGTAATTAAATCCTAAAGAATTAGTGTATCCACCAGCCCTGAAGTCAGGAGGACCTGAGTTCAAATTTGATCTCAGACACTTAATACTTCCTAGCTATGTGACCCTGGGCAAGTCACTTAACCCCAATTGCCTCAGGGGAAAAAAAGAATTAGTGTTATCAAAGAATAATCATAGAAATAGATAATTTAATTTCAAAAAATGAGATAACATACCAAAACCTTGGTACAGTGAAAACAGTACTTAGAAGAAACATTTATAAACACTTTCATCAATAGATAGAAAAGTGCAAGAATGTGGTCATTGTCCAGAGGTGAAAAAAAAAGTCCTAGGCAAAGACTATTCCAGTATTTTACAATTCAGCATTTTAAAGATCTGAGGGTAAAAGTGATTCCCCAGGTACTGACTACCTGGTACTAGTACCAGAACAGTCCCGGAGTTGAAAGAGGACCCCTATTCTTGGTTATTATATTTAGGACCATGTAAGCCCTACCTGTGCTATTCAGTTGTGGAACTTGACTTACAATCTAGATAGTGAGGCTGCAGAAATGAGCAAAACAATGAAAATATCATGAGGAAATACTTTGTTTGAGAGATACCCAAGGAGGAAATTTTGAGAAAGATAAATACCTTACAATAAATCCAGGTAAAGCCTCAGGAAAAAAAAAAATTCCTGATCACAAGAGTTATAAGAGTACCTGGAAGAAATGAAACAAGATATACAAAATGGAATTGCTAGGAGTAAAAGGAGCATTGATACCTTAGAAAAGAAAGTAGAAAACCTACCCAAAGAACAAAATGTCCCCAAAATTAGAATGAGCCATAAAAAACCTCAATAAGGCAACCAGAAATGTTAAACAAAAATTTAAAAATCTAAAAACAGAAGAAAATATAAGAAATATATCAATAACAACTGGCCTGAAAACAGATCAAGGAGAAAGAATCTAAGAATAATCAGACTTTCTGAAAATCAAGACTAAAATAAGTCTGAATGCCATATTTCAAGAAATGAAAACTGTCCAGAACACTTAGAACCAGAAAGCAAAGTTAACACAAAAAGAAACTGCCGGTCACCTCCTGAAAGAAACTACAAAATTAAAACTCCCAGAAGTGTGATAGATAAAATAATACAGAATTTCCAGGTCAAAGAAAAAAAAAATACTATAAGCAGCTAAAAATAAAAAGTATAAGTATCAAATAGTCACAGAAGTAAAGATCACAGAATTCTTGGCAGCTGCTGCTTTAGAAGACATAAGAACTTGAAAAGCAAGTTTTACCTTTTATTTCAAAGTACAAAAGATAAAAAGCTTACTCAAGCATAACTTGGCAAAACTAAGTATAATCCTATTGGGGGGAATGGACCTTTAATGGAATGGAAGATTGACAAGCATTTGTACTGAAAAGGCCAGAGTTAAGTAGACATTTTGAAATGGAAACTCAGGTGCCAAAGGAAAGATAGAAAGACACACATATTTGTTTAACTTGACAGGAATATATAACATGGAATATTTATATCATAATGGGAGATAAGGAACAAATGTTCTTTCAGAACCTTTAATCTGTAGGGGATGTAGGGAAAAGATAAAATGACAGCATGTCTATGGATGGTTTTGATGGTTTCAGAAGAACACAGAAATGAGAGTCATAGAAGACAATACTAGAGAAGAAATGAGGAAAAATGGAAAGGAAAATTATGATCACACAATAAAGTAGATAAAATGAAGAGTATATAATTATGGAGAGAGATAGAGAAAATGGACACTCCATGAACTTCACTTTCATAGGAACCAGATAAAGGAAGATGAAATACAATTATATACACCAACATAAAAGAAAGATTGCAGTACAGAAATGTGTTAAGTTCAAAAGGAAATAGGAAAAGTGAAACAGGTTTTTAAGAGAGAGTATAAGTTAGGTAAGATATTAGTCATAAGCAAAACAAACTTGGAAGTTGGAGAGAAGGAAGAATAAAAGTAACAGAAAAAAAAGAATCAAAATTTGTAATCAGGAATGGGGCAAAGGGAAGAGAAAAGTTATAACAGAAAAAAATTAGGTCATTTCAATTATACATTACAAGTATTAAACAAATTCCCTCCTAATTTCTTCTTATTTATAAGGAAAGAGTTAGAAGCAAAAAGAGGAAAAAGTACAAGAAGACAAGATAGAAAGAAATATACATTTAACAATCATAATCTCAAACATAATGGAAAAGACTCACTTATAAATCAGAAAACTATAACGAATTTGATCTATTTTTAACAAAAAATACTTACATGCTAATTAAAATAATATCTATTATGTCTATATCTATATATCTAAAATAATATCTATAAAATAAAATAAAATCTGTTATGCATCATCTGAACTTAAAAAAGCAGAAACAGCAACCATGATTTCAAATAAAGTTATAGTAAATGTAGACATTTTTGTTAGTCAACTAACATTTCTTAAGCTTTTAATATGTGCCAGGCATTGTGCTAAATGCTGAGGATAAAAACAAAGGGAAAAGGCAATCCATACTTTAAAGGACCTTATAGTTTAACAAACATGATTTTTTTAAAAAGCAGAAAAATTACATTATTACTAAAGATAATA
The DNA here is from genome assembly GCF_048593235.1 of Sminthopsis crassicaudata. Lineage (NCBI taxonomy): Eukaryota > Metazoa > Chordata > Mammalia > Dasyuromorphia > Dasyuridae > Sminthopsis > Sminthopsis crassicaudata. The sequence goes on from NC_133618.1 coordinate 274,841,493, forward strand.
TAGATAAATTAGCATCAATACAAAGTAGATATGTACTAGATTGTATAACATCTAAATACCTAAAGAAAAAGTCAGTCAAATTGGAGAAATAGTGAAACTATAATTATGGAAAACCTTAACATACCCTTTTTAGTCCTCATGAAATCTAACCAAAAGGTAAGAAAAATTTAAATATTCAAATAAAATTTTTTAAAAAATTAGACCTACCAGTGTATTATTAGTAACTAGTAATGATGATTACTTAATGAGACTAGAAAGAAAATTATGCAATTGTCACCTATGCATTGGACCTTTTGATAAACTGAATTCTAAACGCATCATTTACTGATCACAATTAAATAAAAATCATATTTGATAAAGGGCCCTTGAGGAAACTATTTATTTATTTATTTTTGATAAGGCAATTGACAAGTCACTTAACTTGCATAGGGTCACACAGCTAGGAAGTATTAAGCATCTGAAGCCAGATTTGAACTCAGGGTGAAGAAATAATTTAAAAGAAGTTGATGATTAAATAATATAATTCTAAAGAACTGGTGGGTTAAAGAAGAAATTATAAAAAATTTCATTAAAGAATTAACAATAAAAAAACAATATATCAAAACTTAAATGGTGCAACTAAAGCAGTTATGAGAGGAGAATTTATATCTTTTTCTTCAACAAATTAATAAATCAATGAATTGGGCATAGAACTAAAAAAAATTTGAAAAACAATAAACCAAAAATTCCCAGTTAAGCAACAAAATAAAAATTTTAAATTAAAGAAGAAATCAATAAAAGCAAAAAGATCATTGAATTAATAAATAAAAATAGTAGCTATTGTTTTTAACAAGTAACAAATAGTATAATTTTTAAAAAGAGACAGGAAAACCAAATTGCATACAAACCAAAAAAAAAAAACAAACAAACTCACAATAATTGAAAAAGAAATAGAGGAAAATATTGGAAACTATTTGCCCAATTATATGCTAACAACACCAATATCTTTGGAGAAAACAGATGAATTCCTATAAAAATAAAAAAACCCAGATTCACAAAGGAATAGACTATCAAAATAATCTAATATGAGAAAAAAATTGTACAAGTCATAAACAAAGTCCCAAGTTAAAAATCCTCTAGGACCAGATAGATTTACAAGTGAATTCTATCAAATATCCAAAGAACAATGAATTCTTATAATACATAAGCTCTTTTCAATAAAAAGAAAAGAACATACATTTTCAGTCTTTTTCTATGACAAAACTATGGTCTTAATATCTAATCTAGGGAGAGATGAAATAGAGAAAGAAAACGATAGCCCAATATCCCTAATGAGCATTGATACAAACATTTTAAATAAAATATTAGCAAGTACACTAAAATAACAACCTAAGCTAACCACTAAATATTAATTTTTATAAAGTGTTATTTATGTGAAATAAATAACAAAGGTAGAGCAAAAATAAATGTATAAATATTCACTCCAGTGCCACTGGCCATAGTTTCTCAGTTGGAGAGTGGAATCAGGTTCAAAGTTTAGCTCAATTTCTACATGGCATTATTGCCACCAAATTGAAGTCCAAAGCCAGCTTCCGCTGAGTTTGTGGCCTTGAGTTAATGGTCTTCAAGGAATTTCACGAGGATGGCTCCAAGATCCAGAATAGATTCCTGGTTGCACATATCCCCATAACTATGTTCTACTTATAAAATGGAACAGCACATAAGAGATGATTTCAGAAAAACCTGGAAGTCTTATATAAACTGATGCAAAGTAAAATGAGCAGAACAAGGAGAACATTATACACAGTTATAGCAATACTATAGGATGATTAACTATGCATGATGTTGCTATTCTCAGAAGTAAAATAATCTAATACAATTCCAAAGGACTCATGATGAAAAATGCTATCCTCCTTCAGACAAAGAACTGATAGTATCTGAATACAAATTGAACATACTATTTTCCACTTTTGATATATTTTATGTTTATGTGATGATTGAATGGCTCTTTTCAATAATGAGGTGATTGAAGGCAATTCCAATATATTTGAGATAGAAAGAACCATTCACATTGAGAGAGAGGACTAGGACTGAATGTGGATCAAAGCATAGTATTTTCAGCTATTTTTGTTGTAGTACTTGTTTGTTTGATTGGGTTTTTTTTTATTGTAATTGTTTGCTTGTTTTTTTTTTCTTTCTCAATTTTCCCCCTTTTGATCTGATTTTTCTTGTGCAACATGATGAATGTGGAGATATGTTTATAAGAACTACACATGTTTAACCTATATTGTATTACTTGCTGTCTAGGAGGGGGGGTGGGAGGGAACGGAGGGAGAAAAATTTGGAACACAAGGTTGTGCAAGGGTGAATGTTGAAAACTATCTGATATATTTTGAAAAATAAAAAGCTCCCCTTTACCAAGATAAGATCAAAATGTGTTCATGATTTAGACATAAAGAGTAATACTATGAGCAAAATAGTGTGGAGAAGGAAGTATGGCCAAAGAACTAGAGAACGCTATGAAATGGAAAATGGATAATAATAATTACATTAAATTTAAAAGGTTTTGTACAAAAGGCTTCATTTCTAACATATATGGAGAATAGACTCAAATTTATAAAAATACAAGCCATTCTCCAACTGATAAATGGTCAAAGGATTTGAACAGAAAAATTTCAGATAATGAAATTAAAGCCATAAATAGTCTTATGAAAAAAGTTCTAAATCACTATTGATCAGAGAAAAACAAATTAAGACAACTCTGAGATACCACTACACACCTGTCAGATTGGCTAAGATGACAGGAAAAGATAATGATAACTGTTGGAGGGGATGTGGGAAAACTGGGACACTGATACATTGTTGGTGGAGTTGTGAAATGATCCAATCTGGATCTATTCTGGAGAGCTATTTGGAATTATGACCAAAGAGCTATCAAACTGTGCATTCCCTTTGATCCAGCAATGTCTCTACTGTGAAAGAATATCATTATGAAAGAGACCATAAAAAGGGAAAAAGAACCCACACCTGCAAAAATGTTTGGGGCAGCACTTTTTGTAGTGGCAAGGAACTGGAAACTGAGTGGCTGCCCATCAGTTGGGGAATGGCTGAATAAATTGTGGTATATGAATGCTATGGAATATTATTGTTCTGTAAGAAATGACCAGCAGGGTGATTCTCAGAAAGGCCTGAAGAGACTTAGATGAACTGGTGCTAAGTGAAGTGAATAGAACTAAGAGAACATTGTACATGGCAACAAGGTTATATGATGATCAACTGTGATGAATGTGGCTCTTTTCAACAATGAAGTGATTCATACCAATTTCAACAGACTTCAATAGAACCATCGGCATCCAGAAAGAGGATTCTGGGGACTGAATGTGGATCACAATATAGTTTTTCATCTTTTTGTTTTCTTTCTCATTTTTTCTTTTTGATCTGATTTTTTTTTGTGTGCAGCATGAAAAATGTGGAAATATATATATATATATATATTATATATATATAAAAACTGTACATGTTTAACATATATTGGGTTACTAGCTATCTAGGAGAGGGGATGGGACAAGGGAGGAAAAAGATCTGGAACACAAGGTTTTGCAAGGATGAATGCTGAAAACTATCTGCATCTATTTTGAAAATAAACTATTATTTTTAAAAAATAAAAATACAAAGCTATTATTATTTTTAAATGAACATTTAAAATTGTCTTTACATGTAACTGGGGGAAAATAACACACTATTAAAAATAAAATAGAACAGCACAAATGAAAAGGCTAAAGATACAAGCCTGTTGCTTAGAGCTATAAGGCTTTAAAGGCATGAGGGAAAAGTGATAGTCTTTAGTTTCCCCTCTTCTGTGACTGAGAGAGTCCTTCACCTTCAGACTTGACAGCAGGGGAAAACCTCTCTAGTTGCTGACTTAAGTAATTTCAAAGATAGTGACCTTTCTGGCTAAACAGCATGGCAAACCAATACAGAAGGCCTCTACCTTTCCTTGTCCTCCATTCTGGTAGTTAGGTCCCTGTTTCTTCCACATAGAGGATACCATCTTAGGTTCTAGGTATATGCCAATTCCCTCATTGCATAAGCTTAAAGGATAATACTGGATCAAGCCAGGATAATAAAAGAAAGGGATCAGTTCTCCAATGCTAAAACTTTTCCTCTCAGTTTCTTACAAGTATTGTTAGTCTGGTTTTATGTCTCTATGAAAGGTGAAAGCTCACTGGAGAGGAAAGAGAATTGTATTGACTGTTAGTGGGCTCAGGAGCAAGTCATTTTTCAGTTTTTGTCAGGTTAAATAAAGTCTACATTTGATGGTTTATTAACCCAAGTGTTTGTCCAGGAGATTATTAACCCAAGTGTTTGCATTTTGATGTGGAAACCTGCCCATGAGCCAAATTCAGTTGTTTCCAGGGGAGATCCTGGGTAAGGGCATAAGCCAATTTTTAAAAATCTTCAAAATGCCCCTAAGAATGACTCCTGTCATTATAAACCCAGTGCTTCATTTCAGAGTCACAGGTTAAATTCATATATACGCTCAAGGCCTTTTAAAATGATCAGATAGCATTATATTCACTTCTTCCCCCATTCTTATCCCATCACTGCCCAACATGTTTTCCCCTTCTTCTACCTCTCTCCTACCATGGCACCCGGGGCAACTACAGTGATTTACTTTATATTTTCCAATATTCTTACATCTTACTCCCCAATACATACTCTTTGATCCAGGACTCAGGCCTCCTGTCTGTTTCATGAAGAAGATAATCCATCTCAGCTCTAGGCATTTTCTTTGGCTGACCTCTATGCTTGGAATGCCCCCTTCTCTCCTTCAACTACCAGTCTCCCTGATTTTCTTTAAATCCTACCTTCTATAGGAAACTTTTCCAAATCTCTCTTATTCCCAGTGCCTTTCTTCTCTTAATTATTTCCTATTTATTCTGTATATAGCTTGCTTTGCATATATTTGTTTGCTATTACTTCCCCCATTAGATTGTAAACATTAAGGGTATACCTTTTTGGTATACCCAATGCTTAGTAAAGTACTCGGAACATAGTAGGTGTTTAACACATATTTATTGAATTGAATTTATCCTAAGGTTGACTCTTTTTACATGGAAAGAATAAATAAAAACAGTGATAAATTATATATATATATATATATATATATATATATATATATATATATATATATATATATATATATATTTTTTTTTTTTTTTTTTTGCTGAGGCAGTTGGGGTTAAGTGACTTGCCCAGGGTCACACAGCTAGGAAGTGTTAAGTGTCTGAGATCAAATTTGAACTCAGGTCCTTCTGACTTCAGGGCTGGTGCTCTATCCACTGCGCCACCTAGCTGCCCCTATTTTCTTAAATCTTAAAGATTTACATGACACTCCTCACAACTATCTTACAATAGATATAGAGCAAATCCTATTTCACAAATAGTGAACTGAAGCACAGAGAATTTAATGACTTGCTTACTTGGTCATACAACAAATAAATGTCATTGAGAATTCAAATCCAATAATCTTTTTCTTGCCAGAAATATCTTAATTTCTTGTACTTTGGTTGTAATAACCCTTAAGTTTGCATAGCATTTTTCACATGTGATTCCATATGATCCTTACAATTAGCCCTGTGAGGTTAAATACAACAGGTTTAATCATCTTGTTTTACAGAAGGGAAAATGAAACTCAGCAAAGTTAAAGGACCAGCTCATGGTCACATAATTAGCAGGTATCAGAGTAAAGAGTTGAAAATAAATAACCTCAGGCTCAGATTTTTTTCCATTAGACTATTATGCATCATTTCTTTTTAAAAAAGCTTTTTATTGAGCCAAATATATGCAGATAGTTTTCAACACTCATCTTTGCAAAAGCTTGTGTTCTAATTTTTTCTCTCTCTCCCTTCCACCCACTCCCATAGACAACAAGCAATTCAATATAGGTAAAACATGTGCAATTTTTCTAAACATGTTTCCATATTCTTTATATTGTACAAGAAAAATCAGTTTCAAAAAGTGAAAGAAAAAAAAAACATGAGGGAAAAAAAGCAAACAATAACAAAATAAGGTGAAAATATTGTGCTTTGATCCATAGTTCTCTCTCTGGATGCAGATGGCTATCTGCAAGTCTTTTGGAATTGCCTTGAATCACCTCATTGTTGAAAAGAGCCAAGTCCATCAGAATTGATCATTGCATAATTTTGTTCCTGTGTACAATATTCTTTTGGTTCTGCTTACTTCACTCAACATCAGTTCATGTAAGTTTCTCCAGGTCTTTCTGAAATCAGCTTGCTCATCATTTCTTATAGAACAATAATATTCCATTACATGCATTTACCAGAACTTATTGAACCATTCCCCAATTTATGGGCATCCATTTAATTTCCAGTTCCTTGCCACTACAAAAAAGGGCATGAATTATCTCTTTTTTTGAAAAAATTTTTATTATCTTCACTTCCAAATATATTTCCCCTACTTCCACTCAACGTTTGGTGCATTCTTATATACATACACATACACACATATATGAATTTATTATTCTTGAACTTTTGTCCTTCCATATAAATTTTGTATTATCTAATTCAATTAAGTAACACTTGCCAATTTGATTGGTAGACTCCTAATTACATTATTTCTTATATTCTGTTGTTCAGTCATTTCAGTCTGACTTTTTCACTACATTTGGAGTTTCCTTGACAAAGATACAAGAGTGGTTTACCATTTTTTCCCCAGCTCATTTTACAGATGAGGGATCTGAGGCAAATAGGATTAAGTGACTTGCCTAGGAGCACATAACTAGTTAATATACATTTATTGAATTTAATTATCTTAGGGATAGCTCTCTTTAGATGGAAGGAATACATAAAAACAATGGTAAATTACATTTTCAAAATCTTAAAAATTTACAAAACACTTTCCTTACAAAGATCTTACATTAGACATAAAACAAATACCATTTTACAAAGAGCAAGGCTGGATTTGAATTCAGGTATTCCTGACTGCAGGTGAGATCTCTATCCACTGGACTACTAAGAGCCAATATTTACATAGCACTTCACACTTGTATAATACTTTACATAGATTATTTCATTTTAGAATGCTTTTTAAACAAGGTTAATCTATACAAATATTTCCTATAGGCCATATGCTAGAATATAGAACTATGTATTCCTATGTATTTCTTCATTTTATGATTTTTTTCCTAAAAGTTGGATTTTTAAATCCAAAATAGTCATAATTTTGACTTTTAGGAAACTGAAAATACATTAGATTAGGAGAAAGAATTTACTTAGATGAATCTTAAGCAATTCCCATGTGTTCTATTTTATTAATTCTTCACAGACTAACATCTGCTCAATATATTGGAGGGTATCTTTTGGTTCTTTTAATGTCTTGAGTGTGATTCTCAGTGTATCCAACTACTGCCTCTCATTCTTGAGATCAGTCCATCTCATTTTCCAATCATACAAGTCCATTAGACTCGTATTCTTGCAATCCTAGACTATCCCTTGTCATTCTTTGTATCTCCAGCACTTAGCATTTTGTCTAGCATATAGTAAGTGCTTAATAAGTTGACTGATTTACTACAATTCTTTGATGATGTTTACCTCAGTTTTTATAGCAAGTAAGTAATGTGGAGTCTGAGGCTATGATGTTTCATGATTGATAGCCATAAATATAGTTATAATCAGCACAGTATTAATTTTAAAGAGAAGTTTTTAAATCAACGAAAAACCTGAGCTCATGGGTAATGAGACAATTTTCTAAATGTCATCCAACATGATCTCCTTTATCCTCTATCCATATAACTTTATCCATTTGGAATATCTAACTATCTATTGATCCCTCTAAATCTCTGTCTACCTATGGTTGTAGTAACAAAGGAGTGAATTTAGAATTAGGAAGATCCAGATTTAAGTCTTGCCTCTGACATATTGGCTTTGTAGTCTTAAGCAAATTGGTACATTGAGATCACTCCATTGCAGTTGGGAGCTCCCTCTGTGATTCCCACATTGTCGGCAAATGAATAATTATGCTCAGCATCTCTACAAAAGAAGGGGAAAAGGAGAAAACCAATACATAAAACTTATGTTCAAAAAAAGATTCATTAAAGGGCATTCTTTATTTTTTTATTTTTCCAATTACATGTGAAGATAGTTTTCAACATTCACATTTGTAAAACTTTGAGTTCCAATTTTGTTTCTCCCTTCCCTCCTGGCCCCTCAAGATAGTGAGCAATATAAGTTATATATGTATAAGCATTTAAATATATTAAGGAGGCATAAAACATGAGTGTGGACCTTCATGTTTGCACCTAAGTCAGTAAGCATTTATTAAGTATCTACAATGTGCCAGTCTTTATGCTAAGTGCTGAAGAGAGATAGAGAGGTGTAGGATAGTGGGGTAATAGTTCCTAAATGATTTTCCTTTTTTATAGGAAATGTTCCATTTCTGATGTGTTAGGAATACTTGGGTTTGTCAAAATATTTTGAAGATATCTGTTTCCCAGAGCTAAGGCCCAGAACTGTGGCCTAAGCTTGACATAGTAATAATCCTTTGCACTCAGGATGATATCACTAACTTAGACCAACACTTTAGCTCCTCTTACTTCCCAGGGCTGTTTATCACATGTAGATAAACCCTATTCCCTGTTACTAACAGGTACTGCACTCCTGTTTCTATCACAGAATCCTGGTTCTATGCCCTGCAGGGTAGCCATGACCCTTAAAAATTTGAGAAAATATTGTTCGCATTGTACCAAAAAACACCTGTATTGCCCCAAGAAATGCTAACCATGAAAACTATCTCAAGTTCTAAAAATGACTGTATTGTAGGGCCAACCCTTTTCTTGTATCTAAGTGTTTTCACCTTCAGGTATCATTTTCCTCACTCTGAAATTAATTAAATTTCTATTTGTGTCCTGACTCTCTTACCTCCAGCCTGCTCAATTTTGCCTCTGGCTACCCACAGGTTAGAGACTAATTCTGGTACAATTGACAGGTGGTTCCAAGATGGTGATTAGAGAGAAGCAAAGTATTATCAGTTACCTCTGCTTCCAAAACTGTTCAATGGGATCTTTGAGAAGAGTTGAGTGCCTGAAGGGGATGAGAGAACCTCGGACTGGAATGTTTTCCAATTTACTTAAGTTTAGCTACCAAAGGAGAAGTGAACAATTTTATCTATGATCACAGATGTTATCAATGAAATCTATGATTGAGGAAAATGGGGAGACCTTTTCATAAGATCTGAGTTTGGGGGAAAAAATAATTGGGGGCAGTGGATAGAGCACCAGCCCTGAATTCAGGAGGACCGGAGTTCAAATCTGGTCTCAGACACTTAGCCCTTCCTAGCTGTGTGACCCTGGGCAAGTCACTTAACCCAGCCTGGGGGGGGGGGAGGGAAGAAAGAAAAGAAATAATTGAAACTCTATGGATATAAAGGATAATAGCCAATTCATATAAGCCCAAGTATTTTTTGAGTAGTTCTGCTTCTAAATTGCCTGGCCAATGACAGGAGAATGGCTTTGGATTGTTTTCTACAATGAAGCTCAAAGCTCTTTAATTACAGTCCTTATAGCTTTTTCCCTTTGGCATTCTACAGGTTAATGCCAATTCAAATTGTATAAGGGAGGGAAAAATAAACTTCCATTATATCAATATTTGAACAAGGAGAAAAAGACCTTCATTATTCACTTGCATGTACATATGTGTATATGTTTCCATGTGTGTACATTGGGTAGAAGATGTCAATTTTATGGATCTTGAAGGAGGAGAGTTTACTGAGAGGAAAGGGAAAAATAGAAATACTTCTTATTTCTATCACCAAAGAGAATGAATGAAGCGGATGCTATTGTTGAGAAGTTATGAGGAATGGAAGAATAGGCTGAAGGAATTCTCCATTTCTTTACCCCTCTTTTAGGTATTTTTAATCTCCTTAATGATATAGAAGACTGGACCATATCTATGAAGATATAGAGGAAATTAAAAGAAGTTAATAGAATGGATATACGTTTTCCCTTAATCTGCACTAAAATCTGTAACCATGGATACCTTTACCCTGTTAATTCTGTTCCTGACTTTTGGGGTCAGACAGAATAAAATGACATCCCATTTACTATGACAGTCCTGCATTGGTACTTACAAGCTCTTCAATATTTACTCTGAAAGGCCCCAACAAATTTTTATTACAGTGTGCCAGATGCTGCAGGTACAAAAATAATCCTGACTCCCAGGTTACATTCTAATTGGGGAAACAATGTAAATAACAAGGTACATAAAAGATATATGGAATAGGTGTAAGATGCCCTGAGGGGAAAGGCTTCCAGAAGATGAGATACTGAAACATGAAGGAAGTCAGAAAAGCAGAGGTGAGGGTGCCAATTTGAGGGGAGGGTTTGGGGAAAAGACCATCCAATCTGAGGAACTACAAGTTATACCAGAATTGATGGGAAGTTGAGTGGGAGGAAGAGAATAAGGTGTAAAAAAAAGATGGGAAAGATAGGAAAAGGGCAGGTTTTGGAAACAAGGTAACTCAGTGCCCTTTAAGGTAGTATACCTTATACTTACATAGGGATTTTATTCACAGATAGAGAGGATGAAAGAACTAGGGTATATTCAGTGAGGATAAAGTAATTGGGTGGTTTTCTCTAATTCACTGTAGTTAGGGCTAATGAGTAGCAATCTGCTGCTCCTCTGTTTGTGCTTAATCCAAACTGTGCTTAAAATGTTTGTTTAAACCTAATTAGTAAAAACCCACTAGACTTCTGCATGAGAAGTGTAATAAATGAGAGCAAACCCCACACTAACACGCAGTTTTCTTGGAAGCTTGGATTCAAGGACTCTTTCTAGATCCTCTCCGGATTAGAACGTAAGCTTTTTGAGGGTAAGAACTGTTTAGCCTATTGGTAGTTTTTTTATCCCCAGTTACCTAGTGAGAACTTAAATGACGTATCACTTCGAAAAATTTAAGAATTCTAATTAACACAAAGACCACCCCCAGAATTCAAAGGATTCATTATTACACTACTATCCCCCTCCTAGAAGAAGTGAGGTGAGATTCAAATTGAGACCTTTTTTTTTGGGGGGGGGGGGAATACAGCCAATGTAGATTTATTTTTCTTGACTATACATATTTGTTACAAGGGTTTAATCTTTCTTGTTTTCTAAATTGGGGGCGAGAGTGATGGAATAGAGAGAAGGTTGGTTGAATTTTCGTCAATTGAAAAAATAAAAATAAAATCTAAGATGATTTCATTGATTGAAAAAAAGCTTAAATTTTATTTAAAAATAATCAAAAATGATCGATCTATTGAAAATATTTCATTATTAATACCTTTTTTTCCCTCTAAAACTAGGTTACTATGATCTTAAAGATTAAGATATCGTTCTTAAAACACTTGTATTTTTTTTAATGCAAACGACGAGAAAAAGGCTTGCTTTGCTCCCTCTGGGCCACTGCAGCTGCCGCCCGCTGCCACGTCTCAGGTCCAGTTCTCATTCCCCGCAGACACGGGAAGCGTGCGGCGTTAGGGGAAAGGCTGCCTGTACAGGAGGCCGGGGAGAAGAGCGCGCCCACAAGTGAAGCGACGTGGAACTCCACACGGGGAACAGGGAAGCCCGGAGCCATCCTTAGCTCCCGACACTGGGCTAACGCGGGGCGACTGAGCCACGGGAATACGAGCCCCGCACCTTGGCAATCACGGGGCTTCCCAGGGTCCGGAGAGCACGAGCAGCAGAGGGGAAAGCGCCCGCCCTCTCGCGAGAGAAGGGCGTCGACGGAAACCGGGAAAAACACCCCCCCTTCCCAATCTCCGGGAGCTGTCCAACTGGGCGGGGCCCAAGGCAAACCCGCCCCTTCCGATTCTTCTCTTCCCCCTCCCCCCCACTCCGCGCTCGCTCAGACCCACTGGGGTTTAGTGGGTAGACGTGAGAGGATTTCGCAGGCGCTCCGGCCCCGGCCAGTCTCGTAGCGATTCTCCTCAGGTGTTAAGCCCTCGTCCGGGAGGAGGCTCCGGGAGCAGGCAGGGGAGTCAGGGGCCAGGGGCAGGAGAGCGGGGCGGGTCTGCCCCTCGCGGCCCCGCCCCTTTCTCTCGGCTCCTGCTCCATCCCTCCCGCCTGCCTGGGGGGTCCGGGGCCAGGTACCCCCGGCGGCTGCGGTCCGACTAAGGTGCTTTCGCCCTGCGGCCGCCTTTGTCCCGCAGCCGCCTCGCCGACCTGCCCGCCCCCGCCCCCACCCGCTTCCCGCCAGCGTCGGAGCCGGGAGGATGGTGGGATTCGGGGCCAACCGGCGGGCCGGCCGCCTACCCTCGCTGGTGCTGCTGGGGCTGCTGGTGGTGATCGCCATCCTTGCCTTTAACTACTTGAGGGTCTCCTCCCGCCACGTCCTACTTCAGGAGGAGATGCTGGAACTGCAGAGCCAGGTGCAGAGGACCGAGGTCGCCCGCAGTCACCTGGAAAAGCGCAACTCGGACCTCCTGCTGCTGGTGGACTCCCACAAGAAGCAGATGGACCAGAAGGAGGCCGACTACGGCCTTCTCAGCAGCCGGCTGCAGGCCAGGGAAGGCCAGGGGAAGAGATGTGAAGACGAGAAGGTAAGAATGACCCTCTCTTCCATTCTCCCCCTCCCCGCCCCTACCTTCTACTCCCGGTCCTTTCTCAGGGCCCAGGGGAACGGATGCTGTTGGCTTCCCAGCACCTCCGAGGGCCTGATGCTCCCCCAGATTCCTTACTTCTGACATTTAAAACGTCCCTCATTCCCTCTCGTCTTCCATCACCTGGCCCCTCCTGGATTGGATCTGGTAGGTATAGTTCCTGTTGGGCTTGACTTGTACGGATGGGAGGGACTGTTCCCTCCCACCTTTTTCTTCAAGATCAGCTGCTGAGCTGGCTGGGGCAATAGTCAGGCTTATGTGGCAGCATCACACTAGAAAACACATAAATCCAGAGACTGGCAAAATCTGGTACGTTCTTATTGCTATCATCCTTATCCAGTGCACTCTGAAAGACAATCCCTTTCCTTCTTCCTTTTTTAACAACAAAACACTGTTGTACCTTTTCAGACTCATCCCATCCACAGGAGTTATTATACAAGACATCTTTTAAGCGATAATCATTTCCACAAAACTGTATGTTGGTGGTTTCCAAATGTCATCTTTTTATATTATCAGAATCTAACTTATAACCTGGAAGTATTTCTTCCACATCTATTTAATCTACGTTATTTTACAGATTGGTGGTTAGATTTGCATGGAGGATAAGTCAAAGATTTGAGTGCCTAGTTAAACATTTTATGAAAGTATTTCTCAGTGTGATTTTGGGAGGAAGGGAGGAAGCAAACCATACTTTCTGCTCCTTAGTTTTCTGGGTTTTATATTTTATTTACATTTATATTTTATGCTGAAAGTGATAAATGACTTAAGATTAAAAATATTTAAAACCATTTCATAATTTTGTGTTTTAGATTTCACATAGCAGAAATCCATAGCTGAAATAAATGGGCTTTATGAGATCCTTTTTGCCAACCACAAATTATACCTGTGATATTACATTAAAACTTTAGTAGATATGTCATTTTACTAGATTCAATAATTTTTTAAGCCAGCCTTCTCTTTGTCATATAACTTAACCCCTTGTAACATTAAGATTGAGATCCTTATACTTCTGTTTTTCACAAAAATCTATTGCTGTTTATATTATAGGACCATATATTTAGAATATGAAAAGATCTTAAATATCTTATAGTTTCACTACTTTGACTTTACAGATGAGGAAATTGAAATTTAGAGGGGAGAAATGACTTTTCTAAGGACACATATATAATTAGAATCAGAATTTCAGTCTGTATATTCTGACTGAATCCACTACACTTTCTATTGTACCATGCTTTTTGGAATTTCAAAGGAAGTGCTATTTCTTCTTTCAAAAGCAAACTATTTTAATTGTATTTTGGATCTTTTCCCATCTTTCTTCCCCTAGTCATCTCCTTTTCTAGCATCATTCATATCTCTGTCTCTGTTCCCCTCCCCTTCAGCCCCTTCTGTCTTCATATAAGCACAGCTTTTTCATCTCCTAGAAAGAGCTTACATTTGACCCTGCTCCTTATTATTCTTACCAAATTCCTTGAATTTGTGGTTTACAACTACCTCTACTTCCTTGTCTTCCATTCTCATTTTAATCCCCTGGAATGCATCATTTGTCTTTACACTGCTCTACTAAAATGATTTTTTTTAATCTCTTCCACTACTGATCTCTTCTACCAGTGATCTCCTGAACAAATTAAAAATCTTAATTTTTTTTCTACTCATCTCGCTATAGTATTTAATACTGTTATTTGCTTCTTAAAACTGTTTCTTCTCTTCCTTCAGTGATATTTGTTTCTTAGAAGGTATATTCAATATTTCTCCAAATTGTTCTTTATTTTCATGGCACTAATGTCTCTTCCTATCTTCTGAATAAAAGTTTGTTTTTTTTTTGGCCCTCTTTTAGCTTTAGATCTATGATTCTAGCTAAATATTTTAATGGTTTCACCTATTTTTGTGCTGACAACTTTGAAATTTCAGATTTGGATGAGATCTCAGAATTCATTTAGTCCGACTTTTATCTTCTGTTTTATCTTTTAAAAATATGCATTTCTCATCTACTTAAAGACATCCATTAATAAGGAACCCTATTCTCTCCTCAGACCACCCATTTAACTTCTGAATATCTCTCATTATTAGGAAGTTTTGAGTTTCATTTGCAATCTCCTTTACAGCTATTGTGTATTACCCAATACACAAGTTCTGCCACATAATGAATAAAATAAGTCTTACTATTCTATATGACAACCTTTCAACTATTTGAAGGCAGTCTTTTCTTCTCCAAACCAAATGTCCTTAGTTGACTGAACTGGGATTTGAACTCATTTCTTCCTGATTTCAAGCTCAGTGTTACAACACTCCCATAATACCATTTTTCCTCTACAGAGAATTGATGAAAATATTTGGATGGAATTCACAAGATTAAATGTCTTGAGAAAATTATAGTCTGTGTTGGTAGAAAGAATAATTAAGACTTGAGTCAAGAATCTATCAAGGATTATGTTAACTTATATGGCTGTTATGTCATGGGATTGGTTCATTGAGCTTATTATAATGTACTAAAACTCCCTTTATCTTTTTTTGTTTAACTGTTTTCTAGGTACATCTCCTGCATTCTGAATTTGTGTATTTGTATATATATGAAATTATGTATTTGGAATCAAAGTGGACTTGAAGTTTAATCTTATTTGATTGAGCCCATTGTATTAACCTGCTTGAAATCTTTCTGAATCTCAGACTTATTATCCAAAATTCTGGCTATCTCTCCTAACTTGTATTATCTGTGCACTTGAGAAGTATGTCAAAGTGATTGATTATATGCTAGATAGAACAGAGCCAAAAACAGAGTCCTCGAGTGCTCACTAGAGATCTCCTTTCAGATTGATGCTGATCCATTAACCATTCTTTGGGCCCAAATTGTACTAATTCAAATCCATCAGATTATAATTTGTCTACCGTATATTTCTCTATTTTGTCTATAATGATAACATAAGATATTATCATACACTTTGTTAAAATTCATCAAAACACTCCTCTAATCTACTAAAGAACATGTCAAAAAACTCAAAAAACAGAAATGAAGTTGGTCTAGCATAATGTACTCTTTTTTAAAAAATTATAACTTTTTATTTACAAGATATATGCATGGATAATTTTTCAGTATTGACAGTTGAAAACCTTTTATTCCAATTTTTCCCCTCCTTCCTCCCACCCCCTCCCCCCGATAGCAGGTATATCAATACATGTTAAATATGTTAAAGTATATGTTAAATACAATATATGTATACATGTCCATTCAGTTATTTTAGCATAATGTATGAAAACTGTGTTGGTTCTTAGTGATCTCTTGTTTCTCTTTATGGATCCTCACATATCATCCATATTAATAGTTCTTTTTTAACTGTGTTTGACTCTTCATAAGCCCATTTGTAGTTTTCTTGGCAAAGATCCTGGAATAGTTTGCCATTTTCTTCTACAGCTTATTTTACAGATGAGGAAATTGAAGCAAACAGAGTTCAGTGACTTGCCCAGGGTCATATAGCCAGTAAGTGTTTGAGGTTAGATTTGAACTCAGAAAGATGAGTCTTCCTGGAATCGGCCTGGCCTTCTATCCACTGTGCCACCTAGCTGCACCGCCCCCCCATTAGTGTACAGTTTGAATCAGAATTTTCAGCTCCAGTATCTTATCTTGAATGTCTTACTGTATCTCAAATTCAACAAACACACTTGTCCTTTGACATTAGGGAGGGGGGAGAGCAAGGGGTATAGGACCCCCCAAAATGTGAAAAACCATGAATCCCTATAGATCCCACTCCAAATTTTTACTTTTAATAATTCTGATCATATTCAACTCACAAAACAACATTATATCTCTAAAAAAGTTGTGATTTCTATGCAACAGAGATTAGTATCTTATACATCATTCAGTCATCAGAGTCAGTGGTATAACTGCAGCAACTGCTTCATCAATTTCCAAGTGCAACAGGGATCATAATTAGAGAGAAATGACATGTTAGTCTGGATGGTAGAAAGAAAGTGTTGCTAAAGAGAGTGTGTAGCCTATAGTTCTTTTGTGTACTGAAATATTTAATAAAATAACTGTGTAATAAATTTATAAGTATATTTATTGGAACAAATAATATATATTTACACATTTAAGATTTACTAAAAAAAATTAGTTTTCTTTACATACATGCATCATCTGTGATTTTTTTCAGTACTTTGCAAATCTCTAGAAATTCCCCTTTAATTATATAATGGTCAACCCTTGAATAATCAAAACCATCAATCTGAAACTTCAGAATGCCAAGAGATGACTGTAGTATGGAATTGTAGAACTCTAAATGGGAAGTGTGACCTGAATTCTAGAATCTGCACGGTCACTACTTTTAACTATGTGACCATAGGCAAGTCATTTAACTCTGAGACTTAATTTTTTTTTAATACAAAATTAGTTTGAACTAAAGTTGCTTTCAAATCTTAAAATTCTTGTGTTATATTAAAACTTGTCCTCTCCCTACACTTTATTTGGCTCCAATTTTCAACTTTTTCATCTCTAACGGTGATACTGTTATTAAATATTGGAGAATAACATTATTGTTCCCTTTCATTCCTTGTGTAGTAAATCACCAAATCCTGACCATTCTTTTGAAATATCTATTAATATTTTCCTCCTTGTTCCTTATTCAGTCATCCCAGTCAAACTCTTTAATACAATTTTTATGACTACAACACTCCCATGACTAATTTCCTTGTCACCTGTCTGTCTCCCTTCTACTCTATTCTCCTTGAAGTGAGACCAAAAAAGTATGAAGTCACATAGGTAGTATTACCCTCTAATTCAATATCCATAGAATACTCTTTCTATTTCATCATCATATCTCAAAGGACCTACTTCATGACATAGGAAGAGCACCCAGCCCTGAAGTCAGGAGGACTTGAGTTCAAATATGGCCTCAGACCCAAGACTGTGGTCAAGTTACTTAATCTCAATTGACTCAGCAAAAACAAACCAAAAAAGAAAAATAGATATATCATATTTTTATTTGCTTAGTTACTATAATATTTATTAGCTCAACTGAAATGTTTTTCATATATTGGATTTGCCTGATGTCCAAATAGGAATTTTCTTCCAAATAGTTGTTTTTTATTTGATCTTTAATATGTACTGATCTTTAATACAGAATTATAATAATACTTTAGTCAACTATGCACTATACTTTCCGTGTTTGTTCAATGTCTTATTTTCTTGCTCTTTCTCTTGTCACTTTATTTTTGTCCTACTCTTAGAGTGGCCTTTGGTCATGGAAGCTAGGGCTAGGTGGAATTTGAATGACCCTCCAAATGGTGGAAAAAGCATGTATTTGTGCCTTTACCTTTCTTATGTTGTATAAAAACTGTGATTGAGAATGTGGGTATAAAATGGTTGGATGCAGTACTAGGACAGCCCATTGTTTTAATGCTGCCTTATCCCTTTTTTGGAAATGAGACAGGATTACTTTGAGGATACAGAAAATCATTGAAAAGTATTCAAGATTACTTTGAAGGTACAGAAAATTATTGAAAAATATTCAGTATTACTTTACATTTACAGTTACCTTCTGAATCAGGCATTTTGAGATACATTAAATTTTAGCTGCTGACCTAAAACTTAAAAATTTTGATGAGTTTTATTGCAGAATATTCATTGTATAGTTAATAGACATCTCCAGACTTGCATATAGATAGAGATGAAGTAGAATGTTTTGTGTCTTGTGTGGAGTCTACACCAAGTCCTCTAAGTCCACAGAGGCTTGTAATATCTGGTTGACCAGTGGAGGAAAAGAGGAGATGGGAAAGGTGGGAACTCTCCCAATGGATATTAGGGAAGTTAGATGGTAATTCCTCAGGAAGATTGCTTTAGAGATAGCTGTATGCTTGTTATTTGGGCAGCACAGAAGTTAGCAGTCTCCTATCAGTTTATTATGTTATGAAGTGGAGTGATGTTGGCTCACCTGGGTGGTAGCATCATGGATGACTTATAATTTTCCCTTTTTAAAAACAAAAAAAAGTTCCTATTATTAATATACTTTAGAATTGTTCAGTTTTCTAGTTCCCAGTGATTGACTAGATGAGGTGGTAAGAATAGGATGCAATCTTTCTTATCTCTGCTTAAGAAGCAAAATGTATTATCTATAGAAACTAAGACTGTACAAAGGAAAATACTTCTCTTGAGAAGACAAAACTTATTAGAAATCAGAGAATCCACCTAGGTGAGAACACTTGTAAACAAAACAAAAGTAGGAAAATATTCAGAACGGCCTACAGGATATTATTCACCTGAGGAGTCCTGCTAGACAGAAACACTATAAATGTGAATTGTGAAATTGTGATTGTGGGGGGAAAAAAACAAAACAAAAAAACAAAAAAACTTTCAGTCAGTGCTCATCCAGTATAGTATTTCATAGGATTTGTACTGGAGAGAAACCCCTCAAATGTAATCCTTATAGGAGGGTCTTCTATCACAGCTCTTAAATTATTAAATATGAGAGGGTTTGTACTCTTGAGAAAATCTTATGTGTTTAATGAGTTAGGATAAGCATTCAGAGACTGAATGTTTATTCAACCCCAGAAGTCACATAAGTGAAAAGCTTTGTGTGTATAATTTTGAAAAACTTTTTGGGCACAGACAAACCTTCAACATTAGAGGTATTCTATTGCAGAGATAACCTAGTTATATTTAAGTTAATCTAGATGTATATTTTATATGTTTCCTGTAGAAAGTATATAATAATGGATTTTATTTCTGGATCCATTTTATAAATATTTTTCTAATAATAATATTATATATTATATAATAATAAAATTGATTCACTTTAAAAAACAACAACTCTGCTTTGGGCAGTCATTGTTATAGTTTTAAAAACAGGGAAAGGTCTTCTCACTAGTTTAGGTTTTTGTTTTTTAATCGTGTCTTACTCTTTGTGACCCCATTTTGGATTTCTTGGCAAAGAATTGTTTGCCATTTCTTTCTCAAAAAGAAATGTTTTAGAAGAGGAATTGAGGTAAATAAGGGTAGGTAAGCAATTTGTCCACGTTCATACAGCAGTTACAGTATCTGAGGATAGATTTAAACTTGGGAAGATGCCTGATTCCAAGCCCAGTACTCTATCCACTGCATCACCTCGTTGTATCCAGTTTAGGTATTTAAGGCAGAGAAGTTCACAGGAATTTTAATGTTAAGGAGTAAAGGTTTTAACTTGCCAATACAGTTATATTAATGTATGCAATCTCTAGCAGTTAATCATCAAGCATTTCATAAGTTCATACTATGTGCCAGGTACTGTGCTTGGTGATTAGTATTCAAAGAAAAATATTTTTCCACTTAAAGAGCTTAAATTCAAAGTAGAGGACCAGAGAGAGACAACATAAAATTATATATATATATATATATATATATATATATATATATATATATATATATATATATATATATATATATATATATATATATATATATATATATATAAATAAACACATTCAGGATATAGACAACATAATCTTGGGGAAGATATTAACCAGTGGGGAAACCAAAGAAGGCTTCATGCAGAAGATGGCATAATATCAATTTGCTTATATTCGTAGTGAGAGGCTTCCAGTTTGGTTTTTAAAGTCTTTAATATTAGATATATCCTTTTATAAATATTACATCAGGAACAAGAATATATAACTACAAAGATCAAAGTGTTATAGAACGCATTGTAGCAGTTAATGCTTGTTAGTTCTGCTACAGATATGCAAACTTCCTTTCTTGTGTTTATGGCCCTTTTAAGTCTACCTTCTAGCCTCTTTGGGCAAAATTGGGTAAGCAATTTTTTTCACCAGATATATGCATGGGTAATTTTACAGCATTGACACTTGCTTTTGTTCTAATTTTTCCCCTCCTTCCCTGCCCCCAAGATGGCAGGTTAACCAATACATGTTAAATATGTTAAATATGTTAAAGTATAAATTAAATACAATATATGTCCAAATAGTTATTTTGCTGTACAAAAAGAATCGGACTTTGAAATAGTGTACAGTTAGCCTGTGAAGAAAATCCAAAATGCAGGAGGACAAAAATATAGAGACATTGGGAATTCTATGTATTGGTTCATAGTCATCTCCCAGAGTTCTTTGCTGGGTGTAGCTGGTTTAGTTCATTACTGCTCTTTTGGACTTGATTTGGTTCATCTCATTGTTGAAGATGGCCATGTCCACCAGAATTGATCATCATAGAGTATTGTTGTTTAATGATCTCTTGGTCTTTAAGCAATTGTTTTAATTTATAACTTTATGTCAAAGCCCTTTTTACCTAACTATAAGAAATCTAAGAATTGACATTTTGCAGTCATTTAAAAGTACTCTTCAATAACCATGTTCATCTTACTACTCTTATTGGGTAAGAGATGATAGAATTAGAAAAATTGACATATAGTATCAATTGAAATTTAATTGATTCAGGTTCAAAGACTTTGTGTTACTTAAATGCCAAGAAAATAAAAGATAAGAGTTTAATCTGTTGTGTTACCCAGGAGTAGGATGGAACAGGAGGAACCAATCTTCTTTACTGTCAAAGAGGAGAGAGGAAACTCCCTGGCACCACCAGGGAAACTTTATAAAAAGTGAAAGAGAAATATGGAAAAACACATAAATGGAAAGTCTTTAGGATAGGGTCCAAGGGATAGAAATTTTACTTGGAATTTAAACTCATATGCACTTTGTTAATTTTTCTTTATTTATTGTGCTTACCTTTTTCTGACCTTGTGTTGAACAAGCTATTCTTTTTATTCTGATTTTGTCTCCAGTATTTAATCAAAGTGGATCTTTGATAAGCTTGTTGTAGCATTTATATTGGCACTGTTTTGGAACTTTTGACATCAAGGAAGTTCTGATGTTGAAAGGATTGTATTAGTTGGATTTAGTTGGAGAGTCTATTTGGTAAAGGCTCTTATTGAGTATCTACTTACTCGTTATTATTTTAACTATCTTGCCAGTTTGATGCATGTAATGTACTTTAAAATTATGCTTAGAGCACTTGACTTGGAAGAAGAAAGACCTGAGTTCAAATCTCAGACCCTCAATAGCTGTGTGACCATGGGGAAGTCATTTAGTCTCTGAATCAGTTCTTCATATCTGAAATGAAGGTAATAATACTACTTACTTCCCAAGATTATTGTAAGAATCAAAGGAAATAATAATTGTAAAATACTTAGCTAACCTTCACATAATATATAAGTGATAGTTATAATTATGATTATTATAATTATTATTAGGCTGATCTCAGCTTAGTGACCCTCAGCTTTGGAACTCCCATTACTCTTGAAAGAAAATAAACTTAGCTAACTTATTATGTCTAGCCAGTCCCAGACCAGACTAAACCAGACTACTTCACATTTTATCTTTCCATTTCCCCTTCCATTGCTTCTGCCATGCTTTCCTTACCTACAGTAGTATCCTATACATTAAACCTTCATAATCCAATCACTCAATCCTTGGGGAGGTTAATAGTTTCACCATTCTATTTCCTACCCTAAAGACGATCTGTTTTGAGTAAATGCACACTTCACTAAGCTAGCCCCTGAACAAATCAAACCATATTTCATATCTTATTGAACAGTTCACCTTAGCCATCTTGCCTTCAAATACACTATTCCTACCCTTCCTCCAGCACCACCTCTTTTTACCTCTTGCTCAGGTCACAGCACCCAAATCAACAGAGCCATTGATTCTGAAAAGGATAACCTGACAATCCCTTTCCTGGCCACCATAACATATTGTTCTTTGTTTTAATTATTATAAGCTTTTTGAGAACAGGGACTATCTTATTTTTTGTTTTTATATCCCTACTACTTGCCACAGTGTCTAGCACAAAATATTTTAAAAATGCTTTTTGTTTATTTAGTCATTTATGAATGGGTACAATAAAACATGAAGAAGTGGGATTTTGTTCATGGAAAGCTTTATCTGCATGGCAAATGAATTTAGATTTGATGCAGTGCCTTCTTTTTCTTTATGACACAATTTGTTGCTTTTCTTGAAAAAAAAATTATATATGACAACCTGAAGAAAGAAACTACCAGAATTCAGAGGTGAGACTTGGAAAACCAAAACATTGGAGGGGCTCTGTCTTTTTCTGTATCATTGTCACTCTGTGTCTGTCATTCTATCTCTCTTTTCTCCTTTCTCTCTGTCTTTCACTATCTGTGGAATTATGCCATTTTCTGCATCTCTCTGTCTTGCTTTCTCATATATTTGTCTATTCCTTGTGTGTGTGTGTGTGTGTGTGTGTCTGTCTGTCTCTCCCCCCCCCTTTCTCTTACACAAAGAATTATTATATGTCATGTTAGTAATTCTACCATTGCATTTAGAAGCTATCCAAATGATTACTCCTGAGTTGCAGGTTAATACTTTTGTTTTCTCAGGCCAGTTTGTCCCACATATCATGACAAGATAATAAGTTCTAAACCCGTGAAAACAAGGTCATTTTTGCTTCCTTATTTGCCTTTTCTGAACTTGACTCTTTCCCCCTTTCCTAAGCCAGATCTGCTCATTTCCTTTGTGTATACACCATAGCTCCTGGCAAGATTGTGTGAACTACTAGATTTGGAATCAGATGATTTGGGTTCTCCTGTCTGAGTGAATAAAGTGCTGAATTTAGAGTCAAAAAACATGGATTCAGAAACTTCCCCCAATTCTTTCTAGCTTGGTGAGCCTGGTCAACTCATTTTACCTTTCCAAGCCTGATTCTTTATTTTTGAAACGGGAATACCATTGTTGTGAGGGCTCTAATAGAATAATATATGTAAAGCACTTTGTATATCATCCCTTAACCCTACCAAAAAGAGAGACAAGCTGTCGCTCCCTCCTATATTTTCATTCCTCTTCAAGCCAGCTCTATCCCTCCTCCAACCCAGCTGGGTTTGCCCTTCTCTTAGCCTTGTGGTACTAGATTCTCTGAAAATGTCCATTCTATTCTTATACTCTCTTGCTTCCAGATACTTTTTTATCTAATATCCCTTCTGCTTCCTCCATTTAAAATCTGATTTTCCCTACTTCTCAATTGTCAATGCTAACAGACAAGTCTTCTAGTTTCCCTTGATTCTCAGGGCTGAATAGATTGGCTGCTTCTTAGATTCACTGCACTTCTAAAGCATTCTTCAAAAATGTTTCCTGTGAATCCTGTTGTAGTGAATTTATTCTATGTAGTGAATTTCAGTATTCATATTGATCATCTCTTACACTACTTAAATTTGTGTGTACATATATGTTTTAAATTATTAAAATATATAAATTATAACATCATATAATTAAAATACATAATTTAAAATAACTAGATAACTGCTCATGATTTTTTAAATAATCCGCTTTCACTCTTCTTTGTTGAAATGTTTGTGTTTATGTATTATTGACTCCATAACAAAAAAGAAATTTCTATTTATTTATTCAATTAATTATTTTCCCCCCTGAGGCTGGGGTTAAGTGACTTGCCCAGGGTCACAGAGCTAGGAAGTGTTAAGTGTCTGAAGCCAGATTTGAACTCGGGTCCTCCTGAATTCAAGGCTGGTGCTCTATCTACTGCACCACCTAGCTGCCCCCAAAAAAGAAATTTTTAAAAAATCCACCCTGACCTCACCTTTTATATTTCTATCCTTCCCATTCTCTCATTTCTGTGTTAATCAATTAGGTCCCTCTTATTTTGGTTTCACTAACTTAGATTACCAGCTTTGATTACTTTCCTTTGTCACTTTAATGTCTACTAGCTACTATTTTAGAAACCATCATTCTAATACTGATAAAACATGATCTTTTAATCATGAACCCTGTGTTAGATTTACTATATAACTTCTTATCTTTTGAGTTGCAGAGTTTCATTGGAAAAAGTCATGAAGTCAAATTGATTTAATAAAGATATGGAATTCTGTCTTCTTTTTACAGAGGACGACTATGGGTATGGAATATTACATATACTATTAGACATGATTGATGTGTTTTACTGGAACTCCTCTTTTTTCCTTTTAAAAAATTTTAATAAGATATTCCTTTTATAAAACAAGGTATACCACAGAACAGAATGCTATATTCAGAGAGGAATGTGATTTTTTAAAATGTGTGGTGAATAGCTTTGCTGAACCCTGACTGCTGTCCAGTAAACCCTCTGTCTATCTTTCTTGACTGCCTTCCTCCCCACAGTGACTGTTCTAGAACTTTTCACATCTCAATCTCAAATCAGACCCTGATCCCCTCATACTTAGAGCAGATCATTTGACCTTCTTTGCTGAGAAAGTGGACATTATCCAGTGAGTGAATCTGACAGGCGAGCATTAAACTGAAAAATAAATCTCTTTCCTGGGACCTTCCTCTCTGAGGGGATCACTGTTTCTCAGTCACCCAGGTTCATAAGCTCAGTCATCCTTACTTCTCCTTTTTTTTTTCTTCTTCAAGTTTTTAAGATTCTTTTATTTATTAGTTTTTATTTACCAGATATATGCATGGGTAATTTTACAACATTGACAGTTGCCAAACCCTTTGTTCCAATTTTCCCCCTCCTCCCCCCCCCCCGATGGCAGGACCAATACATGTTAAATATGTTAGAGTGTAAATTAAATACAATATATATACATGACCAAACAGTTGTTTTGCTGTACAAAAAGAATCGGACTTTGAAATAGTGTACGTTGAGCCCGTGAAGGAAATCCAAAATCTTGCTTCTCCTTTTTTACTCATGCTTCATCTTCAGTCAGTTGCCAAGTCTCATTAATTTTTTCTCCACAACATAGGAATATGGCTCCAGAACTTGAAGAAACCTTGGAAATCATAATTCAGCCTCCTCATTTTGCAGAGACTTAGGGAGTACACTGTTCTGTTAATACTCTGGAAGACAGAGTAACACTGATAAATTCATGTAGCTCTGCCTCATTTAATCTAGTTTACTTGCAAGTCAAGATATCACCCATCACATCATAATGTCATTGATCCTCTTCACAAACAAGGACAAATGACCACATTGGTGTTTCTGCTTCTGGGCTCTTTCTCTCCAATCCATTTTTCACAAAACTTCCAAGAACAAACTTTAGTGGCTCAGCAAAGCCCTAGAATAAAGTGAAAACTCCTTACCTGGTATTTAAAGTCTTCTATGATCTGCTCCAACCTACCTTTCTTTCTACCAGTTTTATTTCATTCTGCTTCCTTTCCTGCGATGGTGCAGTCTAGCTCCTCTGAAGGGCTCAGAATAAGTCCTTGTCAGGATAAGAACCTAACACTTTCCTGCAGTCTACTGTGTTAGAATCAAACTTAATCAACTGATTGTTCCTCTATTTAACATTTCATCTCTTACCTCCATGCTTTCATGTAGGACATGCCATGCCTTGAACACAGTATCTCACCTTCATCTTTTAGAATCCTTCCTTCAATGATCAGCTCAGTTAGTACCCCTTTATGGAATCTTCTTTGATTTCTTTGCTATTAGGGTTTTCTTCTTGCATAAAGGAGTCTGTATTTGCTTACTTAGGTATAGTTGTTCCCTCCAAGAGATTATAAATTCTTTTTAGTCATTCCTTTTAGTATTGAATTTAATTGAATGTAGCAACATTAATCAAAGACAAAAATGCAGTTCACAAAATCATCCTAATTTTTCAGATGAAGGAGACCCTACAATGCTTATAAAAAGAGAATTGCAAGTAACCTTTGTGGTTTTTCCTGGACATATTTATGAAAAAACATTTATGCAACCAACTCAGCAATGAAGAGGAAAATGAAACAGAACTTGCAATGGATGTCCATATGAAGGGAAGCCTCTTAAGGACAATAAGATGGGGTGTCAGGAAGCTGTAGGAAAATAAAGAAGACAGGTTTCCATATGTAGTGCCAAAGAAAAAGAAAAGTCAGAAAGTAATTTGTGGTTTATAAGAGGTGCTAGAAGCAAAATAAAAATAGTAAAAAGATAGCTTGTCACTAAAAAGAAACAGGGAATATGTGCTTCAGAAGGAATGGATCTGGACTAAGATCACAGAAAATGAAAGATGGGAAAAGAGAAAGCACCCTAAAAAAATAAATGGAGGGAAAAAACAAAAATTACTGGTTCATTATGTCTAGAATCCAAAGCCCTGAAGAAGCAGAAGGGAAGTAATAGAATCTAATATAAGTAAAAAGATAAAGACAAGGATAAGGGAGTAGAAGGGGGAAAAAGAGAATTCAAAGGAAACTTTGAAGGACTAATTAGAATTATAAAGCTTTAAAGGAGAAGCATCTTAGAATTAGCAAAAAATGAAGAAAGAGAAGTGAGTCTATATAGTTATAAGGTAAGTCAAGCCATAATTTTTATGTTAGAAGAACTGAAGAATGCAGTTTCTCACATGAAGGACATAGCAAAGTGCTCTAAAAAGGTGGTTAGTATCTCATCCCAAATGGTGTAGGATTTTTAAAAAAAATTTTATTGCTCTCTTGCCCTTATATCATCTACATTTCCCAATGAAAATTTTCTCCTCCCTCTTCCAGAGCAATTATTTATAACAAAGAATAAATGAAAGGGGGGAACTACTTTATTAAACTAACCAATATATATCAAAAATATTTAACATTACATATATTGTTTCACTCTTACAGTCCTTCACTCTGCAAAGGTAGAGAGGGAGAGGAGGTGGCTTTTCATATCTCCTCTTTAGGCCACATTGTCATTTCACAACATTTAGTTTGGGTTATAAACTGGGTTACAGTTTTCTTTCAATTTATATTGTATAGTAATATCTTTTATTTCCTGATTCTGTTTTTTGTACTCTGCATCAGTCAATATAAATTTTCTCATGCTTCATCATATCTTCAGATTTTACTTTAAATACCACAATAATATTCCATTACATTGATGTACCATAATTTGTTTAGCCATTCCCTAATTAATGGGCATTTACTTTGCTGGGCAAAAAGTGCTACTATAAACATTTTGGTTTATATGATACCTTTCTTTTTGTTGTTGACTTTCTTGGAGTATACGTCTAGCTGTAGAATTTCTGGATCAGAGAGTTTGGATGTTTAAATTATTCTCTTTGTATAATTTAAAATTGCTTCCCAGAATACTTGGACCTCTTTGTAGTTCCACCAAAAAAATGTATTAGTGTAGTTGACTTTACAGAAGTAAGGGTGAAAAATTTAATATATATGATAGATGTCCAAAATATGTCCTCTGGTTTGGAAGGTTTATAAGTATGATTGTGAATTGGAGAAACCAGATTTGAAAATGTGTGTATTCCCTAAAAGAAATTTGAAAGTAAAATATTCCTTCAAGGATGTAGTGTCTTTTCTGTACCTGATAAGAAGGATGGCATTAGAAAATATTTCAACTATTGTCTTAGGAGAAGAGCATTGAGCAGTTAGTATTGTAAATTAACCTATGAAGAAAACAGCAGAGGGAAATATCAAATCCAAGAATACAAAGGAAAGCAAGAATAGTTTAAAAAGAAATATTATGGGGGAGTTGCTTATAAAATGGAAATCAATACATTTGAGGATGAAAACATCATTAGACTGCAGATAACAGAACTAGGACAAAACAGAAATACAAGAAGTGTATACGTAACAAATTCCTCTTTGAAATGATAGAAAAGACAGTACATGTCCAAGAAAAGAGTATAGAGAAAAGGAAACACAGCAATATTTAGTCTTGGAATTCATCTAAGCGGGACATTTTTAAAATGATTGTGAGAACAGAAGAGACAAGCTACAGAAAAAGCTTACAGCATTTTATTAAAAGGAAAGGGAAAAAACATGAGAGAATCAGTATTACAAAGACTATTGGATAGCAGAAATGCTTAAACCTTTGAACATATGTACATATGTTGTATATATGTATACTTGAAAAATGTCAGAGTAAAATGTGTTATATAAAAGTGAGTGAAACAGATAAAAGGAAAACTGATTTTTTATGTATTAAGTTTATAAGTAATTGGTATGTAGAGCTTTTGAAAACCATGTTAAAAGAAAGAATGTATAACATATAAATGCCTTTTTAATTGAAAAATCTATGAGGAGCAAATGAGATTGAGCGGATATATGTACAGTATATTACCACCAAATAACTTGCCTAAAATACTGTTTCATAGACTTCTGCTCAGATATTTTCATTACTCTACAGAAAAGCATCCAGATCCCTGTCACTCAAAGTTCTAGTCTAATTCCAGTCTACCTTCTATTTTCTTTTTCACTATTTCCCCATAACTACTCTTTATTTTATTCAAATTGCCATCTTTTATATGTCATTTGTACATTGCATTCTGCTGGTTTTCCTATATCAGTGCTCTGCTTGGAATGCCGTATCTTACTGCCTGGAATGCCTTATTTCTCTTCCATATATCCACTTATTGAAATCTTACCTATTCCTGTCTCAACTAAAATGCCAAACTTTTTTTTAGTAATGTCCATGATATTCATCACATATTACTAGTGTTGTAATTATGTACATAGTGGTATCTTTCTCCTACTAGATTGTAAACATTGTCAACTCCTTGCATGCAGGGAACTGTCTTTATTCAAATGTGTCCTCATTTGCTGCTCAGTCATATTACCTTATACATAGTAGGTGCTATTCATTCATAATTGAATGAATTAGATATGATATAGCTATAAAATATTTTTTTTACCGTTTCCTCCTTACTTAATCTGTTCAGGCGAGTCTGACTTTTGATCACTGTGAATCTACCTGTTTTAGAGAGTAAAGCTACCTGCTTCATTTCTTGAAATGGTAAGAAATTGTAGTTGGGGATGATTGGCTTCCCTGAGATCACCTTCATGCCTGAAACTTAATAGTTAGTTTAATATCTTTTTATTGGTCTCTTTTCTGTAAAGAGGCCTTGGACTTTTAAGACTAATCAGTACACAAAGAAAAAAACAAAAACAAAACCCAAGTCTGGACTTAGGAGATTTGTGTTTAAATCTTGTCTCTTTTGCTTACTTCCTTTGTGACATTGGACATTCCTACATCTCAGCTTCTTCATCTGTAAAAATGAGGGATTTGGGTTAGAAGATCTCTGGAGTTTTTCCAGTTCTAAATCTGTGAACCTATGTCCCTTATACTATGAAGCATCTGAATTTAAGGAAATAAATTAGACAATTATTCTTAGAGAGCCAGCTGTAATATATTGGAAAGAACACTTTGTTTGGATTCAAAGGCTCTAGTTTCCAATTTTGGTTCTGCTACTTCTTAGCTTTATAACCTGGTACAAGTCAGTTAACCTTTTTGTACCTTAATCCTTAGATATAAAACCAGGGAAATACACTATGTACTTCATGGTTGTTGTGAGGGTCAAATGAGATGGTTTATGTAAAACATTTTATGAAATTCTGTGCACATGTTAATTGTTATTAACTTACTTCCTTTTAGTAAGGAAGATTGAGCAGGGGAATCATTTTTGTGATGAATTCTTCAATTATCTCCAATAATACATACATAAATCTCCAACAAGATTTTGAGAGATACCTTTGGAGACATCTAAGAGGTATCTTATCATGGAACTGACATGCCCACTAGAACATTATTAAGAAAATAGGAAATTTCTGATGTTACATGTGCTTACTTATATTCTGAACACCTAAGTGTACATGTATAGCAAAAAAAGAAAACAATTCCTGGGGCATTAGTAGGATTCCTGTAGAAGTACATGGTAGATTTGCATGTGCTTCTACACAAACTTGATATGGACCTTTGACAACCCAGTTAAGTCCCAGAAAACTCAAAACTCCTAGTATCATCATGTGGTTTAAATCCCTAGTAAAGGTAAATATGCTTTGGGGACTGTTGAAAACAATCCTTTTTTTCCTGGACATACATTATATATATTGGCCTTGCTCTTTAAATAGGACACTACTCAAGAAGTATGTAGATGATCCTTTTCATTAACCCGAGGAACATGTTTCATTAGGAAAATCCTTTCTGGACCTGTATGTGCAAGAATGTTTGTGGCAGTCCTCTTTGTAGTGGCCAGAAACTGGAAGCTGAGTAGATGCCCATCAATTGGAGAATGGCTGAATAAATCGTGGTATATGAATGTTATGGAATATTATTGTTCTGTAGGAAATGACCAGCAGGATGATTTCAGAAAGGCCTGGAGAGACCTATATGAATTGATGCTGAGTGAAATGAGCAGGACTAGGAGATCATTATATACTTCAGCAACAATACTATATGATGACCAATTCTGATGGACGTGGCCCTCTTCTACAATGTGATGAACCAAATCAGTTCCAATAGAGTGGTAATGAATAGAACCAGCTACACCCAGTGAAAGAACTCTGGGAAATGAGTATGAACCACTACATAGAATTCCCAATCCCTCTATTTTTGTCCACCTGCTTTTTTTATTTCCTTCACAAGTTAATTGTACACTACTTCAAAGTCCGATTCTTTTTGTACAGCAAAATAATTGTATGGACATGTATACATATATTGTATTTAACATATACTTTAACATATTTAACATGTATTAGTCTATCTGCCATCCGGGGGAGGGGGTGGGAGGAGGAGGGAAGGAGGGGAAAAATTGGAACAAAAGGTCTTGCAATTGTCAATGCTGAAAAATTTCCCATGCATATATCTTATAAATAAAAAGATATAGTAATAAAAAAAAAGAAAACACTTTCCACCAAAGGTCTAATCCTAGAATTTTCTAACTTGAACTAAGTAGGTACATTTTCTTTTTCCATTTATTTCTTCAGGAACCCTCTCAGAGTTGAGCATTTTGTGTGCTTTTTAAAACTGTGAGCTTCTATTAGTCTTTTGCATCTTCATTTTAATGGGTGAAACAAAAACTGCACTCTACTTGCATACATACATATATATGTATGTACTTATTTATATATGTGTGTATGTATATATAAAACATGTATATATGTATATTTATATATATACATATACATATATATATATATATATATATGAATTGATGATGAACCCTTTTTATTCACAGTCAGAGAAACCCAGAAATTAACTACATCGTGAGTATACTAGGAAGTTTTTCTGGAGTAACTTTGAATGGAAGCAATATTCCAGAAAGAAAATCATTTTTTAAAGGTTTGGTCTCCAGGAGGATACCCAATTCTTGTAAACTTGGAAGGCTTAGAGCCATGGGTTATATATTATTATTACTTATGAATTGGTATTATGTTTACTTAGATCTTCATTTACATTTCTAAATTAATTGGTTCATCAAAAAGAACACATTAAAATAACCTAAGGATTACTAATAATTAATAATAAAACATAATTCATATTAAATATTCTTAGTTTGCTTTTAGATACTTTAAATATATCTCTGTGCCATCTTATTATAATACAAATTCCTTTCAAAATTAATCTTTCCTATCATGATTTGGAGTTGCGAAGTATACCCTCTCATTGGGCTTTTAAAAAGTTATTGAGCAGTACTCATTACAAATTTCGTGTTTTTTTAAAATGTATGTTGTAGTGTATGCTATACACTTGATGGAATGGAATATTTTATATGTAAACAGAAAATAAATTTGTGCAATTATAAAATCAAAACTTTTTCTGCTCTGCTTTTTATTATTAAGCCCATGGTAAATATGAATAGCTATGTTTTATTTGGTAAAAACAAAATAAATTTTTTCTTTTCAGGTAAAATTACAGAACAACATATCATATCAGATGGCAGACATACATCGTTTAAAGGGTAAGAAATTTCACTATGGACTTAGTATAAATAAATGGGTACTAAATGTCTAAAACTAAGATCCAAGAAGTAGTGGGTTAAATAAGAAAAATAAAACCATCAGATCCACATACAAACATAAATGGCAAAACCCTTGTGCATAATGTCTTAGAACTAAATATAGCTATATCATTCCTACTTTACAGTATCCTAAAATGTGTTTCTAAATGTTGTTTTAAACTAGAATATATCAGAGGCTTTTTAGACTGAGCTGAATGACCTGTTCCTGGGCTTTATTAACTAGGCCACTCTGATCTAACTTTTATGATTTGGGCAGGTGTACCTTTTATTTTACTCAAATATTATATCATTATGTCAATAGTTAATGGTTTCATTAGTGTAAGTACTTTTTTTTAGTTCAGGTACTCCACAATCCATTCAAACTTCCTCAGCGCCCCAATCTGGATACAGATTTGGAAGCTTTCAATACCTTAGACCTATTTCCTACTGTCTGGAAAAAATATATATTCTGGGTATAAAAGTTTTGTATGTGAGTTTCTTTTCCCACTACCTAATAAAGATATTTGGGTTACCATACAATCACTTATTTTCAAAGATATTTGCCACCAAATAAAAGAACTGAAATGGTAAGAGAATTGATCAAGTTTCTTTATTTTTAAGTTCCCCAAGCTCAGGAAACCCCCATTGAGATTGCTGGTGTAAGTGGTCTTAATTTAGTGTTAAAGGAAATGAAGATCGTAGTCACTTTTAAAATATAATTGTAAACTGCTTTACAGTATTGTCAGACCAATTCATAACTCTGTTACAGGATGTTTTTATGCTTTTCTTTCCAGAAAGAAATAGTGACATTTTGAATCTTCTGTAATTTCCCCCCCCCCCAGTTTTCTGAGTTTTATAAACCTTCAGAGTTGTATTAATTTACATTTCTCTCATTATTAGTGATTTGGAGCATCCTTTTTGTATTTTTCATGAGCACTTGTTTTTCAAATCCTTTCACTACTTTTCTATTGGGGAATGTCTCTTGGTGGTGTTGTTATGTTAGTTTTCTATATAATTTGAGCATAAAACTCACATCAGAAATATTTGGTACAAAGATTTTTTCTTTTTCTCTGATCAGGAGAATGGAAGGAACTTTTTTTTAGAAAGGGATTTGGAGTAGAAAAAGAGAAAGTTTGCCAATCATTGAATAAGCCAAACTGGATGTTTTCCTTTTACAACATTCATCATCTGTCTCCATGCTTTTGCACATGGCATACTCTAGGTCTGGAATGTTTTCATTCTTTGGTATAGTTTATATTGGAGGCCATCTCCTAGGTGATGCCTGAATCTTATTTTAAAATGTAGTTTGTTTCACTTTACCTAGCCATATACATATCTATCCTTCCAGAATAAAGTCAGAAGTTTGAAGTCAGAAATTGAATTTTATCTCCTTTTGTTTCTGCACTGGGTCTAGGGTTCAAGGGTTCAGAACTAGAAGGAGTACTCAGGTTATCTCTTTTAATTCTCTCATTTTAACATGAGGAAACTGTTCCAAGGAGGTAAAGTAATTGATCCCTAGACATACAGTTAGTAAGAGGTAGAGCTGGCATTTGAACCCTGATATAGTACTCTAAATTCAGTGCTTTTTCCCTATCCTCACTATTTCACAAATAGTATTTCACAAATCTCAGAAGGGTCCACAAGGCTTGTTAGCCTTTGTACTTATAAAAACCAGCAATAATAAATTATAAAAGAAAAGTAATATATAATAATTACAGATGTAGTCAAAAGACAGGGAAAAATAGATGAATATGTCAGGTATCTCACAGCAAAAATAACTAAAGTAGAAATCAGCTAGGTAATTTGAGAATCATGGAGCTATCCAAAATCCATGACCAAAAGAAGAACCTACACACCACATTTCAAGAAGTCATAAAAGAAAGCTGCTCACATCGCTTAGAACAAGAGGGCAAAGTAGAAATAGAAAGAATCTTTTGGTCATGTCCTGAGAAACCTCCAAAGGAAAAAAGTCCAGAGCTTCCAGCAAAATAAAAAAAAAAATACTAAATTGAGGTATAGCCAAGATAGTGAAGTGGTAGGAATTAGTACATCCCAGACCTCCTTCACAAAAATTCCTCCAAACAGATCTAAAAAATGTGCCAGACCAAATCCTAATAGAGAAATCCAGAAAAAATTACAGTGAGTCACTTATCTAGCCCAGCTCAGCCTAAGGAGATAGAAAAGGATATCTGCTGACACTGGAGATAGGGTTGGGCCAGAAATACACCACATGTGGAGCACCCTAGCACTGAGAAACAGACTGTACATTAGCTAAAAAGGAAGTCGCAGATCTACACTGGAGAACTATGATGGAGACAAATACAAATTAACAGCTTTGTTGTCGCTGCCCAGTTTCAGGTCTCAGATCCATGGCAGACTGATAAGGTAATCTATGCAAGATTGATATTCTAAATGGAGAGATTCAGAAGCTGGCAGAAATAGCACAGAGCCCAGGCACAGAGTAGGGTTTCATTTTTAGAATAAACCCCAGCCTGCAGAGAAATAACCAGGGCAAGAATCCAAGAATCCCAGTCCAAAGTTGAATCTACAGTTCTGCAATTCTGATTTAGCAAAGTTTTTCAGCTACTTGATTGGAGCTAAAGGTCCAGAAAACAGTCTACTTTTGCTCAAATTCAAACCCAAGTTATAAAATTGCAGAGCCAAGACTGGGATGGCAACAATCAGACAAACCTAGATCAGACCATGTTGGGAATACTGAAAGCTTGTAGATTCCCAGGTCTGAGGTCTTAGAATAATAAAACACCCATTCCTCCAAAAGATAGCAACAGGATCACTCACCCTAAACTTTCCTTTCAGAGGAATTGGAAGTTGGTAAGGAAAATGGCTTCAGACTCTTTAAAGCTGGCAAAGTCCTTCTTCAGTCAAAGTTGGAGAGAAAAAGGGCAAAGATTTGGCCAAGGCCAAAGCTAAGGCCTCTTACTTTCTGAGGCAGTTCCTTCTCAAGGATGTGTTGGAAAGCCACATGCTTACAATTCTCTCGTCTCAGTTTAATTTGCTTTGTCAAAATATGGTACTCCATGAGACTTTTTTTTTTCACTTTGTCCATGGTCTTTTAATTTATTGGTCATTTGAGATGTCTTCTTACCCAATTAAGGTATTAGGGGTAAAATGAAGTAGAGTAATTTCAACTTCATCCCCCTCTTACTTTCACTTATCATAGCCAGGATGTGTCCAAAGCAGAACTAAAATCCAGATCTTCCTGACTCAGGTCACTATAGGGAAACAGAAAAAGAGGTCTGTAGACACTAGGGAAAGAATTTCACTGGGAGCACACTGTACACAACACTTCAGGCCAAGATAAAGTTCCAGACCCATATTGGCTCACTCCAACCCTTTTTAGAGTATGGGAACTAATGTCAACTCTAAACTTTGTCAGTCACTTTCCAGGTCTATAAATCTGGATATACTTAGAAAGGGACCTCTGTGTAGAGGTAATATTCCAGGAGAACAATAGGTTATAGGCTCTGGCAGTGTGCCAAGAGAAAATCAAAGTCAGAAGCAAGCAGAATCAACTCAGACTTGAGTCATGGAAAGATGTATCTCAGTTCTAGATTCTAGCCATTGTGACAGCATAATAATAATCTGGTCAGGAATCTAAATCAAAGGGAAGATTATAGTCATGTCACTCAGAACCAGCAAGGCTTCACAGCTGGATGATAGGAGCTTAGTTCAACAACAGTCTCTTGTTCAGATTCAAACCCAGGTCAGAAACTTGCAAAACAGTCCAGGAACATAGCAATCAGATTTTGCCCTGTTATCAGTCCATTTTGGGAGTATTGAAAACTTCAAGTCCCCATCCTGAGTTGTCCCTCAGTTGAATGACACTATATTCAGTGTCCTAAGAAAACAGAATTGAACTGGCTCAGACCTTCCTTTCAGAAGCACACAGAGTCCAGCTTTGCCATCAGCAAAGATGCCACTATAAAAAGCTATTAAAGTGACAAGACACTCAAGACACAAATTCAGAAAAGAATAATTCCAAAATATCTACAGGTAAAGCCTTAGAGAAAAAATAATGTTTGTGCATAAATTCAACTAGAACTTTTGGAAGGAGTGAAGAAGGAATTTTAAGAACAAATTTTTATCAATGAAATGAAAGCACCAGAAGAAAAATTGGAGGGATAAAAGAAAATAGAAGAAAGAATTACAAAGGGAAGTAACAGCCTGACACAAGAGGTTCAGAACCTTACTCAAGTAACAAGCTCCTTGAAAATTAGAATGGAATGTTCTAATTTCCTTTGTATTAGAGAAATGCAAAAAAACAAAAACAACTCTGAAGTACCACCTCACACTTATTGATTGACTTACATGACAGAAAAGGAAAATAACACATGTTGGAGGTGATTTGGAAAAATTGCGAAACTAATATACTATTGGTGAAGTTGTCCAACATGCTGAAGAACTATTTGGAACTATACCCCAAAAGCTGTAAAACTGTATACCTTTTTTTTTTTACTTTTGAATAAGCTCAGGTCTTTTAGAACCAAAAAGCAATGTGGAAATGGAATCCACTGATCATCTCCTGACAGGAATCCCAAATGAACCTCCAGGAACATTATGTGAAAATCCAGAGATTTGAGACCAAAGAAAAAAATAATTAGTAATACAGAAAATTCAAGTACTAAGGAGTCACAGTAAGGATCACATTTGATTTTGCTTAAAATATTATATTCCAGAGGGGGGCAAATGATGTAGGCTTACATCCATGAATAACTTGCCCATAAAAACTAAGTATAATGCTACAGAGGGAAAAAAATGGATCTTTAATAAATAGAAGACTTCCAAGCATTGCTGATAAAAAGGCCAGACAGAGGTAGAGAGAAACTTTGAAGTTCAAACACATGAGCTAATATAAACATAAACATAAAAAGATAATCACAAGTGAACAGTGAAAAAGGATCAAATAAGTATATATTGCATATATTCAAATATGAAGAAATGATAATGTGTCTTCTCTGACCCTTATTATCCAGGATCACAGAAGGAGTCCAATTAGAAGTCCTGGAAGCGGTTCTGTTATATCTTATTTATCTTAAGAAAAGGATAGAAATAGAAGGAAAGGGGAATATGTTGGGAGGGGAAGGAAAGTTAGGGAAATTTATCTCACATATTCAAGGTGTACAAGTAAACCTCTACATTCAATGAAAAAGAAGAGATGTGGGGAGGAAGAATAGTTGATACTCATCTCATCTGGCTAAAGGAGGACAAAATAACATACAAACATGGAGTTAGAGGTACAAAAATATTCAGTCAGGAAGTAGAAGAGAAAGGAAAAAGAAGAGAGAGGAGATTAAAGAAAATATTAGTTCTAAGTAAAATAAACTTTAAGGATATCTAGCTTCTTTTGTGTGATAGTAAAGAATATAAATTTGAGAGTATGCTTTAAGTTGGAGAATGACCAAATTAAGGTGTATAAATTTGACAATACTGTTGTACTCCAAGAAATTTTAACAGGTGCAATTTCAGGAAAACCTAGAAAGACTTATTTGAACAGATGCAAAATAAAATAAACACAGCCAAGAGAATAATTTATACAGTGACAACAATATAGTAAAGACAAACAACTCTGAAAGAATTAGGAATTTTAACAAATGCATTGGTCAACCATAGTTCTAGAATATTGATGCTGAAACATGCTGCCTTTCCCATGATAAAGAAGTGAAATATTTAGAATCCAGAATGAGACAAGTATTTTTTTGGACATGACCAATGTATAAATTCGTTTTGCCTGACAAAAGGATCCAGTAGTAAGATATAGATCAAGATGACTGGAGATGACTCTTGATGAAATGGGAGACATTGGCCTCTTTAAGGTCTTTAACAGGTCTCAGTTTGATTGAGATTGTACCATTTTGTGATTAAGGTTAGGGAGCAATTGAAAAGAATCTCTTTCACCAAGTGCCCTCCCCCCAAAAAAATATATCTGAATAAATGAATGTCTCTGGGAGGAGAAAACCCTCAGGATTTTTGGCCAAAGCAGAAATGACTGCTATTTTCATTCAATTTGAGTCATTCAAGACCTAAACAATAATCATATGAGGCTTGGCCAAGGACCTCTAGGTGGCCAAAATCAAATTGATTTTGGTTTAAGGCTTGGTTCTTAAGAAATTTAGGTATCAAAAGACATGTCCAGAATTATACAACTAGTAAATATATGTAGTAGGATTTGAACTCGGGTCTTTCAGACTCCTGGTTTTGTAATGTCTCTACTATTCCACTTAGCTGCTGATGAAATCACAGATTATTGAATTTGTGAAGAAGGAGGAACTATTTGTACTATATTTTCATTTATATCTTTGATTTTACATAAAATGAGATATGACTTTATTTTAGTATGAGCTAATACAGTTAAGCTACAAAAAATTTAAATAAATTTCATTATCCATTTATATATGAGAATCAGTGTACCATTTTAATGATATCATTTATCACCTGTAAAATTATGCACAGATTAATTGGGAAATGTGCAACATTTTTGTTTTAAAAACCTGCTACACTAGAAACTGCAAGTTGAATGGATGCCCATCAATTGGAGAATGGTTGGGTAAATATGGTATATGAAGGTTATGGAATATTACTGTTCTGTAAGAAATGACCAGCAGGAGGAATACAGAGAGGCTTGGAGAGACTTACATCAACTGATGCTGAGTGAATGAATAGAACCAGAAGATTGCTGTACACTTCAATGCTGTATGAAGATGTATTCTGATGGAAGTGGATATCTTCAACATAAAGAAGATCCAACTCACTTCCAGTTGATCAATGATGGACAGAAATAACTACACCCAAAGATGGAACACTGGGAAGTGAATGTAAATTGTTAGCACTACTGTCTATCTACCCAGGTTACTTATACCTTCGGAATCTAATACTTAATGTGCAACAAGAAAATGGTATTTACACATATATATTGTATCTAGGTTTTACTGTAACACATGTAAAATGTATGGGATTGCCTGTCATCGGGGGGGGGAGGGAATGTAGGGAGGGGGGGATAATTTGGAAAAATGAATACAAGGGATAATATTATAAAAAAAAATTACTCATGCATATATACTGTGAAAAAAAAAACCTGCTACAATTTAGATGAATTTTTCAGTTGTAGGATCAAAAAGAGTGAACTTTCCATTTTATTTTATATTTATTTGTTTTTGGTTTAGAACAACTTGCTGAGCTTCGTCAAGAATTCCTTCGACAAGAGGATCAACTTCACGATTACAAGAAGAATAATACTTACTTTGGGAAGAGATTAGAGTATGAAAGGTAAGGAGGACAGAAGTATTTATCCACATTTCTTAATTTAGAAACCTAAATACACTTTTCTTTTTAGCTTCTACTCTCTTCTTTCTGCTACTTATCTACTTATTTCTGCCTTCAGATCTCTCCTTTCATTGACTTTGTTCTTCTGGAATTCATATTTGACACATTTCCATTTTAGCACACTGTAAAACAGTGAAGTCCTTCTTACTGATCACATAGGATTTATGTTCTCTCTGTCTTAACAAGTCATATTACATATTACATAAACCCAAGAGTTCTACTCTGACAAGCTCCTTTAGATTCTAAAACCTTCAGAAAACATAGCATATGCATCTTTATGAGTCAGAAAAGTCCATTAGTAGACCTAACAAATAGTAGTTGACAAAAATTTACA
This sequence comes from Sminthopsis crassicaudata, assembly GCF_048593235.1. Lineage (NCBI taxonomy): Eukaryota > Metazoa > Chordata > Mammalia > Dasyuromorphia > Dasyuridae > Sminthopsis > Sminthopsis crassicaudata. The sequence continues at coordinate 274,881,463 of NC_133618.1, forward strand.
TTTAGATCAGTGAACCCCTTGATGTGGGTATCTTTCATTACTGAATATCTCAATTCATCTACAAGAATAGTCCTATGTGACTTTCATCCATATCTTCCTTTAAATCTCTTACAGGGGATTTACCCCACGTTAAGGGCCCTTTTGTCAAATTTGTGACATCACATACTTACTATTGAAGCCTATAGGCTGTCAGTTAGCTATCCCTCATACTCATTACATAACCACACCACTACTTCTTTAGACATTTTTCTCTCTGATGATGTCCTTTACACCACTTCTCCTATAGAAATATTCACTGATTTTGAGTTCCAGACTACTCACATCCACTATGCACATTTCCATTTACTTTTGAATGACCTGCAACTTTAATTCATCAGATACAGTATTATTTCATAAGCCAAAGCCATAAAGCACAGTTTTCCAGATCTAGTCATATTATGTGAATATTTGCGCACACACACACACACACACACACACACACACACACACACACACACACAGTCTATAGACTATTTCTCCAGTTGAATAGTATAGTGTGGACAACAGAAATCTTTTATTTTTCACTTAGTTTTTCCTCTGTGGGTAGAGTAATCTCTTTTTAATGATTATAAATCCTATTTGAAAACTATTTCTATTCTAGGGCTTGATGCAATGAGTACAGTGCCATCTTCAAGTAAAAATGTATGGAGGACCTCACTTCCACTTATACTGTGCTCTGGACATCTTCCATGACAGTGATATATACCTTTGGGAAAACATATTTGTCTTTTATCTTTCTTGATATTAATAACAATATTTTTTGCTGTTACAACTTTCAGAAAATCTTGTGTGATTTTGATATATGGATGAAAAACACCTTTTTGAAAGAGAGCATTTCTAGTAGGATCTTATATTTTCTACACCTTTCAGTCATTGGTGTGACTCTGAAGATGTGGCCTGCTACATAAGGTCATTTATAAAGTACTCTAGTCCTTTTTCATACCTTTGTTCTAGGATGCCTTCTGTTTTTGTATGAATTAATTTTAAATAATTTTGTAAAAAAGAGAATATAGTCATAAATGGAGGGCAGTTATTGATATTTTATCAGTCTCCTTTCTTTAAAGATAATAAATTCTGTGATTTCCTCCCCATGTGTTTAACATCCTTCTCTATATCAGATAGCTTGATTATTGATTGTTCTACAACAGAAATTTGTGTTGCCTCTAGCACAGACCTCTTTTGGTCTAATCTTAATCTAATCTAATATTTGGTCTAATATAGCTATTCTTTCCATCTTTGTTTTCTTTAGTTAGTAAGCATTTTTTTAAAGTAGTTTCTATGTGCTAGACAATACTCTAAATCCTAGAAGATACAAAGAAAGGCCAAAGACTTTTCTCAAGGACTTCACAAGACTTGAAAGAGATAACATGCAAACTATATGTAAACAAGATAGGAACTGGAGATAACCAAAGAGGAATGCTCAAGCATTAAGGGAATTCAGAAAAACCTAGCTAAAGTCATTTAACTGTTTCTTTATTTTAGTATACAGGAACTACTTTAATGTTACTGCACAGATATGATAACTTTCTCGTCATTTATGGAGGAACTTATTTTAGAATTTTTGAATAATTTTTCCAATTTTTGTGTATTGCCTTCTTTTCAATTTCATTCTAGATGCCAAGCTTTCTGCAAACTTTTGTTTCTTCCATTGCTTCTTGTGATGAAATGGCATTGTTCATAATGTTACTCTATATTCTTCACAAAATGTTACCAATGAATTAGGTTGCCCTTGGCCATCATCTTATTCTAATTGTAAGGAGGTGGATTGTGTGTTGGCTGAGGCTTGTTTTACACTCTCTGAGCTCCTTTTGGGAGAGTCAATTTGTAACAGTTAAACATGATAGCCTGTGTTGATGTCCATCTGGTTTTTCTTGTGCTCATAATTTATTTAAATAGATCAGGTAGACGTTGTATTATTTAGATACTATGTTTTCTCACATTTATTTTTCTAATTAGGCACTGATTTTTAATCTTTATCAAGTTCACTGAATGACATAATGTATTCAGAAGTGCCATCCACTTCAGTAACCAGTCACACATCCTGTCTATCAAAATGTAATCAACTTCTATCTTTATGGTATTATTTGTTATTTCCCTTGTTCAGCAACTCCTGGCTTTGAAAAATGTATTAATGACATAAAGGCATGGAACTTTTATGTAGAATATGAGTCTTTAGATTTCCTTATTTACTCTTAAATTTCCCTTATTTACTCATGAACCATCTTTTCAAAACATTTTCATTGTTTTCCTCAATATACACTTTTGTATTATAGTACTTGTTGATTAAATTTGGAAGTTTTTATTGATAAAAAATTTCTCTATTTCATCCTCTAAACAGATGTTGGTGTATAAGTTGCAATAATCTATATAATCTTTTTTACACATGCTCATTGTGAATACTGTAATATAAGTTAATCAAATGTCCTACAAAATGATTGTTCCTGTTGCCCTTGAATATAAGATAAAATTCACTTTATTAACTCATCTTTGCTAGGAGAGCCATTTTTTTCTATTTTGTTATAATTCCTTTTATCTCCTGGTTTTAAGTTTCTTGAAGGCAGGAATTGCTTCATTTTTATTCCCAGCAACTATAGCAGAGCCTTTAGCATAGTAGATGTTTAATAAGTGTATTTAACAAATTGGTTTGATTAATTAGTATTAGTTTTATATTTAGCAAGAATATCAAGAATTGGTATGTTTCATTTCTCCCTGTAACATATTCATGTTAGTCACTAGGTAAAGATCTTGCATTTTATAATAAGTTAAATTTGGATAATTGAATTCTTTGTCCCCCTTTTTGCTACGTTGTCACTATCATTTCAAAAGAAGAGTGCCACACAGGCTATTTTGTAATTTTCTTTATCTTGTGGGTTATCATAGCCTAAGAATTCATCATTAATTGACCATCTCACAGGTGATAAAGATATGGATTTAGATGGGCTGGTCCTCTTAAGAAGGAAAGTGCTACCACTATATTACATTGTTTGTGGAACCTACTAATATTTGAATTCTACTGGCAAATCCTTGGAGAGCCAGGGTCATCCTTGTGCCAAGATAAGCACACTAAAATAGGGCTTTGTGGAAGATCAAAGGCAAAGACAAAAAAAAGAAAACTGAGTTTTGGGAAGGGAAGCTAGTAAGTAGAACTAACCTGAAGGTCATAAGAGAAGAAGAAAGCAGAGGAAACTAGAATAAAACTATCTCATTATACTCTTCTTGCTTCGTTACTTGTTGTTCCTAAATATACCTACAAATACACTTATACAGCTTAGGCTTAAGTCCACAAAGGCAAGAATTCTCTCATTAGATATTAGATCATTGTAAAAACAATTTTATTTTTCTTTCATATTATTTCTCCCCTGGTCATTCTTTTTTCCTCATCCTTTTTCCTCTTTTCATTCCTCTCTTTAAATTTGAACTTTTAAATTTCTTTTCCAGATTACCAGGCCTGCTAAAAATGAAAGCATGTACTAACTCTTAAACAGATACCTCCTGAAAATCCTTATTAAATCTTTGCTAGTGAGTCTTGTCCTTTCCTGGTTCTTGGTGGTAGTAATTTTATCTCTTGCTGCCATCATTTTCTCTCTTGCTAATGAGGCTAGCTATAGAAAATGTGTGCAGTACAAAAATAATAGTAGATGTGGAACACTTCACTCCTTCTGAAGTCTGCTTTATTGGTCACTTGTTAACTGATACTTTTCTTACTACTAGCTTTCTGCATTTCTATTGCCATGCTGAACCATACACACCTTTTCAAATGTGTGCCCACTTCTAGACAACTTGGAGAGGAAGTCAGTGTAACAAGAAAGAATGATTGTTTCCATTTTAGTTTTCAGTGTGGGCAACAGATCAAGGAACTAAGAGCACAGCATGAAGAAAATATTAAAAAGTTAGCAGATCAGTTTTTGCAAGAACAAAAGGTAAATCATTTCTAAGTATTTTCTCTTACTGAAATATATTATTTTGTTTAAAATTTGGGAAATTCAAACATCAATTTTATAGTGACACTTTAAATTTCAGGTAGATTGAATATTTACATGGCTACAATTGTCTAGAGTTTTAAAATTTTACTTCACTATTAGCTTAAATTTCCTTATAAGTTTTTTAAAAATATTTTTCTTTAATATATTTGCCAGATTATATGTTGAATAATATCCTACTGAATATAAACCTTTTAAATTTGGGGAACAATTCAGTATTTAATAATCATCAGATATATTATTTTAGAATTAAGTAAAACCTAGTAGAAGCAGTTTTGGTTAATTTGGAAGAGAGGGTAGTAAGGTTAGGGTTAGAAATCAGGCATTTGAAAAGCTTCCCTGCCTCTTCCTCACTTGTTCATTGAGGTATCCCAGTATTCTAAATCAGTGTCTTGCATATAATAAAGGCTTAATAAATGTTGAGTTGCTTATTGTTTGAATGATGGATTGGCTCAATATTAGCTGGATATAGCAAAATTATGGGTTCTAAGATATTTTGTTGCATAGTTATTCACTTTAGATTTGGAGATTTTTACAGGGAACAGGCAATTTATATGCCTTGACATTGAATCTTTGTCAAGATAGTCTAACCAGAGGATAATCTAAACTCATGATGAGAAATTAGAATCATAAAATTTTAAATATGTAAGTAATCTTAGAAGTCATCTAGTCTATTCTTTTTATTTTAAAGATTTATTATAAAGATTCATAAATGTTCTTACCAGTATTTTTTGATTACCCAGGAAAGGATGCTTAGAAATAAATAAAATCTCTTTCCTTTCCATCCCCTTCAGTTACCAGTACAGTTCATAGGTGTGGAGAAATATTAAATTTTATTGAGAAAATTTAATATTATATATTCTGACACCAGTATCATACAAAAATACTTTACCTGAAGAATAGCATATACTTTGATAGCTAATATTTTTCAAAAACCCCTTTGATTTCCATCAGTATATGATCTTATTCCATCAGTATAGATCCAATACTTTCCTTGCCTTAATAGACAATTTCACAAATTTCTAGCCAAAAAATTCAGCACTAATCCTATGGTGATGAGACTTTTTACTAATAACTAATCTTTGATTTTATCAGGGTGAATATTTCTTCCACCTGTGTAAATAGATTACATTTCTCCTGTTAACTTGGTTAACAAGTCTGAAGAGTTACTATGACTAAAAACTTCATCTTCCTATAGCCAGTCTGTTGATTAAACCTCCCTTAAGCTAGGTAGTATGGTTCTCCACCCTAACCCTTTCCACCTTGGTGTAACCTACAAGAGATTGTATTTTGTTAGCATAGCCCAGAAACCTAATCATGCCACAGTGAAGCATCAGAATTGTTCGTGATTTGGGGAAGATCTTTGTTGATACTGATTGTTAGGAACAGGCATATTGCTTTTTTTTTTAATAGAAAAAAAAATTAAATATAATTTATCTTTATTATATATCTTCATTAGGAAAGGATTGAATAAAATGTTTAGAATAGAAAACTGGAACCTAGAAATGATCTTATTATATAGAATTAGACTTTATATTATGTATATGTATATTAAAATAGATTCCTACCTATAATAAATTTACCTTGTGGAAATGAACTACAAAATTTGTCAAGCTGCTCTTTAGGGTGACATAGTGTCATCTGAAATTCTGCTGTTATAAAATAATCCTCTAATGGGCAAAAGGATTTTGAGTAATCTTGTTCTGTTTGTTCAACATAGAAGGTGATCTTTTTTATTAGAGTAAACATAATTGTTAAGAAAATTATTAATAAATTCTGATTGCTCTGTATGTTCAAATCTATATGAATACAGATGATGAAAGAAAAAGAAAGCTCTTCAAAGAATTTATAATTCCATTATAAAAAGTATAACAGATTATAATCCAGGCTAAACATTCTGTCTGAAAATGTTTTATACCTTAACATACACTATATCCAGATACTAATATCTATAGATAAGGAAAGAAGATACATGTACATAGGGTGACCCCAAAATCTTGATAAAATTTTAAATTGCATTGTAATAGAAAATCACAAAGTAACAAAGTTGCTTTTTTCTCTTAAAGCTAAAAAAGAAATTAAAACTGCAATAAGATTTTTGAGATACCCAGTGTGTATATTGTATATGTGTGTGTGAGTGTGTGTGTACATGTACCATTCTCTCCATAAATACAGGAAATAATAGATGCTTTTGTCAAAAATACAACAGGGTGGTGAAATAAATAGTAATGGCAGGTAAACATTTTTTCTCATTGTTCAAGCTTCTATTAACAGTATGAGAGAATGTTTCTCTTCCCATTACTTTTTGGTTCTTTTAATGGGACATACATTAAAAAATTGTTTTTACAAAAATAGCCACATAAGTAAATATATTTTTTCATATCATATTTAATTGAATAATTAGGTAAAACTAACATTTTTGCCACTTTTTAAACTGGAGGCTTTAAAAATACTTGTGTTATTCTTTTGTGACTTTCTATGACTATACTATTCTGTTATTAAACAATAACAATAATTTACATTTACATAGTGTCTTAAAGTGTATAGAACATTTTCCTCATAACCCTGAGCAGAAGGTAGTTTAAATATTATTTCTGTCTACACCCCTCCTCCACTTGTCCCACACATACAGATGAGGAAACAGACCAGGTAGTCCTGTGATTTGTCTCTGGTTATACTAATGTCAAAGCCAGGATTTGAACATAGCTTTTCTAATTCCCTGTCCCATTCAATGTATAATGATATATTTCATGTAATACTTTCTTATACATAGGGTTCAAAAGTTGGCATATATAGAAAAAGTTAATTTTTCTGGACATATAAGAAATAAACAAGTAAGTCATAATTTGAATTGAAAAATATTCCCTATTACCAAATCTATATTTTTCAATAGCAGGAAACCCTAAAGACTCAGCAGAATAATGTAATTGAATTGGATACAAAAGATCAGGAAGCATCCAAAAATATTCCAGATGAAGTTGAGAATGCTGCAAATAAGAATGAGAAACCTTCAACCAATCATCTTTCACTTGGGAAAGGTATTTAAAAATATATTAATGGTATGGTTTTTTTCTCTTCCCATTTATAAATCTTCCATTCAAATTTATAAATTTAGTTTTAAATATCAATTTCAAAAATATGTATATATGTGTATGTATGTCTCTGTATAAATATATATATATATATATATATACATATCCACACATGTGTATATGGGTATATATAGTCATATAAACACAAATATACTTACCCACAGACACATATACACATATGTATTACCAGTGGTGAAATAGTTTATGTCACAGTAGAATTTGGATCCACATAGCTCTGACTTCATGGCTGTATTTTGTCCACTATGCCTCTATACCTGTAAAGTTTTCAGTATTGTGTCAAAATCGTATCCTTCCTCTCCCCTCAAACGGTAAATAATTATTCCTTTGATAAAAGCTGGTAAAAGTAAATGGATTTAGGATTTAGAAGTTTTCTTGTTTCAAGGAGTAATGATCCAAAATATCAAGTCATTGAAAGAGAGCATCAGGAAGCAGATGAAATTGTTCATTAGATGGAGAAGGTTACTTTCCCCTCGTATGTTTCCAATTTACTTTGGAAAAATACAGAAATATATTTTTGTCATTTCTTGGGCAGAACAAATTAAACGAGCTGGTGATGCAGGCATGCCTGGAATAGAAGAGAATGACCTTGCAAAAGCTGATGATCTTCCTACCTGTAAGTAAGAATGACTAGACATGTTCTTAAAAGATTAAAGTTTTTCATGGTGAGTCTGCTTTTTTATTTGGTGACAACTTAAAAAGAGTCAAAAATTTGAGACAGACAGCATAAATACTGTTCATATATTAAGTACCTGCTACATAAAAAATACTAGGCTTTGTGTGGGAGATAAATTCAAAGTAAGATGTAAGCTCTGTTCTCAAGGAGCTTATAATCTAGGAGAAGGAATAAGACATAAACACAGGTGACTAATGTAAGACAAAATAAGACTAAGTATAAGAGGTCTTGTCCCAATACTGTGACAAATTGCATTAACTTTCAGCTGGGAGTTTGAAGGAGTTGGGAAAGGAGTATGTCCTAGTATACAGGACACAATCAAAGACACAAAAATAATATCATACTGTAGGTTTTTAAATTAATATTTGGTTGATTGATACAGTATATATTTAAAAAGAGACAGATTTGGTTTTAGAGAAGGGATAAGATAATAAGGATATGTAGTTTAATTTGGCTAGAATATGTATGTTTCTATAAAAATAGAATACTTTTTTTCATTTTATTAATGATAAATACAGTAAGAATAATTATCCAGTGTAATCTGGAAATGTAGTCTGAATATTAGACTTCTCTTGTAATTTAATATTTAATATTTAAAATTTAATATTTTTAATATTGGATTTTAATAATCTAATGCATACTTTTCTGCCTTAGTAAAAATTATAATTTAACTTTTTCTTGATGTTTCAGGGATGTAATTTATGAACAATTACTTCATTATGCTATAATATTGTGATAAAGTCAGGATTCTCATAGCCATTCATTTTGTCACTAATTCAGTTCAAACCTTTATTATTTCTTATTTTAGCCTAACTGGTTTCCTAGTCCACAATCTCTCTTTACTGTAATCATATCCAATACTTAGATACCACATTTACTTTCTTAAAGTTTGATCACATCACCCTAAAAACTGAATAGATATCTGTTGCTTTACCAAGTTGAAATCTAGAGTCTTAGATTGTATTCAAAGCTCCTTAATGTCTGCTTACAACCTTTCCTTTTTTTCATTTAATCTTTGCTGCTGATGAAATGAACTAATAATTATTGCCTGAATAATTCTAGTGCTTTCCCACAACTGTGGTACTGTATGTGATTTCCCTTCTTCATAGGATGCTCTTGGATTCTTGGTGCAAATGCTATCTCCTCCCTGAAATTTCCCTTGATCTCTTTTATTGTCCTACCTCCAAGTGTTTAGCCCAAGTATGGTTCCACAATCTTCTCTTTGTCATAGAGATTCATTGTGATTAGGAAAGTAGAGCTAATGAAAATGGGAGCCTTAATTTGGTTTCCTAGAATTCCTGATTAGTTAGGAGGACCATTTTCTCTATTGCTTCATGGAAGGAACAATTATATAGTAATAAGATCATACTTCTTTTTATGTTAAACATGGTAAAAATATATGTTAAATCCAATATATGTATACATGTTTATACAGTTATCTTGCTGCATGAGAAAAATCAAATCAAAAAAGAAAAAAGTGAGAAAGAAAATAAAATTCAAGCAAACAACAACAAAAAGAGTGAAAATGCTATGTTGTGATCCACACTCAGTTCCCGCAGTCCTCTAAAGAGAGGTGTAGATGGCTTTCTTCATCACAGGATCACTGGAACTGGCCTGAATCATCTCATTGTTGAAAAGAGCCACGTGCATCAGAATTGATCATCATATAGTATAATCATGTTGTTGCTGTGTATGATGATCTCCTGCTCATTCTGCTCATTTCACTTAGCATCATGTAAGTTTACTTAGTTCATGTAAGTCTCTCCAGGACTCTGAAATCATTCTGCTGATATGATCATACTTCTGATACAAAGATTCCTGATTCAGAATTTATGAACTTCTCTGTGGATAGATTTCAGGAATTCCATGAACTTAGATGGGAAAAGAATTACTTGTTTATTTCAATATTAATTCTCCTTGTATTCCTATGTGTTTTATTTGCACTTAAAAATATGATTCTTATAAGGGATACATCATCTTTACCAGACTGGCAGAGGGGTCTGTGACACAAAAAAGATAGGAACCCCTGCATTAATGTAATCACAATTTTATGTGAGACTCTTTTAAGAGTATTATTTTCCTTTATCATCAGTTTTCCAGCCAACTAAGTATTTATTGGTTTTTACTTTATACTTTTTGAGTAGAAGTCTTAGTTTTTGTGTATCTCTTGTTCAATCATTTTACCTGGGTATGAAAACTATAATTTGCATTTTTTTTACCATGTCAGACCATTTGAGCTCCCCCTGTATTCTGGTATATATTGCATTCTTTTAAAGACATTCTTAACCTCTTCATAGCTGGGACTTTTATACATATTACATTTTATTTGTATTTTAAGGGGTTTTAAAAGGTAATTTCAATTATTCATTATTTGTACTGCATAAACTAACTGTTTTGAAATATTTATTTTAAAGTAAATTTTATCTATGCCTTTTATGTTTATTTCATGTTCATTTCTGTAAATGTACATGGAGATACATATTCCCATCAAACTGAATTCTCTTTTGTAACAATTAAAAATGGTTAAGCAAAAACAACTAATACAGTGACCATATTGACAGTATAGATAGCACTTTGACCCCAGCATTGACTGTGCCAGGGAGGCAGTTATATTTTCTTTTCTTCAGAACTGATTTTAGCTTTTGGTTAAGTGGAGTTTGTCTTCCTTTTGGTTTTCTTTTCATTTACTTTGTTGTAGTCACTATGTATGTTGTTTTACTGGTTCTACTTTGTAGTAGATTATACATATATCTTCCCTTGTTTATCCAAATCTCTCATATTTAGCATTTCTCATTTCATAATATTTCTTTATATTCATGTACCACATTTTGTTCAACCATTGTTTGTTAATGGGCTTTCACTATTTCCATTTTCTTGCTACCATTCACTATGTATATTGTTTACTGGTTCTACTTTGTAGTAGATTATACATGTATCTTCCCTTGTTTATCCAAATATCTCACATTTAGCATTTCTTATTTCATATTTCATTATATTCATGTACCACATTTTGTTCAACCATTCTTTGTTAATGGGCTTTCACTGTTTCCATTTTCTTGCTACCATACAAGTGCTATTAGAAATTTTTTGCTATATAATAGGACTCTGTTTGGTTTTTGTTCTCCTCAGAACATGTGCTTAAGAGTGTAATCACTCAATCTACAGTTTGGTCACTTTTCTTGCATAATTCCAGATTGCTTTCCAGAATTATTGGATCATTTCACAGCTCCATCGTCTCACAACCCTTTCAGTATTGACAGTTTCTGCTTTTTTGCCATATTTGTTCCTTTGCTGGATTTAAGGTAAAATCTCAGAGCTGTTTTAATTTGCATTTTTCTTCTTTGATTTATATTATGTTTTAATCATTGATACTTTATAGTTTTTTCTTTTTAATGTTGTTTGTTCAAATTCATTATAACTTCACAATTGGGAAATGACTCTGGGTCTTGCATCTTTGTGTAAATTTTCTGTATATCTTGGTTAAAAGAATTTTTTTCTTCCCCCCCCCCAGCAGTTTGTTAAAGGTATTTTCTTCTCTTATTCCATTTCTCTTGTTCCTTAGCTTGTATGATTGTAGGTCTGCTTTTTGCCAACTTTATTTCTGCTTCTAATCTCTGCAATTTGGTTGTTCACTGTTTTCTTCTGTGTTCTCCCTACCTCTTTATTCCTGCTTCTTTCTCTCCATTCATCCTTTTTATCTCCTCTACTGCTTTGCTTTTCAGATTTGGTATCAGTAAGATCACCGCCAGTGAAGAAATGCTGGAGGGAATAGGAAGCCTCTCAAGTCTGTTGAGTGGTGAAGGGTAGGTTAGCATGATTGCCCTGTGCTTGGGAAAATCACAGAAGCAGATGAATAGAGGATGAATGGAAATGGGCAGAAATTTGAAGCATATAGACTCACCAAGCAAGCAGGAGTGAGATGATGAGGGTAACACTAGAGGAGAGAAGGGAGCATATTTGAGAAATGTTGCAGAGATGATTCAACAGGACTTGACAGCATATTGGATATCAGGATGAGGGTGGGTTAGAGATAGTGAGGAACCAAGAATGACTCCCAGATTGCAAGCATGAGGGACCAGGGTTGAGAGAAGTGGGCATGGTGTTGGCCTCTGTAGCAGCAGAGAGGGTAGAAAGTTTAGGGAGACAGATGAGATACACTAGATTTAAGAAGTCTGTTGGAATCCAGTTTGAGATGCCTGAAAGGCAATTGGTGATGTCATATTAGAAGTCAATAGGGTCAAGATAGGGGATTTGAGAATCATCAGCTTAGAAATGGTAATTAAATCCATAGGAGCTGACAAGATCCCCAAATGAAGTATTACAGAGGGAAAACAGGGACCAAAAGAACCTTAGGACACCTATGATTGAAGGATGTAATCTCTGATTATCTAGCAAAGGAGACATAGAAAGAATGGCCAAATAGGTAGGAAGATAACCAATAGAGGATATCCTGGAAAATCTAGAGAAGAGAGTGGTCAACAATGTCAAAGATTGTAGAGAGGTTAAAGCAAATGAAGATGGAAAAAGACCATTGGATTTGGAAACTAATAAATCATTATATATAATGGAATACTGTTATGCTATAAGAATTGATGAGCAGACAGTTTTCAGAAAAACTTGAAATGACTAATCTGAAATGACGCTGAGTGAGGTGAGCAAAACTAGGAGAACATTGTACACAGTAATAGCATCATTATTTGAGGATTAATTAATGATAGACTTAGCTCCTTTCAGCAATACAGTGATCCAAGACAATTTGAAAGGACTTTTGATGAAAGATGTTGTCCATCTTTAGAGAGCAATGGAAGTTTCAAGAGAGAGAAAAAAAGATTTGGAAGAACCATTATGATAATTGTTAAGGAAGGAATTGGAGAATTGAAGTTGAGGTTATGCAACAAATTTGTCCTGGATATAATCAGAATGGTTGTATATTTTTCTCTACTTTGATTCATTCAGCAATACAAATATAGAAGTTAAGGCAACAAATGATAGGAGTGATTCAAAGCTGAGGCTTGGCTGGGCATAATCATCAATGCTAGTACCTACCTTTCCAAGATATTTTCATTTTTTTTATAACTTACTCAAAATTCACCCTGCATGCCACAAAACTGGAACTTAATTCATCCAAATAATGCCATGAAGTTGTTTCTGACTCTTTAACTGAGCAGTTGAATAGTTTTTCAGTTTCATTTGATAAGTTTTTGTTGAAAGCCTGTTATGTGCTAATGATTTTTTTGACACTTTGTGGGATTACAAAAGAAAAACAAGACATGGTTCAGTTCTTTAAGAAGTTTACTTTTAGGGGCAGTTAGGTGGTACAATGGTTAGAGCACTAGCCCAGAAGTCAGGAGAACCTGAGTTCCAATGTGGCCTCAGACACTTAACACTTCCTAGCTATGTGACCCTGGCCAGGTCATTTAACCCCAATTGCCTCAGGAAAAAAAAATGTTTACTGTCACTGGGAAAACAGAACATGTTGGTAGAGCATAAAACTTGGTAAAACATTTAGGCTTTTTCATAGTAAGATATATACATTTCATATATCCAGATCACTCAATATTCCTTGGAAGATATAAGAACAGAAATAATATTGTTTGATAAGCCTCTTTGATGATAACCATTAGGCCAGGTAACAAACAGGGAGATGTATGTTATCAAAAATATTTACCAGTATGCTAGAGGGAGATATATAGTACAGTCTCCAGGTTGAAGAGGGATTCCTTCTGCTTTCCATAATAGTTGTTCAAAATAGTTTGGGATAATGTATTTATTATAGAGAATCTTTGTCAGTTGTTCCATAACAAAGAACTATTTTATTTTTCTTTACTATTTCCCCAGTTAGATAATTTTTAACATTTAAAAAATTTATTTTAAAAATTGATAGCATTTTTCATCATGAGGCCTTTGGATTTTCTTGGATCATTATATTAGTAAGAATAGCTAAGTCATTCACAATTGATCATCATACAGTATTGCTGTTTTTGTGTAGAGTGTCCTCCTAGTTTTACTCACTTTATTTAACATCAGTTTATATATCTTTCCAGATTTTTCTGAAATCAGCCTACTCATCATTTCTTAAAGCATAGTGACATTCCATTACAGTCATTCCCCATTGTTCCCCCATTCCCCAATTGATGAGCATCCCCTCAATTTCCAATTCTTTGCTACTACAAAAAGAGCTACTATAAATATTTTTTTACAAATAAGTCCTTTCCCCCCGCCTTCCTTTTTAAAAACTCTTTGGGATACAGACATAGTAATATGCATAATCTCATTGTCCTTTAAGCAGAGTTCCAAACTGCTTTCCAGAATACTTATACCCAATTCATAACTCCACCAGTAATAGACTAATGTGTCTCAATTTTCCCACATCTCCTCCAATGTTTATCATTTTCATTTTCTCTCATATTAGTTCATCTGATAAGTGTGAGATGGTATTTCAGAGTTATTTTAATTTGATTTCTCTAAAAATAGTGATTTAGAATATTTTTATATGACTATAAATAGCTTTTATTTCTTTGTCTGAAAAATACCTATTCATATCCTTTGACCATTTATCAAATGGAGAATGACTTGTATTCTTATATATTTATTCAATTATCTACATATTGAGAAATGAGACCTTTATCAGAGATACTTGCTATAAAACTTTTTTCCCCAGCTTTCTTCTTTCCTTCTTTCTTTTTTAGTTTTGAACATTCATTTTTGTAAGATTTTGTGTTCCAAATTTTTCTTCCTCCTTTCCCTTATCTCTCTCCTCCCAAGACAGCAAGCAATCTGATATAGGTTAAACATGTATAATTCTTTTAAAAATATTTACATATTTATTATTACATATTTACATATATATTATTACATATGTTATGCATGAAAAATCAGACCAAAAGGGGAAAAACCATAAGAAAGAAAAAGCAAACAACCAAAAAAAAGGTGAAAATACTATGCTTTGATCCACATTTCAGTCTTTATATTTCTCTCTCTGGATGTGGATGGCATTTTCTATCCTAAGTCTTTTGGAATTGTCTTGGATCACTGCATTGCTGAAAAGAGCTAAGTCTGTCATAGTTGATCATCACATAATTTTGTTATTACTATATAAAGTATTCTTCTAGTTCTGCTTATTTCACTCAGAATTGGTTCATGTAAGTCTTTCTAGCCTTTTCTGAAATCAGCCTGCTCATCGTTTCTTATGAAACAATAGTATTCCATTACATTCTTATACCATGATTTATTTAGTCATTCCCCAGTTAATGGACATCCACCAAATTTTCAATTCCTTACCACTACAAAAAGAGCTTCTGCTGTCTTTCTAATCTTGGTTACATTGGTTTTGCTTTTACAAAAACTTTAAAATTCATTATAATAAAATTATTTATTTTACACCTAATAAATTTTTTCTATTTCTTATTGGTTGTAAATTCTTCCCTTCTTCATAATACTTCACAAACTGTTCCTTGCTCTCCTAATTTACTTATGGTATCACTCTTTAAGTTTAAATCATATACCCATTTTGATTTTATCTTAGTATATGAGATCAGACGTTTATTTATATCTAGTTTCTGCCATACAGTTTTCTAGTTTTGCCAGTAGTTTTGTCAAGTAGTGAGTTCTTGTCCCAAAAGCAGGAATTTTGGGGTTTATCAAACACTAGATTATTATGATCATTTACTACTGAGTCTTATGTATCCAATTTGTTCTACTGATCCACCACTTTATATCTTAGCCAATACCATGAAATTTTGTTGAATCCCTTTTTATAATACAGTTTGAGATTTGATACAACTAGGCCACCTTTCTTCTCATTTGTTTTCATTAATTTCCTTGATATTCTTGACTGTTATGAATTTTATGATTATTAAGATGTTATGTTTTTTAGCCCTATAAAATAATTTTTGGTAGTTTTATTGATTTGGAATTGAATAAGTAAACTAATTTAGGTAGAATTGTCATCATTGTTATATTGGCTCAGCCTACCCATGAGCAATTAATGTTTTTCCAGTTGTTTAGATTTGACTTTATTTATGTGAAAATATTTTGATGCTGTATTTATATAGTTGCTGGGTTGAATTATTTTCTTTTGTGATTCATCAGGTATTGAAGAAAGAGAAATTTAGATGTAAATTCTAAGTTACTTAATTATTTGTCTTATAAAGTTTTTAAGCACATTTACTGCCCAGAAACCACTCCCATTTTCTGATAATTATATTCCTTCTATCTCTGTTGGAGTGGGAATGTGCAACAACAATTAACAGTTCTACAGCAAATATAGGATTTTGTCAGCATAGCGTGTATACAGAGTCCAAAATGATTATAAAGATCATGACCTCATGATTCAAGTCTGAACTTTCACTCAGAATTCAGAAGTAAAACTTCCCAGTGTTGGGTATGCATGGCACACTTCTCAACTGTTTATTGGAGAGACTTTTTTCTTTTTTTTTCTTTTTTTTTTGCTAAGGCAATTGGGGTTAAGTGACTTGCCCAGGGTCACACAGCTAGGAAGTGTTAAGAGTCTGAGATCAGATTTGAACTCAGGTCCTCCTGACTTCAGGACTAGTGCTCTACCCATTGTGCCACCTAACTACCTTCTGGAGAGACTTTTTAAAATTTTTTTCAACCATCTCAATATTACTATTGTAGCTTGGACCAGTCTCACAACAGATGTAACAAAATAGATCTGGCCTATTTTAAATTGTATTCTTAAGAGAACCGAGGGACAATTCATATATGTGCCTATAATTGGTATAATGTACCATTTTCTCTGCTTTTAATTTCTTTGTAGATTTGAAACTATTCACTTTGATTCTATAGGAACCTTAAGGCTAATTAGTGTACCTTTCTGTTTACAATGTTAATTCATAAAGTTAAATTAACTCAGTAAGCATTTGTCATTAAGTGCTAATTATATATTGGTGGGAAATACAGAAACTTAACTGGAATCAGCTACTACCATCAAATAGCTTATGGCGAAGATGATACCTACTCACAAATACTGTGCTACAAATTAGAATAAGATCAATTTTCAGTCACTAATAATAATAGAAATTACACTGCAGAACAGTATATGATGGGGACATAAGAAAAATATGGGATGCTGTGTGAGATCTCAGGAAAAATATTTTCCAACTGAGCCAGGGCTTAAAGTATGGAATAAATGTTAATTCCAAAAGGGATGCATGCAGGTGAAGTATTGGAAAGACATTGAAGGAATAAGAAATGCAAAGGCATGAAAGTACAGAATATAGGGTAAGTTCTAGAAAGAATAATTATTTTTAAAATATAGGTTTTATGAAAGGGAATAATGTCAATCAATCAATAAACATTAACTGTTCAAACTGATCAAAGCATAGTATTTTCATCTTTTTTGTTGTTGGTTGTTTGTGTTTTTTTCCTAATTTTTTTTCTTTTACCTTTTGATCTGATTTTTCTTGTGCAGCATGACAAATATGGAAATATATTTACAAGAATTGCACATTTAACCTATATTGGATTGCTTTCTGTCTAAAGGAGGAGATGGGGAAAAGAAAAGAGAGAAATTTGGAACACAAGGTTTTGCAAAGATGAATATTGAAAACTATCTTTGTATGTATTTGGAAAAATAAAAAGTTATATAAAAAGAAGAACAGAAGTTAGTTGGGTTAAGCTAGGCAAGGCAAGGTGAGTAGGAATGAGGATGTAGAATGGAAAGAAGGGAACTAATTCAACAAATATTGAGTGATGTAGGTAACTGGCAAAATAGTGGTGGATGCCGTTAACAGGAATGTGAAAAGACTGGATTTTTCCATAGAGAAAAAAATTAGATTTGAAGTAAATATAGTAACTTTGGTTTTGAGATGTTGAATTTTGAGCTTTTGGCAGAACATTGAGGTAGTAATTGGAATTAACAGGTCTAGAGGTCAGAGCCTAAAGTTTGGGATACAGAAAAATCTAGTTGCATAGGAATTAGCAGGCGGTAAGTGTATAGATCATAAAATCAGATCTAGAGGAGGGAAAAACAACTTAGAGCATAAAGTTTTAGGGAAAGTATGCTAAAGAAAGGAGGACCACTAAAGAAGAAAGAGGAATAATTTATGAAGTAGCAGGAAAACCAGGGAATCTAGTATCCCAAAGGACAGGGAAATAAAGTCTTATGAAGAAGGTATTCGTACTGTAGATAAGTTTTTTAAAAAATTTTAAAATAGGATGTGGACTAAAAAAAATCCATTGTATTTGGCAATTAGAAGGCAATTTCAGTATAAGTAGTTTCAGCAAAGTGGTGGGGGTGGAAACCAAATTGTAAGGGATTATTAAGGAGTGAAGTTTGAAAATATTTTTCAAGAAAATTGTCATTCTAATGTGGAAATACATTTAACTTACTTGAAGTTATATATTACCTATATCAGATTGTTTGCTATCTTGAAGGAGAAAAATGTGTAACTTAAAATCTTACAAAAATGAAAAGTATCTTTACATGTAGTTGGGGAAAAATTAAATGCTATGAAGTGAAAGAAAAAAAAAAAAGAAAGAAATGTGTCCAGAGAGAAGAGAGAGATGATGTAACTCAATAGAGTTGAGGAAAAGAATATTTTAAATGGGGGAAAACCAACTATATTTATATGTAAACAAAAAGAAACAAGAAGCAGGAAAGATTGAAGGAGTCACAATTACTGGAGAGGTAGCATAATAGGTCTGGAGCTATAGGAGAGGCCTCAGAAGCTTTTTGGATCACTCCCCTCTGAAGTGATATCACCTTAGCCACATAAATAGTAAAGTAGAAACCAAAATTAGAATTCTGGTCTTCTGATTCTAAGGGTCAACATTTAATTCACTCTACCTTGTATGGTTATGGGATTAAGAGCCAGCTGATGGTCTTGGTAAAAGTTCTTTTTTCTCCAAAATAAATAAATAAATAAAGATATGTGAAGTCACAGAAGTTTTGAAGGACATTACATAAATCGAGTGTTGTATGGCTTTGTTCTTGTCAGTAAAAAATGAAAGAGATCATTTGTTTGGTATGGAAGGGACCATCACAGGATTTGAGAACAGAGGAAAAGATGTGGAACAGTTGTTTTGGAAATTGCTAGAGGCCTTTTATAAGAGCAAAAAAGGTTTGCTCAGAAGTAAAGGTCACACTTTTTCCTAGAGAACATGAATTTATAATCTTCTGGCTCAGTGTAATTTTATGACTGCTTGCAATAATACTCGACAGGCCTAGAGTACTTTTTTTTTGTATTCTTAGAAGTTAAGAAAATATATATTAGCATAATTTCTTATTTGGAAATTCCATTCTTTTGATGTGTGCCCACTCTAGAGAAGTAATGAAATTTGTAGCATGGGTTAAAACCTCCCCCTAGTGGTAACCTTTTAAAAAGAGTCCTGCATGTATTTAATGATGGAGTATTTGCAGCCAACAATTTATAATCAGCCTACTAGGGGTTAAAGAAACTTAAATTGGGTTGAAGCCACTGGAGTAGCTGCAAATCTCCAAGGGGGTTAGAGTAAAAAATGGAATGACACATCAGAAAATCAAAGAAGAGAGCTAGAATAACTAGGGACATTGGTTCTTCCTATTAATGAGAAAACCAAATTATGTAGAAGATATATTATTTATGCTTTTCTTGATGGAAGTGAATCAAGGAAGATAAAATGTAATAGATTTGTTTTTAAAGAAATAATTTTGCTAATCATTATTATAAACATTCTTTCTATAAAAAATAGAGTACTTATAAAGAAGGAAAGTGGTATGTATCTAGCATTCTCTACAAAGTTCTAAAATACCATTCTATTGGTTTGTTACAACTTAGAGAAGTGATATGGATAGAGAACCAGTATTTGTATCAGCCTGGACTCATAGTCCATTTCTGATACATTTGTGATTCTGGTCAAGTCACCTAATTTCTCTGTATCCTAGGCAATTCTCTAAGATGGCAAATTGTTTAGCAAGTTGATCTTCATTGTTAGAAGGAGTTGCTTCATTGGGAAGTTCCCTATGTATGTAAAATCACAGATCTAGAAGAAAATATATAACATTAATTTTTTTAATCTTATGCCTCAGTTAACTGATACTTATGATTTATAATATATTATGATCTGCATTCAGAAGAGACTGTTCCCATACCATTAAAATCACAGTATGTCTTTGACATATTGACAAAATGCCTATTATAAAAAACATCATAGTCAGTGAATTTAGATTTAAATTATTCTTCCAGGAAAGCATCCTGTAGAAATCAATTCATGCAAAATAAGCATTTTACTTCATAACATTTTCCACAAAAAACAAAATTGAATTCCTCCAGCTAGTCTGGAAAATATTTTGGATTGTAATGCACAGTTATTAAACTATATATCCTTTATTTCAGTGATATTATTTTTAAAATGTTGATGAAAATAATATTCAAATATCTAATGCCACATTTGTTATACAGTTCAGATTTTTAAAAGAGGCATTATGATATAGTGAAAAGAGAACTACATTTTTAGTCCTAAGAACATAGGTTTGATTATTGGCTCTGCCACTTCCTACCTATATGATTTTCAGCAAATCGATCTTAAGTCTCAATTTCTTTTTCTGTAGAATTAAGGAATTAATATTTTTCCATTTTTTTATCTGATTTTTTTTTCTTATGCAGCATGATAATTGTGGAAATAGGTATAGAAGAATTACATATGTTTAACATTTATTGTATTACTTGTCATGTAGGTAAGGGGGTAGGTAAGGAAAGGGATGGAAAAAATTTTGGAACACAAGGTTTTGCACCAGTGAATGTTGAAAATTATCTATGCATATGTTTTGAAAATAAAAAGCTTTAACCAAAAAAAAAAGAATTAAAGAGTTAGACTAGATAACCTAAATTTGTAATCTTGTAGCAATATCGTATGTCTTGGCATATACATGCCATGGTTCATACATGAACCAAAAGTGGATTATTGAACTAGTTTATCAGTATATTACCTGAGGATGGTGGGGTAAGGGAGAAAATTAAGACTATAGATGGTTCTGTTCTCTTTGTTGTATGTTTAGAACTCCAGGATTGAAAAGATGTCACTTCATAAACATGCCTCAGGAACTATATATAAATATCACTTTTATTTCTTTGAGTATGTTATAACCATTAGCAGGCTTTCCTACTTAGACATGCTTAATCTTACTAGCTAATGTCTGAGCAATATATAAGTTTTTACCATCCTCTTATAGATGTTGGTCCAAGTCACATATCTTATCAGTATTCATATCTGCAAATGATTCAATCAATATCTGTTGTCATGTCTAATTTTCATAACTAAGAAATTGGACAGTTTCCTCAGTCATCTTGCTGGGAGGCAAACACCTATGGAGATATGATCTGATATCTGCTCCTGAAGTTGCTGAATCCACAGCTATTGAAGAGCCAGACAGGAAGTTCTTGCCACCAGTGTTCTTGGTATGGTCAAGTACCAAGACACTGATACGAAGACATCAGACACTGGTATGATTTTGTCAGGCAAATGATATTAAAGAAGAAGCATTATCATCTGCTTTGCCCACTGGACTCCCATCTGACTTGGAGCTGAAAACTTCCATGTGTCTTCTCTCCTGTTAGAATGTGCACTCCCAAGAGAAGAATTTGTGACCAAATAAGAAATAGAAAACATTATGAAATGCAAAATGGATAATTTTGATTACATTAAATTAAAAAGATTTTGTACAACCAAGATTAGAAGGAAAGCAGAAAGCTGGTAAACAATTTTTACAGCCTGATAAAGATCTCATTTCTAAAATATATAGAGAAGTAAGCCAAATTTATAAGAACATAAGTCATTCCCCTAATTGACAAATGGTTAGAGAGATAAACAGACCATTTTCAGATGAAGAAATTAAAGCTATATATAGTCACATGAAAAAATTCTCTAAATTATTATTGATTAGAGAAATGCCAAATTAAAACAACTCTGAGGTACAACCTTACATCTGTAAGATTGGTTAATGTGACAGAAAAGGAAGATGACATGTTGGAGAGGATGTAGGGAAATTGTATCATTGCTGCATTTTTGGTAGTATTGTGAACTGATCCAACTGATCCAAATTCTGGAGAGCAATTTAGAGTTATGCCCAAAGGTGTAGAAAATTGTTCATATCCTTTGATCCAGCAGTAACCACTACTAAATCTGTATCACAAAGAGATCATAAAAAGTACCCACATATATAAAATTGTTTATAGCAGCTATTTTTGTTGTGGCAAAGAATTGGAAATTAAGAGGATACCCATCAATTGGGGAATGGCTGAACTAATTGTGATATATGAACGTAATAGAATACTATTATTCTTTAAGAAATGATGAGGAGACTGATTTCAGAAAAACCTGGAAAGACTTAGATGAACTGATGCTGAGTGAAAAGAGCAGAACCAGGAAAACATTTTATACAGTAATAGCATCATTGTGCGATGATCAACTTTGCTAGACTTGGTTCTTCTCAACATTACAATTATCCAAGAAAATTCCAAGAGATTTCATGATGGAAAATGATGTCCACTTCCATAAAAAGAACTATGGAGTCTTAATGCAGATCAGAGAATATCATTTTCACTTTTTTTGTTTGTTTTTAATTTCTTGTGGTTTTTCCCTTTTGTTCCGATTCTTCTTTCACAATATAATTAACATGGACCTATGCTTAATATGATTGAACATGTATAATCTATATCATATTGCTTGCTGTCTTGGAGAGGGCAGGGAGAGAAAAAATGGAAATCATACTCTTATAAAAGTAAATATTAAAAACTATCATTACCTGTAATTAGAAAAAAATACTATTAAGTGAAAAAAAGTGCATTCCGTGAGAGAAGGAGCTCTCCTACTTTTCTGTCTTTTCAGTGCTTATAGCAGTGTTTTACATAGTGTTTAATACATGCTTTCTTGCTTGCTTGCTTGCTTGATTCATTCATATTATCTTTTACTTTAGGCTGTGTGATTCTTAAGACTTTTGTCTTTCTTTTTCTCCCCAGAGTTTGGCATAGTATCTGCAACATAGTAGGTGCTTAATAAATTTTCATGGAATGACTTTTAGTGCAAAAACATTTCCATAATGTAATTGAAATTATTTATTTTATGTATCTCTTATTTAAGAATTCTCCCCCTAGCCATAGCTGTGAATGATGATGTGTTTTTTTTCTATTTTTTTTTAGATGACCTGACTCATAATACCTAGGATATATAACTACTTTGAGCTTGTTGTAATATATTGTGAAAGTGTTCGTTTAAACTTAATCTCTGAGTTACTGCTTTTTGAGTTTTCCTAGCACTTTTGTTAAACAAGTAAGGTTATAGAATTGTTTCTAATTCCTCCTATTCTAGTGCTTTCCAAAGATCTTCTTTTTATTAATCAGTACCAAATGTTTGATGATTATTTCCTTATGGTATAATTTAAAGCCTAAAAGTTCCTCTTCCATATTCTTACTTTTTTCATTATTTCTCATTAATTTCTGAATCTTTTATTCTTCTTAACTATAGTAATACAACTCTGTCATGAGCACTGATTTAATAACCTTTCAGAAAATCTTAAGTGTCCCTTAATAGGTTGACTCTCACATACTTCCTGTATTTTGAAATTTTTTTAATAGTATTTCCTTTTCTGTTTTTCTGTCCTAAATTTTGTTGTTACTATATAGAAGTTTTATTTGAGGGGGGTTATTTTAAAAAGCAACTATTTAGTGCAATGATTTTTTAAATTTTGTAATGTAAGTTCTCAGGGATATATTATTTCATCTGATAGCCACTTTAGCATTACCCCAGAAACTGTGAGAAATATTGTCTTATTATTAGAATTCTCTTTAACATAATTGTTAGTTGTTTCTATGATCTCCTTTTTTGTTCACTTATAATTCTGGATCTCCTTATTGAGTATCCATTTATATCTATCTTTTACTTGTGTTGCTAGAGTCAGTAACTATTTTTATTTCATTGTGATCTAAAAAGAAGGTATTTTGTATTAATGCTTTTGAACAGTTACTCTGTGTCCCAGTATATGATCTGTTTTTCTAAGAGTCACAAATGGTACTGAAAATATATATATATATATATATATATATATATATATATATATATTAGTGTTTTCATTGAAAAAAAGTCATGAATCTTTCAGCTCTAAATTCTCTGCCAGTTTACTCATAGAATCATAGATCTAGAGCTCAAAAGAATTTTTTTTTTTTTTTTTTTTGCTAAATGGAAGAGGCCATTCTTTGCCTCATTTGCTACCTAATCTTAATCACTGAATGGGTGTAGCTTCAGTCATGCTGAGACCTGTTAAAAACTTGAGCTTAAAAAGGCCCAAGACCACTCACTGCATCCAGGACCATCTTCACTAGTCCTGAACTATATCTTGCCACTGAACCCGGATGGCTCTGGAGGGGAAAGTGAGGCAGGTGACCTTGCCCATCCCTCCCTCACTTAAATCCATCACTTGCATGTCATGGCATCATCTCCCTGATGTCATGGTCTTCAAAGGACAAACAACAACAAGAAGAAATTCAACTTCTTAATTTTAAAGATGAGAATATTGAGGGCCCCAGGAGTTAAGTGCCTTTGTTTTTGCTTTGATAGTTTAATTGCCCTCCTGTGCAATTTTTTTTTATTTATATGAGCCATAGTAAACTTTGTTTCATCCTTTCATTTTCATTAGTAATGCACCTTTACTTTTTAGATGTGTTCATTATATATAAGATTGTTTAGTTATGTTTTCTTATTCCGTCTTTGGGTTTTTAATTGGCTAATCCATTCACATATAAAATTATAATTATTTGGGTTTTTTCTTCTACTTATTTTGTTAGCATTGCCTTTTAAAAAATTATCTTTTAAGTTATTACTTTGTCCCTGTTACTAATTTTGCTTAAACTGCTTTGAACTCTTGTCTGTTTTCAATGACTCTATTCCCTTCCTCAATTCTTGACTATCTTTTCCTAAGCTATTTTTTACTTGATTGATTATTTTTTCTTTTTATTTAGTCTTTCCTAGCTTTTTGCCCCTTTTTCTTTCCCCACTCAAACAATATCATCCTAATTTTCAGCCTCTTTTTAAATTATTTCTTTTATTTGCTCTTTTACAAGAAAGTTTTCTTTGTTTTGTCTTCCCACTTTTCATTTCCAATTTATTCTGACTTTTTGCTAACTATCCAAATTTTTTAATTTATTGAATTTTCATTTTTAATTTATTAATAATTTTATTCTTTTTGTCAAATATTAAATTCATTCATTATTTAAATATTTAAATAATGTTCTTAAAATTTTTCTTCAAAAATCAATTTAAATAATTAAAACTAGTTTGTTACATTTATTGAATCTTAAATAATAAACTTTAATAAATTTATTAAATATTTATATATCCTTATTTGTTCTTTCAATGTCACTTATAGAATTAAAGCATCTTTTATGTAATTTCTATTTTATAGACTGTGTAGATTTTGGTTTATCTTTCCATTTTGTCCTTCTGTGCCTCATTTTTAGAATCATTAATTTATGAAGGAAATAATATATTTTATAGAGCAATGTTACATATTATAAGTTACTCTGGGTCCTAAACCATGCAATTCCTTCCTAACCCCTTCCTTCATTATAATAAAATTCTTTCTCAAAGAGGATGCTTTCATGCTACCCTAACTCAGCCACTTTATCCCTGTTATCATTCTGAGTGCTAGCTGCCCTGCCATGGATAAACAATATTGTCAGAGAAGGTAATTTTGAAGACTAACTCCCCCAGCCTAAATCCCCACAGCAAGGTTATCCTCTCTTACCACAATCACATACTTTTTTTTCCTATGGTAACGTTCTTCATAACTATCTATTCCCCTTCCTTTCTGAGGTCTTGGTCTCATATCTCCCCTTCCCTTCCTTCCTTCCATTCTCTTACAACACCTATCTTTGCTGAATCACCATTCCTTCATTTTTCACTCTTAGATTTGGTATACATACATCCTTTCTTCCTTACCTTCCCCATCCCCATTTATTCAACTTCCTATTCTACAATTCCTTTCCATAAATGACTATGTGGCGTGTTACATCAATTGTTATATCAACTCTTCCACCTTCAATTCTCTTCATTCTTAAGTTCCCTCTAAATCTCTAGTTCCTTATGGTTTTTATCTTTTGTCATTCACTGTGTTCTTTATTTGACATTTGTTTAGTCATTCTTTTTATTTTAATCTATAAACTTTAGATAATTATTTTTGTTTATTCTTTTTAGTAAATATATTTCTCCTGATAGCTATGGTCTTTTAGGCTCTTTCTTATATTCTCCATCACTCACTCTCTAGTTTGCTTCATTTGGTTTACTCATGCACGATTTCTAAGACTAGGTTGTAGGGTTGCCTTAGCATCTTCTTTTATTAAAGGACATAGTTGGCTGTGCCCTTGCTCTAAATAACTTAGGTGGGGAAGAAGCCAAACTTGTTAGTTTTCTAGCTACATTTCTATTAAGCCTAACCCAGCTGCTACATGAGTAACTCCTCAATCCATTTGATTCCTATTCTACTTTTTTCTTATATGGGGTTGGGCAAAGTCTGTGTGTGTTGTTACTTGGAGGATGGGAGTGTGTATGTGGAGAGGATGTTTGGGCGGAACCATTGCAGCCTCACAAGTCTGGAAGGTCCCTACCCAAATGTTTGTGCTTGCTGCCACATGGAAGTTGCTTAGAGGAGCATGCTTAAGTGAAACTTTTGTGTATGTAAATTATGTGGTAGTTACTCATAAGGTTTTTACCTTACTTGGGATACAGCTTCTTATTTTACATATTTAGCTTTTATCTGGTTCATAATTTTGTTTACAGAAATCAATTAACATTCCATTTTATCAGTTACTTGATTTCATAATTTTTTAAACTATTAAGATTGTCATTTTGTCATTAGAACAACTTCAATGGAAAAATATAATTTCATATATTATGAAAGATATTATGAACATTAGCAAAATTTTTATGCCTTTCTTTGATAAGATGGAAAACTCTATTCACTTGTAAACAAACACCTTTGAGGTTTTCAGATTTAAATGTTTCTTTCATAATGCTGTCATAATATATATGTTAATCATTCTTGTTAAGACAGTAATACCAAATGTGTTATATTTGTACATGGCACATATATTCATTATTGCTACTTTTAGATGCATCAAATTATTAATAATGAAATCTTTGTTTCTCTTTCATTTGGGGTACAAATACTTGTATAATTATAATTACAATTACTTAATCTCTCTGAATAACATATGAACTTGAGGACCATGCCTTGATTTATTTATAATACTACATTTTAAAAAAATCCAGCAGCTACACAAATTTCAGGAGGAAACTTTGATTACAAAATAAATTTGCTTCTCTTTATTATTAACTAAGAAAAATGGCAATTTCTTTTTAAACTCAAACATCCTTTAAAGTTTTTTGGCATGAGAATGCTAGTCTTTTGTACTATAACTTGGAAATATCCCTATGTGCTCAAGAAATTTTGAAAAGCACCTTCCTTTTAATAAACTGATTTTTACAAAGTTGATTACTCTTGTAACAATTTTTAAAACCTGCATGAAGCTTTTATTTGTTAATACAAGTGATTGTATGTGAAAAATGTATGTACATAATGTGTGCCCACATTTTAAACTACTACTTATAGATCTACATTTCAACTTCAATATCTATTATACCTATCCTTATCTTACTATTCTTAAAACCACTACCTTGGTTCAGGCCCTCATCCTCTCTCTACTGAATTTTTTCCATGGTTGTCTTATTGGTCTTCCTGCCTCAAGTTCCTCCCTACTTCAATTCATCATTCATATATCTGCTTAAAGAGATTTTTCTTTACCCTAGGTCTGACATTAGCACTCAGTAAATTCCAATATCTCCCTATTGCCTTTAGAATAAAACATAAACTCCTTTGTTTGACTTTGAAAGTCTTTATAACCTAACATTTACCTACCTTTCTAGCCTTATTATTCGTTGCATAATCTGCAATCTAGCTTCCTTAAACTATTTCCTATTTATTTTGTTTATAAACATACATATATGGGTATGTATGTGTTTTGTCTCCTAGTGGAATATAAACTCCCTAAGAACAGAAACTCTTTCATTTGACTTTGTATGATTAATACCTAACATAGGACTTTATGAATAAGGCCCTTATGAATTAAGTTACTTAATAAATGTTTGTTGATTAGCCTGATATCAACTGAATTCCTTCAATAAAAAATCCATTACAGTTCTCCCAAATTATATCATTTTAATTTTTTTAATCTTTTGATTATATTGAAATTTTGATTATATTGAAATTTTCTTTTTCATCATAGTGGCATTGCATTAAAAGGTTTTCAAGGGAAGAAAACTTCCAAACATCCTTCTTAATATCAAGCATATACAAGTTAGTAAATATTTAACTTCATCTGTAGCTTGAACTACTTACACTAAAAAAATAGGAAGATCTTAGTTTCTCAACTAATATATAGAAAAATCTTCAGATATATTGCTAATTTTCTTCATGTTATCTGAAAGTGGAGCAACCCAAAAGTACTTTGCTAATTATTTGCTAAACATGATTTTGAACATATTATTAGCTCCAGGTAGCACCAAAGTTTCTACTATCAATTGATGCTTAAGAAATTTTGTAAGTAGCCTTATCACAATACATGCAATCCTTCTGATATCACAACTTACTTTATAAAAAAACTGTTTTAAAAAATGAGTAAATGCTGAGAAATTATTAACATCCAACCTTTGCCCCTAGAAGAAAAAGCATAAGCATCCATTGTATACAAAGCAGTATGCTGAAAAGTGAGCCTCTGTTCTTGATGAGTTCACGTTGTAATTGAGGAGACAACACATGGAGGATGTCAGCTGTAGGTCAAATGAAAAAGTCCCATTATCCTTAGGGTGCAATAACAAAGTGGATGGTAATATAGC
This sequence comes from Sminthopsis crassicaudata, assembly GCF_048593235.1. Classification (NCBI taxonomy): domain Eukaryota; kingdom Metazoa; phylum Chordata; class Mammalia; order Dasyuromorphia; family Dasyuridae; genus Sminthopsis; species Sminthopsis crassicaudata. The sequence continues at coordinate 274,910,154 of NC_133618.1, forward strand.
CATTTTAATGTTTTCATTGGGGGAAAAAAAAGATATGAGAATCCAATTCCCTTCCTTCATTTCAGAAATGGGGTACTATAGGCATGGAATAATACACATAATGTTGGATTAAATTACATGTTGTTTAGTTTTCTTCTGTTTCTTTTGTTGGGGCTAGCCTGGTGTTGGGCTAGCTACTGTAGTTGATCAGACAGTGATCAATACCTATTATATGCCAGACAATATGCTAAGTTTTGAGGATAGAAATACAATGAATGAAATAATACCTAGTCAACAGTAAGGACTTTACATTTTAATGAGGAGAACATGTACATTTCCACATTTCCAATTACATATAGAATGGTGGAGCCTAGATAATGGAGGACCAGTACAGCCTAAGTCAACCCCACAGATCTTCCAGATTTCAAAAATCCATCAGAACATGCCCTAATCAGGAAATCCAGGAAAAAAATCCAAAGTGAGTCATTTTGCCAGTCCTGGTCAGCATAAGGAGAGAAATAAGTCTGTGGACATTGAGAATGGGATCTGGCCAGGAAAGGTCTCACAAAGTATTCCGGCCCAGAAAGGAGCTGTGTATGAGGGCAAGAAGAGTCCCCTTCACCCTCCAATCCAGTATAGAGGAAGTTACTTGTACAGAATAAAGAGAAAACTGCTCTCTGGCCAATTTGTTACTTACATCTCAATTCCAAGTCATAGATCCAGGGATAAGATCCAGAGAAGGAGCCTGCACCAGGGGTGACATTATAGGATAAAGAGCAGTTGCATGCCCTTAGCTGGGTACTGAGAAAGGAACACATTCCCAAGCAAGCAGCAGTTGTATGGCTCCAACTGAAGGATTAGAGCAAGGTCTCAATTCCAACCTTTGGCTTGCTCTGAAATCTGCAATAGGCCAGGAATACCAGACCAAAGGGCACCCTACAGTTCTATTATTCTGAAATAATAGAGCTTCTCAGCTGACTGACAGAGGCTAAATCTAGCAGCAAACTATTGAAACTCAAATGAAGGACAAGGCCACAAGCATGTTGCTCAGACTCAAACCCAGGTCCATAACTAGCAAAACTCAGGCCAGGTAGGTAGATATCTAATTTTTTCTTGTGTCAGACAGTTTGAGAGCACTGAAAGCTTTTAGGTCCTTACCCCAAGCTATCCCTGAGATGCTTAAATAATTCTACTTTCAGTAGCCCAAGGATATTAAGCAACAGGACCAGCCCAGGAATCTCCTCCAGCAGAGTCCAAACCTAGCATAAAGGCCAAAATTAGGAATCAGGATAGAGGAAAAGAAAATAAAACAATTTTCAGCTATAAAAAAGCTATTATTGTGGCAGAGATACTCAAAAAATAAATGCAATAGAACTCCAAAACATCTATAAGCAAAGCCTTGAATACACATATAGACCTGTGTACACACAGACAAACCACAACTTCAACTATAATTCTTGGAAATGATGTAAAAAGATTTTACAATTGAGATGAGTGTTAGAGGAAAGAAATTAGAAAATATATAAGAGCTATGGGATAAAGAATTGGAAAGAGAATAGTGTTGCACAAGATGTACAAAACCTTATCCATTCAACCATCTCCCTGAAAATTAGAATAGAGCAAATCAAAGCTAATAACTACATGAAATAACAAGAAATATTAAAAACATAATCAAAAAGTCTGAAAAACGGAAGAAAATGTAAACTATTTTATGTAAAAACAACCCTGGAAAACAGATAAGGGGCTAAGCTTCATATCTAAGTGGGTGGTTGAGCAACATCTTGAAGAGAATTCTTTGAGGCAGATGTGAGGAGACAACATGGCAGGTAAGGCACTGGGACAGTCAATGCAAAAGCATGAAGATGGAAGTTATGGTGTTATTGTGCGAGGAATAGCAGAAGAAAGGAAAGTTTGCCTGGATCACAGAGTATATTGGGAATGACATTGAGTGAGTCTGGAAATATAGGTTGATATTAGATCATGCAGGACTTTAAAAACCAAACAAAAAAGTTTGTATTTTATTCTGTCCTTGCAATAAAGAGCTCCAGAGGGAAATCACATGGTCAGATTTGTATTTAAGGAAAATCACTCTAGTAGTATTAAGTAGGGTGGACTGGAGTGATGAGAAAACTGAGGTAGGAGTCCAATTTGAATGTTTCATTAAAAATAGGTGTAAGGTGATAATGCCTGAATTAAGATGGTAAAGTAAACCTGAGTAGAGAGAAGGGTTTGCATGCAGAAGATGTTGTGGAGCTGTATATTCAGATTAAATATCCCTAGTTCTTTCAACTGATTCTTCTATATATGAACTTAGAGTCCTTTCCTATATTATGCATCTGCTATCTTTGAATATTTTCCCAGTCATATTGGGATATAATATTCCAGGTATGATGTAGCCAGAACAGAGTACAACAGGATTCTTTGAACATTGTGTCAGTCACCTGTAAGTGACTATCTGACCAATAAGAAGGCTCAGTATTATGTACCTACCATGTGCCAGACACTTTACAAAGCATTTGGGGACACTGAGAAAGACAAAACAACAACAAAACCCCACTACTTGTTCTTAGAGAGCCTACTGTTTAATATAGGAGCCATATTAAAACACCTGAGTACATTGTGGGATAGACTGTCAAATTTAGGATTCATGTAAAGTTCGAATAAGAAAGAATGCTACTTTCTTAGGTTGCTTAGTTAAAAGACCTTGAGTTCAGTTTATATTGTTCATATTGATCTCTGGGGAACACTGTGATTGAACATTTACTTTTTTTGATTGTCTTACATATGGCAAATGATATGATGAATGAGTACATGAATATCCAAATTTTTGCAATTTTAAATATTTCCACTATAAGCTTTGTAAAAGTAAGACAAATAAGAATATGTATATAAAAGTACAATAATGTAAAGAAAGAAAGAATGATGCGGTAACAAAAATTCAATAAAAAATCAGTGTCGTACTACAATATTGTCTACTATATTTATTGAACTAACATTACTATATAATATTGTCAGAATTAAATGAATATCAAATTTTCCTGTTAACAGTTGATTGATTATATAGGGGAAGGTATTTGGGGTCATGTGATATTTCAGTGTTTGGTTGAGAAGTGCCTATTATGTTGAAATGTATCAAATTTCAAAAAAAAGATTTAATATGAGAACAAGCTTCTTGGCACAGTTCTGAGAATGTAATGCTTCTACAGTAGATACATATCTAGTTGCTTGATAAAAATCAAGTTTTTGTCTATTTGTTTTCTTTAGCTTTAAAGAAGCCTCTTATTTCAGTTTCTCAGCAAGAAAGTCATCAAGAAAATGTACATCCTCCAACTGGAGAACCTCATCCTCCAAATATGGCACCAGGTATGAACTTTTACTTTTATAATTATATTTCATGACCTATTTTGAAACTATAATGAAATCGACTTTTTTGAGAACTAGAAATTATACACAATGTTTTAAGGCACACTTTCTGGTAGCATTTACATTTTTCTATCTTCTGTTAGAATTTTTAAATGCCCATTGGCTAATGGTATGATAACTTAAAAGCAGACTAAATAGTAGTAAATTTATAATGGGTTTTTGGTGTGTGCAAAAATTATTTGGAACTACTATTTTATAGAAGAATGAAAACATGAGGAATATCCATATCCACAACGTGGATTTGTTTACTTATAGGATTTGTTTGTTTTGTAAATCAGAAGACTGAATATTTATTTAGCATATAAAATTCAGTTTTAAAAGATCATTTACTTCACCACTTACTATACTAATTCATCAAATTATGTGACATATATTTGCTCGTTGCTGACACCTTAATTGAAAAGCACCTAGATCAAGAAACAAAGAAAGGCATGATCACTGATGAGTCAGAGAGTGATGGTATTTTAACTTAAAGTAATTTTTAAAATAAAAACTAGCAAAGTGTCATGGCCATCCAAAAATGATATTTATGGTCATCGATTCATAAAATACTTTATATACTTCTCTTTTACCCATAGAACTTCAAAAATTTAATAGTCTCTCTTAAAATTGTTTTTTAAAAAAGACCTTTTTATGCCTTCTTCCCATTTCTCTTATACATTCTTTCCTCTGAATACTTAACTCTTGGGTTCCATAAGGTCCTTAGATTTCAAAAAATCCAAGAATTTGGATAGGAAAAAAATTACATCTTTTTTTTTCTACTACTGCTTAATCTGATCAGGACAGATGACTTATTTAGTATCCAAGTAATTTTAATCTAATTTTCAGATTGAGTTTTGCTTCAAAATATGAACTAGTATTTACATTAATTGAAAAAGTATTCTACCATGTTAATCTTTGGTATTGAGAGAATTTTGGTAATCAATAAGATAGATATGTATTCTATGAATATCTAAAAGCATATTTGTAGCTAGAAATAACTCAAGAAATAATAAAATGATTAAAAAGGAGGGAAGGCAACAAACATTTATTAAACCCTTACTGTGTGCTATCAATATATTGGGAAATATCCTGTTTTCTGGAGCTAAGGTTCAGCAAACAAGCTGTGCCCTGAGTTTGGCATAACAGTTCTCTGTGCTCAGCCTCTGAATGATCTTCCCCTTTGACAAAATTATATTGCTTTGATCAGGACCAGGTACTCTCTGAACTCAGAAAAGTACCTGCTGTGTTCATGTGCTGGTCATGAAGCCCCACTCTGAATCAGACTTTTCTCATTGTTGCTGTTTTCCCTCCTTGTCAGGGGTACAACTCACTACACCACATGAAAGTGGACTCTTTCTCCCCCCTCTCCCTCCAAGAGGTGGGGCCCCTAGCACATGGGTCTTTGCTTACAATCCCTTTCCCTCACTTTGAAATTATACTTCTGTTGAATTCCTGATTCTTCAGTCTTTAGTCTGCTCCATTTGGTTCTAGTCACTCACAGGTTAGAAGCCAGTTGACATTGAAGAAACAAATACAAGCAAAAAGAAAAGATAGTCCTTGCTATCTGAGGGGAAAACCACACCTAAAAGGGAGCTGAACATCTGAGGTGGGGATGGAAAATAGTTATGAGAGCCTGAAGAGGAATGAAGGCCAGTAGAAACTTTCTTAGGGGAGAAGAATACAAGTTTTACAGAAAGATATTCCAGGTTGAAAAGACTACAGAAGTGGTTGGATATTTCAGGACCAAGCGGCCACAGCTGCAGGCTCCCAAGGAGTTCCAGGAGTAGGCAATAGCCACGGTTATGGAAGTCCAGAAGGTAGGAACTAGACCTGGATGAGAGAGTCACATTAGTGTCCAACTTCAAGAAGTCAAGTTTTCTTTAGGTCTTCAGAATCAATTAGTTGTTGTAAATGCTGGGCTTTTTCAAAATATAAAATTAATTTGATGTTTTTATGCCACAGATTTGCATGTTAGCCACATTGGAAACTCTGATATTTTGAAGCAGATTCCTCCCAATCCTCTTCAGCGTTTAATTCCTGGCCCAAACTTGGAAAATGAAAATGAACACAAGTTTCAGACAGATATATTAAAGCAGGCTTCAAAGGATAGAGCTGGTGACTTCCATAAGATGAAACAAAGTAAGAGTCAATTTGTTACCATCATTTATCATTCTTAAATGCATTTCTTTATTAATTAGCATCTTCACAAATTTGAAGCTCAGCCTTCATTGTGATTGTCAATTTTAGCATCTTAATATTCATGATAAGAGTTTCCTCTGACCTATGTATTCCATTTTTGAATCCTCTTCTAATCCAGAGATAGCATGGGATGCGGGGAAAAAAAAAAAAAAGTCTTGTATTTAGAATCTAAGGGTCTGGATTGAAATCCCTGTTCTCCCGTTTAATTGCCTATGTGACCTTGGGCAAATGCCTTAACCTTTCTTACCTTTAGTTTTCTTACCTGCAAAATAATGGAGTAGATTAAATGGAAACTGAGGTTCTTTCTAGCTTTTTATCATATTATTCCAAATATAATCTATATCTCTAAAATGAGATCTCTTTAAAAAGAAACAAATGTATATATATATACTAGAGGAAAAAAATCAGGTTTTATTCAAGATTTGGAAAAAAAAAAAAGCTCTACCTATATTCAGACTAGTATAACATTAATTGAAAGATTTATGAAACTTTGAAAAAAAAAAACAAACAGTGGTAGCTAGGTGGCACAGGGGATAGAGCACTAGCCCTGAAACCAGGAAGACCTGAGTTCAAATGTGGTGTCAGGCATTTAACCCTTCCTAGCTGTGTGATCCTTGGGCAAGTCAGTCACTTAACCCCAATTGACTTAGCAAAAAGAAAGGAAAAAAAAAAAAAAAAAGATGAAATGATAGAACAGACTAGTGCCCTGGTACTTATTTCAGATGAGTTTTTTTCCTGTTGCTTTTGGTTATTTTTAACTGTGTCTTGAAGTCAAGAAAACCAAATTTTGGTGAGCTGGCAAATTGAAAAGGTTAAAAAAAAAAAAGAGAGAGAATTTTTTGAAGATATAATTTTATGTTTTCCTTCAATCTAGCTCAAATGCTACTCTCTGCAAGAAACCTTTCTTAGTTTTTGCTAGTGCTAAGAACTTCCCTCTAAAATTATCTTCAGTTTACCCTGGATATATCTTGCATGTACATAGTTGTGTTTGTATGTTGTCTTCTCCATTAGAATGTAAACTCCTTGAGTACAGTCTGGACTGTTTTTGTCCTCTTTTGTATCACTACCACTTAGCATAATGCCTGCCCATTTCTTGTTCAACTGTTTCTGTGGTGTCTGATTCTTTGTGACCCCATTTTGAGATTTTCTTGGCAAATATATTGGAATGGTTGGTCATTTCCTTCTCTAGCTCGTTTTACAGAAGAGAAACTGAGGCAGACTAGGGTAAGTGACTTGCCCAAAGGTTATACAGCTAGTTAAGTGTCTCAAGCCAGATTTAAACTCAGAAATATGAGTCTTCCTGATTCTAAGCCTTTTTCTATTCACCTAGCTTCTGAGCCTGCCTATAGTAAACACTTAATAGATGCTTGTTGATTTGACCTAAATCTTTGGAATTTTATTTTAAAATAGTATTTACAGAGTGTTAGCTGTGAGCCTTATGAGTCCATTGTTTTAGTGATAATTGCTTTTTTTTTTAGATTTCAGATGCTTGTGCAGTTATTCTAATTTTCTCTGCTTTTCAATAGATTTTTCTCCTTGATATTTTAAAACTATACATGCTAATCTTTTGCAAAATAATATGTAAAAAGCACATATATTCATCAGAGATGGAACAGATCATTTGTGATATCCTCATGTGCCTTTATACTTACAATGACTTCACAAAGTAAATACATAATATAGCTTGGAGAGCAGAAATTTAGTCCTTACAAATATTTATAAAAAGTAATATTTTAAAACATCATTTATTTGATCCTCTTTCTTCCCACTTTTGCCCCTAGGTATTTGTGGTTGCCTACTTTGTCTTCTCAGTATTGTAAAAATAATGACTAAGTACTATATATATTTACTTAAATCTTCATGTTTGACTAACATTCTAGGTAGACAAATAGTAATTGGATAAGAAAATATAATTTTTCATTTTGCTTCATTATTTTCTGTAAATAAATCTTTTTAAATAAACCTTGTTGCTGTCTTCATATTGATAAATGGTTTTGTTTTTTAGTAACCAAAGAGTTAGGGATTGGATCTCTGATTTCATTGATATAAGGAACTTTCTGGTAAGGACATTTTTTCTCCTAAAGTAGGTTAGCACCTTCTCTGCCAATTAGGGCCTTAGAGAGTTGCCTTTGTTTTTGTATTTGATTGTTTAACCTCCAATGTAGTTTTTTTTTTTCTTTTTTTGTCTTCTTTTTTGTAGAGGGCTGAAACTAGCTGGTACTTCACACTTTTTGAAGAGATAATGTATACAAATATTTTAAAAATCATCTTTTACTAAAATGTTACTGAATAACAACGTAAGCTACATTTTATTTTGAAATACTTCAGATAGGCTAATTTTTAATCTATGTATTCTTAAAACTATATTATGATTTTAAAGTATTGTAAGTCTTGTGAAAAGCTAAAGAATATTTTTATTCAACTAAAGCAGGGTCAGTTGACTTCATTTTGGTCTTGTTTTATGTGTGAAAAAAGATTTTACTTATAAAATAATTTAAGGGAGAAGTCTTTACTTTTATATACTTAGCCACAAAATCATTTTAATACTTTACTATGTCCATAGAAAAGGACTAAAAATATCCATATAACAAAATCTTCCTCAGAATTAAATGATTTTTTTACAATAATAGAGAAGTATGCCACTTAAATGTGCCTTAATATCCTACCTTATTTCACATTAAACATTCAGCCCCATCCTAAAATCAGTTCTTTGCTAATCCCTAGAGCCAAAACTCATCCAGCTTTGATTACTCACTAAGGAAAATACCTAAGAAAAATAAATACAAAGGAAAAGAGAAGAAAAATAAAACATTTTAAGATTTTTTAAACTTAACAATATTTTAACATATTTATCCACAAGTTCAATGTCACTCTCTCTTTAATGACCTTATTTTTCCTCTAGTCTGATGAAGAAAAAGGATATGGAAGAAAGAGAATTAGGAGAATTTGGTTTTAAAAATTCTCTGCTCCAGCCTTAATCTATTCTCCCCATTCCATGTATTGCTATAAGAGTTTAGTACTTGTTCACTGTTCTGTACACCTCTGGGAAAATGAGATATACCTATCCCAACTGTGGAAAATAGATTCTTTCTCTTTAAAGCTCAAACTATTATCTATAGGTAGATCTTAACTAGATGTTAAAGGGTTCCTGAGCAGCGAAGAGTTCCTCTCCATTATGCTGAATTTTTTGCTTTTTTTCCTTATGCTCAATGACATTCAAGCCTCTCCACCCTTTCCATGTCCCAAACGTATTGGTTTTCCACCATAAATCTCATGGATTACATTGATTACTTGCTCTGTGAGATCTCCACATTGCATGTCTGATAATATATCCATATATCATTTTAATTATCTAGCTCCATCTTGTGTATAGTTTCAAGTTTCTGTGTTCTGTTGTCCTTTGTTCTTTCTTCTCGAAGAGCACCATGACATGAGGGATGATGCCATGACATGGAAATGAATTGGATTTAAGTGAGGAAGGGCTGTTGAAGGTCACCTGCCTCACTTTCTCCTCTAGAATCATCAGGAATCCAGTGGCTAAACACAGATGAGGATTAGAGATGGCCCTGGATGAAATAAGAGACCTTGGCCTTTTTAAGAGTCTGTTTTGACTGAGCCAATCAATGCCCATTCAGTGATTAAGGATAGACAAGATAGATATGAGGGAAATTATCTTTTTTTCCTAATAAAAAAGAAAAAAAAATCAGTCTGGGAAGGGAAGACTCTGAGAGGTTCTGGCCAAAATGGAAGCAGTTGCTATTTACATTATCTCTGAGTCAATCTGGACTCAAACTGTGACTAACTGTAGCTTGACTTGAGACCTATTATTAGCCAATCAGTGAGACCCAATGATTTGAGTTTAAAGGCTTGTCCTTAAGAAAGAAATCTATTCAGTAAACCCTGACTTATCTTAAACTAATTGGGGATACATACTTATCAGATCTTCTTATTTCTTCCCCTTTGAGTTTTTAAAAAACATATTTAGCTAGGCCTTACTTATCAGACTTTTTCATCAGTATTGATAGTTTATCTGGTAACATGGTATAGTGAATAAAATGAAGGATTTGGAGTCAACATCTGGGTTCAGATTTCCTGTCAATTACTTTGTTACTGTAGGCAAGTTGCTTAATAGTCTATAAGCCTCAGACCCACCCTAAGGCTATAAATTACAGGTAGCTAGTGATCTTTGTTTTTGGGTACACCAAAGAAATGACAGACATTTGATAGATTTAACAAATGTCCAATTAACATTTGGTCCCAATCAATCCAGACATGAAGTTCTGCTGTATGTCTAAAGTGCCATATAGTTGAGTTCTAAATGCATCGTCTTGTGCTTTATTCTAACTGAATGTTAGAATGGAGAAGGAGGGAGAATTACATCTTCATTTTTACTAACATCTAACTGAAATTTAGCATTTCCTTTCATTAGTGTAGGCAACAAACACACAGGTGTATGCGTGCACGCATTTTATGAAAACATGATATGAATTTTATTATTATATCTTTCTGAATCAAGAAATAAATTCTTAATGTATTACCTTAAATTCTCAATTTTGGCATTTTCCCAAGAGGCAAAATGTTGTTTTGGATAATTTTCATTCAGACCTACAATTAGAAACCTTCCCAGAAGAATATATTGTTGAGCATGTTGTTTGCTTCTTTAGATTTTAAAGAAATAAAATATACAACCTGGTTTGTTTTTGAAGGATGAAGGATTATTTCAATAACAGGACACTGCTCATAGAGGGCTGGACTAGAAAAGGTGGCCAGGAAAAGTAAATAAAATTCCTATTGATGAATTCAACAAATATTTTGAAATCATTTGTTACATGAAAAATAATATAAAAACTATATGGGAAACTATATTCCCTTTAGGCTAAATCTATGTGAAAGGAAAATATTCTCCATCTCTTCAAAGTTTTCTTTTAAGAGACAATACTGGATTAAGATTCATAAGATCTGGATTTGAGTGTGTTGTCTGCTACTTTACTTTCTGTGTAATTGTAGGCAGATTACTTAACCTTTCAGAATCTCTGGCTCTTCATTTGCAAAATATAGAGGTTTGATTACTTAACGACGACTTAGAATCCATAGACTGCTTACCCAAGGGTGAGTTGTGGGTAGATTGCAGGGCTCTGTGAATCTGGATTAGGAAGGAAAAAAATTACATCTTTATTTTAACTACCCTCTGAATGAAATTTAGCATTTCCTTCAATTGTGAATGTAGGCAACAACATATTTCTTTTTTTATACTAATAAGTTTTTATTTTTCAAAATACATGCAGCAAAGATAGTTTTCAACATTCATCCTTGCAAAACCTTGCGTTCCAAATTTTTCTCCCTCCCTTCCCACCTCCTCTACTTAGCAAGTAATTCAATATAGGTTAAACTTTTGCAATTCTTCTAAACATATTTCCACATTATATTGCACAAGAAAAATCAAAATGGGGGAAAATGAGAAAGACAAAACAAGCAAGCAACAACAAAAATGAAAATATTATGTTGTGACCCACATTTAGTCCCAATAGTCCTCTCTCTGGATGCTGAAGACTCTCTCCATCACAAGTCTATTGAAATTGGTCTAAATTACTTCATGGATGAAAAGAGCCAAGTCCCCCACAGTTGATCATCACATAATCTTGTTGTTGCCATGTATAATGTTCTCTTGGTTCTACTTACTTCATTTGCTGTAAGTCTCTCCATGCCCTTCTGAAATCATTCTGCTGATCTTCTTTTATAGAATAGTAATATTCCATTTCATTCATATACCATAACTTATTTGGCCATTCCCTAATTGATGGGCATCCAGTTCCTTGCCACTACAAAAAAAAAATGGTGTTGCAAAACACTTTTGCACATGTGAGTCCTTTCCCCTTTTTTATCTCTTTGGGATAGACAGACACTCAGTAGAGACACTGCTGGATCAAAGAGTATGCATGATTTGATAACCCTTTGTGCATAGTTCAAAATTGTTCTCCAGAATGGTTCACAGTTCCACCAACAATGTATTAACTAGTGTCCCAGTTTTCCCACATAACCTCCAACATTTATCATTATCTTTTCCTGTCGTTTTAGCTACTCTGAGAGGTGTGAAATGGTATCTCAGAGTTATCTTAATTTGCATTTCTCTAATCAATAATGATTTTGAGCATTTTTTCATATGACTAGAAATGGCTTAAATCTCTTTGTCTGAAAAAAGTCTGTTCATATCCTTTAACCGGTTATCAATTGGAAAATGGTTGTATACTTATAAATTTAGTCAATTCTTTATATATTCTACAAATGAGGCCTTTGTCGAAAACTTTAAAAGTAAAAATTTTTTCTCAGTTTTCAGCTTCCCGTCTAATCTTGGATGCACTGGTTTTGTTTGTACAAAAAGTTTTGAATTTAATATAATTATTATCTACTTTGCCTTTTATAATGGTCTCCAGTTCTTCTTTGGCCAAAAATTCCTTTCTTCTCCACAGATCTATTCTTTGTTCTGCTAATTTGCTTATAATCTCGCTGTTTGTCTAAATCATGAATTTATTTCAACCTTAGCCTGGTAAAAGGTGTTAGGTGTAGGTCAATACCTAGTTTCAGCCATACTGTTTTCTAGTTTTCCCAACAATTTTTGGCAACAGCAAACTTCTGAGAAAGGCTCTATAAGCTTCACCAGCCTGCCAAAAAAAAGTCTAGATGATCTGAGGCCTTTTCCAGCTTTCAAATCTCTCAATTCTAAGGGAAGAGAAAGGATATTTGAACCAATTATGATCTGTGACCTGGGCAACTGAACACCTTTAACCAATCCCATGACCTAGATCTTACCTGATGATAAAACTTTCTCTGATACCACTGTAACATTTCCACAGGAATGAAGAAACCAGAGTAATCAAGGACGGACTGGGGTGGGTTAAGAAGGGATTTTTGTGAGAGAGTTGGACAGTTAGAAACATTTGAAAAGATAAGAGAAGTATAGTGTACTACAGGGGTGTTAATTGAGCAGGCTGGTGCTAATGGCCAAAGACCTAGTCCGTAGGAAGACTAATGAAGTAGATGGGTTAGAGGTCGAAAACATTCACTAGCTCAAAAGGGGGAGAGAGGGTTATAAAAGTTGAAAAGCTTAGGGTATTGAAGGAGAAAAACAAATTATAATGGAAAATTCAGAGATGGGACAATGATTTGTAACAATGTTGTCCATATTATATCTTTGTTAAGTTGGAATTATAAGTGAAGATAGGAGGGACAAATTTGATCATGGGTGATAGGGATGTCATTGTCTTCCATTTAAAATATGGGGATGGGACAGTTAAAGCCTCTTAATGCCCTCTTTACAAGTAACTATAACATAGTAAAACCACAAATGTATGCAGTTAGGCACAAATGAAAGCAGAGGTGCACAATCCTGTTGACTCACAAAATAGGAAGTGTTTAAGACCAGTAAGTACAATACTCCAGTATCATCTCAAGTTAAGGCCAAGGTCGCCATCTCAAATTATTGGTAGACTCTAAGGGATATGTGATCAACCAGTCAGAAGATGAGATGAAAGTCCCCTGGGTGCTTGACTCCAGCAAAAATCACACTTAGCCTTATTTCTTAGCATTCTCCCCTTCCTTCTTCACCCCTCCTATAGTATCTTTTGGCTGCCAATCAAATTCCCAGCCTTCTCCACCCTACCCTCCCAGGCCCACCTTCATTGCCTACGTGTGGCAATTATAGCCCAAGCTAAAAACTACTCACAGCAATGGATTGATGCCCAGAGACAATTCCCCCCATCACCCACCTCCCTTTCCTTTTGTTTTTAGTGGGACAGAGAATCACAGACATGAAAGAATTGTGATCTAGAGTTATCTCCTCTCCACAACCCCAAACAATCTATCATTTGCCTCTTATTGGGGTAAGTGACACAGTAGAAAGACCCCTGAGTCTATTGTCAGAAAGATAGGAGTTCAGTTCTAGCCTCAGATTCTTATAGCTGGCTGACTTTGGGCAAGTCAGTTTACTAATTTGTCTCAGTTTTCTCATCTATAAGGAAGGCTTGAAAGGAAGACTTAAAAATTTATTTTCTAATAAAGTGCATGCTCAAAATAATTTAGAAATCACTGAATAATGGAAATTACTCTAGCTACTGTTGGTGCTGCTTTATAGTGTTTCTAGAATGGTACTAATTTAATTAATTACTATTCAACAACTATGCATGGCTGATGCAGCGTGTGGCAAGGATAGGTCATACTGAGATGGTTGATTTATTTCTGAATTCTCATTTATAAATCTCACTTTCATTTTTAAAAATAAAATGTTTTGAGATTCAACAAATTTCTCTACAAACACCCACGTAATATCACTCCCCACTCAATAAGAAACATTTCCTAAATGAAAGCAAATTCATTATTTATTAAAAAGGAGGAATGTGTCCTTTTTAAAAATAGCTTTTTATTTTCAAAATATATGCAAAGATAATTTTCAACATTCACCCTTGCAAAACCTTGTATTCCAAATTTTTCTATGTACAATGTTCTCCTGGTTCTACTCACTTCATTCAGTAACAATTCATGTAAATCTCTCCAGACCTCTCTGAAATCATCCTGCTGATCTCTTATAGAACAATATTTCATTTCATTCATATACCATAACTTTTCCCACCATTCTCTTAAGTGATGGACATCCATTCAATTTCAAGTTTCTTGCCACTACAAAAAGGGTTGCTACAAGCATTTTCACATATGTGGGTCCCTTTCCCCGTCTTTTTTCTCTTTGGGATATAGATCCACTAGAAACACTGCTGGATCAAAAGGTATGCACAGTTTGATAACCCTTTGGGCCTAGTTCCATATTGCTCTCCAGAATGATTGGATCAGTTAACAACTACACCAACAACATATTAGTGGAGGGATGTGTCCTTTAATTTGAATAGTAGGATACTAACATTTAATTAGTGTTCCCCTTTTGTAATCTGAGAAAGATCTGGTTAGTTTTTATCCTTCTCAAAGAGAACCAAAATGATATCATTGTTAAAAATCAAGTTAATGGGTCTGACTGTGGCTGATCAGACCAATACAAGCTCAAAATGCTCTGCCACAGGTCAGATACAAATAGTCCCTATGAACATTGGAGGGTGAATTCTCTAACTCTGTACATCTTGCATTTCTTCTGAGCTGCTTGAATTCTGCTTTGCTCATAGAGTACAGCACCTTCTCTGAAGAGGGCATGCCATGCTAGGCAGTCTTGTGCCAGTATCTCCCATGTCATAAAAATCAATTCTAAAGTTCTTAAGAGATACCTTGAGGGTGTACTTTTATCACTTTTTCTGAACATCTTATGAGCACTCGCCCTGTGTGAGTTCTTCATAATAAAAGTCTTTTTTGGCAAATGTACATTTGGTTTTTGAATAATATTGGCCTTTAGTTTAATAATAAGTTATACTGTGTATTTAAAGTATGAAATTTAATTTCATATATTAATCATTACAACAATTATTTTAATATAACCATTCAGAGAACAACTCATTATTATGACTATAGTGGTGGTCATACTTTAAATAGAATGACATAATTTCTAAAAATAGATTTTAAAAATAGATATTAAAAATAGCAATATAGTTGGAAAAACAGTATAAACATCCCAAGTTAATGAAGCAGTGAAATGATTCATTTAGTTATTTTTAAAAGTTTAGCCTGTATTATGATGCTGAAATAGTCTTTGAAATGTTTTTTCTCTCTTATAGGCTACACTAGTTTTTTATGTGTGAGAAATTTGATAATGACAAATTTGTCATAATCCTTTCATTTTTTTAAACAAATTTTTTTGTATTTCTCTTCTGTCTTTCCATCAACAACATTTTATCTCCTAATTTGAATAGATGTCTATATTAGGACTTCTAATGTTTTAAATAATGACAAGCAAAAATTCAGGTGAAAATTAAACGGTGGATTGTGTCCTGCTCATGTTTTCATGGTATTATTCTAATATACTAATGTTGTGATGTTGCCTTTGGGTTCTGTGCTTTAGGATAGATGATATCACACAGTCATACATTCAAATCGATAAGGGAATGTAGCTAGAGGTCTAATCTCACCTACTTAGTGATTTTCCCAAGATCACACAGGTGGTAAGCAGAGCAAGGATATTATTGTGGGTCTCTTACTCTCTATCTCATATCTATGTTTAATTCTATGGGGAGTAACATCTAGGTTTCCTTTCCTCTGAGGAATGAGAGGAGTCAAAATGTACATGCTTGATATATTTTATTCTATGATATATCTAACATACTATCTAATGACATTTGGAAGTTATTAAGCAAGACAACATTTATTAAGATCTTACTATGTGCCAGGTGCTATTTTAACTACCAAGAATATAAAGGCAAAAAAAGTCCTTTCCCTTCAAAGACCTTGATTCTAATGTGGGAGATAACATATAAACCACTAGATACACTCAAATTCTATATGGAATAGATGGAAGGAGGTAGGAGAGAGAAAAGTATTAGCAGCTGGGGGTAAAGGGGACAACCTCCTAGAGTAGGTGGATCTGACCTGAATTTTAAAGAAAGTTGAAGAAACTGAGTATAATGAGAGTTAGGAAAGGGGGAATCCCCTTTTGGTTCGGCGTAAGGATAGTCTAGTGACAGCGCAGAGTCCCCTGTAAAGGAATTTACAGGCCCGAAAACCTAGATTGATAAAAAAGGTTTATTGTAGGGTTTGGAAGGAAGATTTAAAAAGCAGGAAAACACCAGAGTCAGGGTGGGTCCGGTGGGCAGAAATCCTTGACATGACCAGCATAAGGATGCCATGTTTGGGACCTCTGCAAAGAGTGGACTCCAGTCTGGCTCTTTTTATAACAAGGGGACTTTGGACAATCCGAAGGGGCCCATGGGTGGAGTCCCAGGCTGGTCTCTAGCCTGAGCCTCAGTCAGGGGTAGAATTTGAATAGAATTCAATGGGTCCTTAGATAAGGAAGAAGCCGTTTGTGGGGGTTGGGGAAACTTGAGCAGATAGTGGGGGCTGGGAAAGCCTGATATCACTAGAATTCGAAAAGGGTGCTTTTTGACCAAGATTTGTGAATTAAAAGATCCTAGCTTCTTCAGCAGGGGGGTAATGGTGGTTGGAAATCAGAAAGGAATCTTAAAGGGACCTCAGCCCCCATCAAGTGGAAGAGGTGAAGGGAGCAGAGAATTCCTTCTTGTACAGTTGATTCAAAGTTGGGAGATGGAGGGTTTTTGTCTTTGAGGAACCTGCAAATAGACCAGTATGACTGGCTGTTTAGTGGATGGAAGAGAAGGGAGTGGGAGCAAACTGGAAAGGTAGGAAGGAACCAGGCTTTGAAAAGCTTTGACTGCCAAACAAAGGAATGTATATTTAATACTGTTGATGTCAGGGAACTACTGGAAATCCTTGACAGGGCAGGCAGTGAATTTTATTTTTTAATTATTAAATAAGGAATTTGACTTTAGTTCATATGGCTTAAAAGAGAGAGAGTTATTTTGTCTTCCTTTATGAAGGTTATATATTTTGTTTTATTTGATCTTTTTTGTTTATGCCACATTTCTTTATACACTGCTTTCCTTATCTTTGCAGATACTGCATATTAAGCTGTCTTAGAAAGGAAACTTAATTACTTAAAACAAATTAGAAGATTCTTTGATAGCATTAAAAACTCATAATGCTGCAAAAGCTATTTTAAAATGAATCTAGGTATGATTTTTGGTATGGTGGTATTGATGAAACTATATAACAAATTAGACTGTTGCTGGTAGATTTCTGACTATTCTTCAGTGTTATCACCTAAGTAAAAAGGAGGGAGATATGGTGACCTGGGTAGCATGGTATAAATAGAGTACTAGAATTTGAATTCTACCTCAGGTAACTCTTAGCTGTGTGACCCTGGGTGGATCCTTTAACCTATCTTAGCCTTAGTTTCTTTATCTATAAAATGGGCATTAAAAATAGTATTTCTGTCACAAGATTATTTTAAAGATCAAATGAAACTATATGCAAAGTACTTTACAGATATATATTTGTTAAACGATAAATTTTTTAACATCTTTTGTAGTTATATTACCTAGGTTTTCTATATCATTTTTGTAAATGTGATGGTTGTGAGGTAAAACCTTAGGTGTTTTGGTTTGCAATTTTAATTTTTTTAATGATTTGAAGCATTTTTATGGTTATTGATAGTTGGTATTCCTTCTTTTGGAAATTTCCTCTTCATATATTTTGATAACCTATTTCTTGGGGAATGGCTTTTCTGGTATATTTATATAAATCTCCTACATATTTTGGATATGAGACCTTTATATTTGCAACAAAGATTTTTCCCATCCAAAGCTTCCTTCTAGCTACACTGAATTTGTTCATGCAAAAGCTTTTCAATTAAATAACCAAAATTATTTTTATCTGTCATGATCATTTCTATCTCATATTGGGTTAAGAATTCTGTCTCTGCAAATTAAATAAGACAGTAGGCTAAGACAAACAGTGTCATTTTTTTCTCTTAAAAGAGTTGAATTTACCTACTTAGTCAGTATACCTCCTTCCATTCTCCACTAAGTAGACAAACCATTCAGTGACATTTCTGACAGTTACAACCCATACTTAAGGAATATGGGATTCTAGTAAATTCTCATCACAAATTTCATATAAGAAAATTAGTATATACAAGTGTGGTAAAGAAAAGAACTAATATGAAGAAAGCAAATACAGATAGAGGAAACACTGTGGGCTTTGGAGTCAGTTGAAGTTTAGGTTCAAATGTTACCTCTAACAGGGGCAAGATATTTGACATTTCTAATCCTTATCTGTAAAAATAGGGATAATATTTGTGATTCTTACCCCCTAGAATTTTTATGAAGATAAAAAATGAGATATTTAATATTAAACTCTTTTGTAATAATTATTAATCCCAAATGAAAAAAATGCCATACAACTCCCTGTTCTCAGCATTTATGTCCTTAATTCCAGCAAAACAGTATTTTAAGCTTAATATCCTGCTTGAGAGTAATAAAAGGAATTATGTTTAAAACAAATGTCAGGGGCAGCTGGGTAGTGCAGTGGATAGAGCACCAGCCCTAAAGTCAAGAGGACCCGAGTTCAAATCTGCTCTCAGACACTTACCACTTCCTAGCTGTGTGATCCTGGGCAAGTCACTTAACCTCAATTGCCTCAACCAAAAAAAAAAAAAAAAAGACAAATAGCAGAATTTTAAAGCTGCTGTTGTTAAAAAATGAAAAGTTTGAATATATCTTAGCACTAATTAGTTCTTAGTAAAGGGACTTCGTGTTATAATGTATTATCTTCTATATTTGTTAGCTTTTAAATTGCCTATTAGAATCATCTTAGAATGGTGTTATCAAATTTATGAATGAATCCAGGCTAATTAAATGTATTTTTTTAAAACCTCAACTTTCAGATTTTCTAAGACATCTCAATTGTTCCTAATTTGATTCTTTCTAGAGTGGACATACTATTTCTAGTAGCATTAATATAATTTTATTTTGTGATTCTGTTACTTGATTTTCTGCTTTTCTTACTTTTTCTCCTTTTCATAAATCTGGACAAAACATTCTTAGAACAATTACTCCAAATAAATGACTCCACGGAACTGACCAAATTTTAATAACAAGAATGTATAAAGAGTTGTTTGCATCTGGTACCACCACATTAGTTACTTAAAGCACGTAAGGAATTTCTGATTCCATAATAGGATTTAAGAATATTGCTTAATACCCATGCATATATCTGGTAAATAAAAACTATTATTATTTTTAAATTTTTAAAAAGAATATTGCTTACTTTGTTTTAACAATTTTAAATGTTGCATGTTGAAGAAAAGCAAATATATAATTGGTTCTTTTTAGAACTATTATCATTTTCACTGCTTGCATGTGTACCATTTATGTAACTCTTGGGAAAAGGAACAGTCAGTACTGCCAAAAATATTGTGTTGCTGTTGTGAAGAAATCTCTGGATTTCTTGAAAGTGGGCTGTCTGAATCTTGTCATATTTCTTAATTCTCTTTTTGTTCAATTACTTATTCACTCTATTTTGTGTCATCTTTTTTGAGGAGGAGGCTCCAAATTGACTTCATCTTCTCATGTCTTTTTTCCTTAAAAAAAAAATTTTACTGTTTATTTTTACTAGTTTTATCTTCCCTTATCCAGAAACTAGAAATACAAATAAGCTGATGAACTAGCTATAAAATGAAATCTGAGGTCACCAATTTTTTTTCCATTTTTGCTTTACCTTTATCACAAGCAAAGCAGTTGTTAACAACTTTCTTAGTGATAGTTTTAATGGATATTGGCCTTAATGCATTGTTACTTTCTCCAAACATAGTTTTTATAACCCTAAATAATTACATAGTGTAAACTTTTTTTGTTTCATTTTCATATTAGCAAATAAATCATATATCTAGTAAGAAAACTTAGTTTATAATGAATTACACGTATTTTGCAATTTTGTATGGCTTTGTTTCTTTGCCACTTTTTAAGGCAACATTTAAATTGAAATAAAGTTTAAACTTTTTTTTCAAATTAATCAGAAAGCATTATGAGGGAAAACACAGAAATAATACAAATAGACTTCCCTTAAAAAAAAAAAAAGTCCTTAGTCTCATTTTTAATTGGTATTTAGACTAAGAAATAATTTTAATACCCCCTCTAATTTAATTTGATGTGGATCTCAATATATATTGAATCAGCTATACATTTTTGATATGCCTAGTATTGTCTTGTCATTACCAATTTAGTAGCTCCTTCAATGGATTTTCATTATGTCCAATAAAAAAAAAAACTGCACTTGTCTCTGAGTGATTCACAAAGTGTATACTTTTTCTGAACAAGATCAATATGTATACCTTCTAGACTTTTTCATGTCCAAATTCAAAATGTTTTGTTTCCATTTATGAAATTTCTTGGAATTCCAAAACAAACTAACCTAATCTATAATACCAGGGAGGAAAAAGGTACACTTTGAGAATTAGACTAATTTAAACTACCTAAAAATAATAGAAAAGGGAAAAGATGCAACTATTGCTCTAATAACAAAATAATGATCATACTCAATTTTCCTTATAATTTTAGTTTTTATCAAAAGTAATAAAGTAACCAAGTATTTGCTAGAAAAACTTTCAATTTTAAAGAAAGTCTTCAAAGTTAAAAATGAATGGTGCTATTTGGTTTAAAGTAGTATCAAGTAACCGAGCCTAAAGTAAAACTAAGCCTTCACAAAATAGTTTTTTTTTTCCTAACCAGTACCCTAAAGTCTCCAGTATTCATTAGCATATCCTCTCCTTGCCTTTCTATGTAGGTTCCTTTCTTTCTTTTCTCTTTGCTTCTGACTTAATCCTCTGCCTACTTCACAGGCCGGTTCTTTGATGAAAATGAATCCCCTGTTGATCCGCAACATGGCTCTAAATTGGCGGATTATAATGGGGATGATGGTAACGTAGGTGAGTATGAGGCAGACAAGCAGGCTGAGCTGGCTTACAATGAGGAAGAAGATGGTGATGGTGGAGAAGAAGACGTCCAAGGTGAGCGTGGGCCTAACCTCCATGCTGTGACAGTGAAACCCACCTCTTTGGCTTATTGAGTTGAATTTGTGTAGAATTTTTTTCCCATTTATTACCAAAACTGCCTTAATACAAAGGAGGCTTGTATAATTTTCCAGTTCAGTTTTTGTTGTAAATGTTTTAATGTAGTTTTGGATTCTGAAAATTATTTTTAGTAATTGTTATTTTGACTTATAGCTTTAAATATCTTCATGATCTTGTTACAATTTGGAACTTTAAAATCTTCAGAAGCTTTGAATAGGAATTAATGTTCTTTCACATGCCTCTAAACTTTATTAAGGCAAATCCACAAAAAATAAAACAAACAAACAAAAACCTTCTTTTGAGGATTCTAATGCTGAAGATGCATATTTGACCTATTTGTAAATAATACCTAACTAATCCTTGGACTACAGGGATTTTTGACATAAAAGGGAATGGGTCACTTTTCCACTGAAGATCTATTTAGTTCATAGTTGTTAAACAATAAGAGAATATTTGGCTTCTTTCCCTTAGATTTAAACAGTTTATACTCATCTGTTCATTAAAATTAGCAAATTTTTGGTGTAATACACAGATTCAACAGATTTTCCTTGTTAAGTGTTACTTCTGGACTTTTAACTTAATGAAAGTTCAGAAACTGCCAGGGAGCATGCTGCCCTTTCTATGTTTTAATACAGTATGTATTTCAGGGAATGTCATTTGGTTGCCATTTTGCCTGGGCTGGTTTCTGGTTCTTGATAATTTAGTGTAGCTTCCAGTGGAATTTTGTTCTTTCTTACAAAAGTTGATTATGAAAATAAATGGCATATGTGTGATTTATTTATTGTGTCTTATAATATTGATGCATGGGAAATTATAATTTTCTGATTGTCAGTTTAACTTGCTCTTGATTTTTCCCTTGCTGCCATTAACTTTAAAATGTGCTGTGAAATTTGGTTTTAAAAGTATTCCACAATTCACAGAAAACAAAAGTTTGAGCCACCAAATTTCACATAGGCTTATGCTTGTTAATATGACCATAGCTTTCTAAGAGTAAAATCTTTGATGCATGGTTCTTAAATTATTTGAAGAGGCATAAAAGAAGACTCCTTGTGGGAGTAAATTTCATTTGTCTTATTACAGTTGCTATAATTCTTTTTCTATCTCCCTATCTTTATTTTAACCATCTCCTCCAGAAAAGCTACCTTAACTAACTTCATCCCATTGACCATTTATATTCTGTATCTTCAGCCTTTTTCTACTTTCATTGCATCATATTATTTTGAAGTTATTTGTGTTTTGTAATTGTCAAAGATTTTTCTTGCATGCCTACCTATTGTAAGCTGCTAGAGGGCAGGAATTCATTTTTTTTCCCCTTTTGTTTGTCTCTCCAATCTTCACTTACTTCCCCTAACCAGAACTAAATAAATGTTGAGTGACATATCTTCTTCCTATTTCACTGAGGTTTACGCTTCTAACTGTGATCTGGTTGAATGTCCCATTAACTCCTGGCTTCATTAACTGTTTACATTTAGTTCTATTTATAGCTTTGTTCCTGAATAGCTTTCATATTTTTTCATACAATCTAAAGTAATTCTGGAGTTTTGTCTAGATCCATTATTTAGTTCCATATATCAGTGACAATTTTTTTTAAATAATCTGTGCTACCTTTCTGAAGCCCAGTGACTTTTCAGCTTAATAGTATATTCATTCAAAGCTGGATCTAAACAAAATTAAGAAATAGGCCCATTCTGTTCCCCCCCTCCATTGTTTACCTGCACTATTCAAATACTCAGCTCTCTTGTAAATGTCTCTCTTCTATCACCTGAAGATAAAACAGCTGCAAAATTCATTAACAGATGTTAGTAACTAAAATACTATTTTTTTAGGTTTATTTCATTTTTAAGAGGACCTCTAATATTACCCCAACAGTGTAATTGTGAACAGAAAATAAAACTTCAGGATTTTAAAATCATATTAGGCAGAAGATAGCTGAGACATAAGATGATCAGTCATGTATTCCTAAGTGGCAATTCCATCTGGAATTGAATAAATTTGAAAAAAGTAAAAAGTTTTTTGCTATTCTAATCACATAAAACTTGATTCTCTTAAAATTTGAGTAAAATAATATTCTTTTGGATTTAGAACTATAAGATATCAGTTACACTCAAGAAGAAGAATCATGGTTGGATATATGAAGACTAGGCTATTTGTGGCAGATTTCTTGTGGGCAGGTAGTTTTGACATTATGGAATAGTAGCAAAATGCCAAAAAAAAGGCAAAGCTGCTAATCCCATAATTTTTAAGATGGCAGAAGTAGTATTTTGGAATAGTGGGATCATTTGCCATCATATAACTGTAAGGCACAATCTTTCTTTAGATATAATTTTGAGTAATTGATGGAACTTTCTAAAGTCACTGTTATAAGAACAGGTAAGTTCCTGTGTCTTGGCTATCATAAAAATGTATCTTGTACACAAATATGTACAAATTTCTTAAACGTTATTATAATGAATGTTGAAAAGGAGACCCATATTCTTATAGATGTGTACATATTCTGAATCACAATACATGTCAAAGGTCATAAACCACATACAACATAGGCATGCATGGAAAGTTATGGCATAAAATTGTAGCCTACTTATCTAGTAATAGGGCTAAATTTAACAGTGATTTTTCAAAAATGGGGAATAACTAATTTCTAATAGCTTTTGTGACATCCTTTCTGAAGAGAAATAGGATATGTGGGTTTAGGTGTGGATGCATGTGTGTGTATGTGAAATCTTTTGTGTTTCTGGGGTTTAAAAGAACATTGCAATTTGAAGACTTAAATTTGAATTTGGTTCTGATGTTTATTTCTCCTTCTAGTCTCAGTTTCCATATCTGTAAAGTGATAATGCTGGAAAAGCTAAACCCTAGTTCCATTTCCACTCTAAATATATCATCATATGTTTTCCAAAAGAAACCATTTTATAAATGATATTTAGGTTTCAAAGTCAGCTGATAAAGGCCTACTTGACCCACAAAGTAGCTGAATTATAATATTAATAATGCATTGGAATTTAACCATCATTAAGGCAGCTAGGTGATATAATGGATAAGGCACAAGACTTGGAAATAAGATCTGAATTCAAATCTAGTTTCAGACACTTAATAGCTGTGTAAGCCTTGGCATGTCACTAAACTTTCAAACTTACCTTAGTTTCCTCATCTGTTAAATGAATAATGGCACTTGTCTCTTAGGATTGCTGTGAGGTTATAATGAGATAATATTTATGAAATACTTTGCAGACTTTAAAGCATTACATAAATGCTACATACTATTATCATCAATAACTGATCGTTTTTTAAAAGTTGTAGATTCTAATCCAAGATATACCAGGGGCACCAGCAGTAGGAACTGAACTTTCATTAAGTTTCCATAAGCAGAAATATCACCACAACCACTATTGAGTACAACACTTCTCACCTTAACCCTGCAGATAGAACTCCCTCCATCCAAGCCAGTACCAAATCAAGAGTCCCTGACAAAGGAGACAAGAACACTGTATCCCTCACTGCTCCAGCCACTACTGGACTTTAGCTCCCAATGCTTAGAGCTTTAATTCCAATAGCTAGTATTCCAGGGGAAACTAAATCTTTAGAACTGACTCTGGTGACAGTTTGTGTGTAAGTAATTCATAAACTGGGTGTTTCTTAGAGACCAAACAAAGAGCCTTTCCCTGGAAAAACTGATTTTATTTAATGCACATTTAAGAATAATTACTCATAATGTATTGTGTACTCTATCTTTCTGTGATATAAACAGTCCTACATGAGATTTCATTTACTTTCCTCTGAACTGATTCCAGCATCATTTAAAACAAAACCTGTAACAAAATGCTCTAAGACTAAGAACACATGGCCCTCCAACATTTTTCATGGTTTTTCACACTAAGTGCTTAGATGTACCTTTTGTTTTCATTCAGTTCATTAAATATATAAACAAATCAAAATAACTTCCATCAGTAATTGTATGGAGTTGTCCACCTTAATTGATAGAGTCCAAAATAGAAATAAGTATGCAAAAAAGAAACAGTTAATAGAAGTGTATGACACCCAGATTTGCATAACTTTGGAAAGTGGTGATATAGGTTAACCTGTACTCTTGAGAAGGAAAATGCAGGAAAACCATTGTACTGTTAGCCCAGAAAAAAATGTTATTCACATTTGTAGACACCCCTCCCATTTAATGGGAGATAGGGAGAAAAGTACTAAAACTAGCTTAAGTTGGCTCTGAGAAGGTGCTTAAATTTTTAGTGTGAACATTTATACTTCATGAATCTGCAAACATTAAGTCAGGATCTGATTTTCTGTTTTATTGATTGACTAGACTTAAAAGAGTGAAGGAAAAAATGCCAATGATGCATATTAAACTTAAAAATGCATTGTAGGTACCTTTTTTTTTTTAATCAGTTCTTTAAAATTTATCAACATGAGGGCAGCAGTAGAACACCAGCCCTGAAGTCAGGAGGATGAGAGTTCAAATCTGGCCTCAGGTACTTAACACTTCCTAGCTGTGTAACCCTGGGCACTTAATCCCCAATTGCCTTAGCAAAAAAATAAAAAATAAAAAATAAATTAGCAAGGTCCTGAAGATACCCCATACTTAATACTTAAAATATTTCACTTTGTGTTGCAAAGGGAATTGAGACAATACAAAATATTTCAGTCAGTGGATAGCTTTCTAATTGTTTTCTTTCCTGCAAGTGCCACTTCATATTATTGAGATTTTTTAATAGACTTTTCCTTTACAGAAATGAAGTATACTGTATCTAGTCTGTGTATTTCTTTTGCTTTAAAAGATAACCACCCGTCTATGTTCAGTTTGGGTAGGTCTATCATAGAGAGAAGCAATGGTATAGCTCTTAGAAATTTCTATTCCAAGTTATGAAGTTATTTTATGATATTTCCTTTCAGGTAAGACAATATGGTACAGTGGAAACAGCTCTGGAAATAGAGTCAGGAGACTTGGGTTTGAATCTTAGCTTTGTTCCTTTAGCCATGTTACCTAACCTATGTATGCCTTATTTCCCTCATCTGTAAAATTTAGGATATTGGACTAGATAACTTATGCAGTCCTTTCCAAATACATATTAATAATCCTGAAAAGTCTATTGATTCCCTTACTCAATGAGAAAAAATTATTTTGGATATAGGACAAAGATGTAATTTAAAAGATTTCTATGCAAAATAGTCAAAATAAAAGATATTTTGGTGTATAGAGAGTACATCTTCATTTAACTATAAAAGTTACTTACCCAGAACTACCTATCCTCCAAAGGTTTCAGATGAGATTTTACTGTAAAATGTTTTTAGATGGCTTCTGTTGCAGTCTTTTAAAACCAAACATAAAATATCAGTTACCTATATTTGAAAAATTAAATCAAGGCTATGAGTTTATGGTGGAAAACATAAGTACCTCATTGCCTTTTTCCCACTGTCATTTTCTTGTGGAGAAGGAAGTGATGTAAAATTGTATGTCTATATTAATTTTTTAAAAAATTCAGCAGAGGCAATTGTCCTTAAGCTGAGGGGGGAAAAGAGTTCTGAGACTTAAAAGTGAATTTCTGCAGTGTTCTTTTGAAGAGTTTGTTTTTTGATATGTAAACATTTCACTTACAGATGATGAAGAACGTGAACTTCAAATGGACCCTGCAGACTATGGGAAGCAACGCTTCAATGATGTCCTATAAATTCTGTACTGGAAGAAAAACTGCAAAAAACCCTGAATTGCTGTAAAATGGAACCTTTTCTGCTTCATTGTTTGTTGACTTTTATTTTTAAAATCACCTATAAAGAAACAACTAGAAGAAACTTAATAGAGAACTTTAATAGAGAAATGTACATATGTATATATTTGAACTTTTGCATATTATATTATGAAACCCAGAGATGTTTTTGGTTCTTTTGTAGTTGAACCAATAAACCAAGCAAACAAAAACTGTAATTTTTGCATTTAAAGCAAGCTAATGTATTTCAGATTTTTTGTTTAAATTGTTTCCTTAAATTGGTAAACTGGAAATATGGTTGTATAGTTTATATGTTGATCATAGCATATTCAGAATAGTGGGAATAAGCTGAAAACTTTCTTTTATATACAAATTTATTCTTAATTGGCTTAATACATGTTCTGCTCCATCCCTCTGCTCATTTTGAGTTCTTTGGAAAATGACACCTAGATACCTAAGTGTAAAGGGGGGGAACATAGGAGATTGGTATGTATGAAAAATCGCCTCCCTATCCCCTTTTGTTTTACATGGGTGCTGTTTTGTGTTCTGACAAAAGGCAAGAATAACTTAGAAATACATGCCTTATCTCAGGCAATCAAAAAAAAATTGAATTGGAAGGGGAAAAAAACTGCATGGCTATAATTTTACTTTTTAATATCAGTGCTATTTAACTGTAAGCAACAATGATCACCCTTTCCATATCTCCATTTAAGAATGATAATATTTATATGAGTAATGATTTAAATGCCACATTTTTTGATGGAGCTAAATTGGCTTCATAGAAAACCTGAAATCAGTATTTCACAAACTCTCAATAGTTTTAGAGAATTCTCCACAATGCAGTATTTTCCTATACCTTATCAGAATAAATATATATGGAATTTTAAAACATTTTTGATGAATGTCCAAACTGTTAATAGAAATATATTAAGTCTACACCTGTTTTATTACAAATAGTTTAAAAGTTTATATTAGAGAGGTCTGAGATATATATATATATATATACACACACACACACACACATATATATATATATATATATATATATATATAATTTGCTATTGCTTAATGTTATTGTTAAAAAAAAAACCCATATGCTTCATAAATATTTAAATCTCAGTTTCTCAAAATTAATTGAAATGCAGATATCTTAAGACATTTGACTGACTTATTTGACATTGTTGGTTTTCTATCTCACTAGAATTTGTAAATCAAGATAATTTTTGTAATCTGGTTTAAAGCACTTTTAAATTTTGCAGAAATAGTTCTATTCACTTAAAGGAGAAATTAAGAATATTAATCCTAACTGCTATTCAGAAGGGCTACTGTTAATAGCACATAAACAAAAGATATTTTTCACTTTCTGTACTCAGGTTGAAGTCTAAATCACAAATAATAGAGATAAATGATCGCTCACTCATTTCATTACTATTTCAGATTATTTGGAAATCTTTTTGTAACCAGGAGAAGGTGCTGTAATTTAGACAATGAACAAGATTTTTTTGTACCACCCCAAGATTGGTTCTTTTGTCACCAATAAGATAAAGCCTGATGTGGAGAGAGATAATTCATAAAACAATTTAAATACTGTTAAAGAAACAGTAGGGTTGGGGGAGGTTGAAAAGACTTCTAGTAATACTGTGTATCTAATACTGTACAATCTTATGAGAATTTGCCTTAGTTTCTTTGGTCTAAAACCAGTCACCACCTTGGCATCTTAGTAGCCATTATTTATTTACACAGTTAAATTACCAGTAACCTAAAATTTTTATAACCCTAGAAATCTAGATCCAATTGATATTTCTCAATACTATAAAAACACATCTTTTAAGATTGATATTCTACAGATTTTATTAGAAATGTTAGTTTTGTGTTTATTTCTACCTTAAAGTTTAATTTTTTGTGTATTTTTGCCCCACATTGTGTTAATTTGATAGAAATTTTACTATTGCAATCACCACTTTTTGGGTCCTACACTAAATTAAGAATGAATTAAAAAACACTTTTTCATTTTATTCGGTGCTGACTCTGATATATATGATATATATTGTTATATATATGATATATATGTAATAGCAAATAACTACAATCTAATGCCAGTTTGAAATTTTGAAATAATGTTACAAAATACAATAATATATCTACAAAAACAAGTAAAATAAAAAGACCATATGTATTTCAGTTTTGTTATGTTAGGGCATTGAGAATGAAAAGTAGGTTAGGGACATGTTTCTAAAAGAAAGCGGAAGATTTTTTAAACTATCAGAAACTGGGAATACCTGTGTTTTTTTGTTTGTTTGTTTGTTTGTTTTTGCTGAGGCAGTTGGGGTTAAGTGACTTGCCTAGGGTTACACAACTAGGAAGTGTTAAGTATAGTCTAAGGCCAGATTTTTGAACTGTTCTCTTGATTTCAGGGCTGGTATTCTATCCACCACCTAGCTGCCCCAAATACCAGTTAATTTTTACTCTAAAATATATGTTTAAAATTCAGAGATAAAAGGAGTTGGCTAAAATCATCACCTAAGAGATGGTCAGAATTTTTCCATTTTTTTTCTAAGAATGAAAACGAATATATATTGGAATAACTTAAGCTCATCATGACAAAACACTTCAGTGATTATTCTGGGTGACATTTCCCCATTTTTTTCATTCCATGCTACCTTCTAAATTTTCCATGTCATACTTTGAGATGAAACTCAGAGATTCCTGAAACAAAAGTGAGTTATCTTTTCATAGAGTATTGATAGAGCTTTTTTGAAAAGAATGTTTTACTATCACAATATTTTTCTTCCTCTAATCAAGAATACTACTTCCCACTGCCCAATTCTTCTTTTTCTGTCCTCACAAATAATTCATTTATTTCCATAGTTCTAGTTGTCACCTTTTTATGCATGGCCCTCAAATCTATATTTCTCTCATTAGCCTCTTCTGCATTTTGTTCATGACTTTCCACCTAGCAATAGGCATTTTCTTTGGATGCCTAGTTGGGATTGCAAATGCCTGAGCATTCATGCACACTCCACTACCCCCAAAAAAAGAAATGCAACTGCCCTTCTAAATTTTCTGTTTCCAATGTTGTGGTGATAATGTGATGTAATGAAAAGAGTACTTGCCTTGAATTTAAAGACATGAAATTGGAACTCTTGGTACATTCTAGCTTAGTAAGCTTGATCAAATCATTTGGACTTCTCAGAGTCTCCGTTCCTACCTACCTCAGATTATTATGAGGATCAAATGATATAATTTATGCGAAAGCATTGTGTAATTTAAAATGCTATACACATGAAAGGTATCATTATTCTCTCAGGCACACAGGCTTGAAAGCTAGGAATCATATTTGACTCTCCATTGCCTCCTATATACTTTATTTTAAGTCCTCTCAATTTTTTTCATATGTGCCCCCTCCCTTTTGCCTACCAGTTTAATAAGGTCCTTATTACCTCGTGCCTGAATTATTACTATAATCTAAATTATCCACTTTGAGTTTATTTTCTCATCTATTTCATTTTGTATTGCACCACCATATTCACTTTCCTAAAACATGATTTAGATCATGTTACTCCCTCGCTCAAAAAACTCCCTTAGCTTTATCTTTCAGGAAATCTCTTTAGCCTGATATTTAAAACTACAGTATAATAACTTAGTACTCTCCAGGTCAAAACTTCCATTCCAGTCAAACTGAACAACTCAATATCACCTTTCTTATTCCTTTCTTATGTCTTTGCTCATATTGTTTTTAGATCCTCTCTGTTCATCCCCATGCCATCCAAATTCTGCTTTTTTTTTTTTTTTCCTGCTGAGGCAATTTAGGTTAAGTGACTTGTCCAGGGTTACAAAGCTAGGAAGTGTTAAAGTGTCTAAGACCATATTTGAACTCAGGTCCTCCTGACTTAAGAGCTGTTTCTGTCTACTGCACTACCCAGCTGCCCCATCCTGCTCTTTTTTAAGGATCCAATTCAATTCCCTTTTTCCCATTAAGCCTTTTCTTATTAAAACTCCTGTTCATAATCTTTCCCTCCTTTAAAGTCTCATTGTATTTAGTATACCATTTTAGCACCTAATCAACAAACTGCCTTTTATCCTTCAACTTTTTATTCTTAAATGTCTTAGAAAATGTCCCCAAGCATTAGATTATAAGCATCTCAGGAGCAGAAACCGTGTCTTATAGTTATTTCCCCTACAATGCCCAACTCAGTACTATGCAGATAGATAGTAGATGCTTAGTCAAATCGTTAGTTGTGATGAATTGCTACAAAGGACTAGTATCAAGCCCTTCTCCAGTACTCCTGTTGATAGAATAGAGAAAACAGAAATCAATGGCCTAGTACAAAACTTATGACAGTCAAACTACTAACTTATTTATAAAAGTTGTATCTAGGTATCCAAGAGCTCAGGTCATGGAATATCGAATTGATAAAAAGGAATACAGAATACAAAATGAAAATAGAAGAATGATTCCTAGGGACATTGTGAACAATCATATCTTTAACCTTTTTTTAGGAATAAAAAATAACCAAATTCTCACATTTGGAACGGACTTCTAAGCAGTCAACTAGTCATTTCTTTGGTAGGTTACATTTGTTATGCTGTCTCAAATAATTTTACCAGAAAAAAAAGAATCATCTTAAGATTTCATATCTATTTTCTCTTGTGTCATTTGCAGTCATGTGATTAAACTTAGAACTATGTAGTTAGGCAACATAGAGCATCCTTTAGAACAAAGGAACAGAATATCCCCAGGAGAAAGCATGCTTATGAAATAGGCTCAATAGAGAGAGGCTGTATACTAATATTGTGTCAATGTTAAAAAACCATTTTAGTGAATTTTTACTACTGGAAGCTTATGTACATACATGATTTGTACTGTACATTATACAGTATAAAATAAGTTTAAGTTAACTGCTCTCTGAGAGCTCATATTTTAAATGGATGATGTAGATATAGACATATGAGAAAAGGCATATTTGGTGAGAACAGAACAAAAAAAATTGTCTTTCCATATGCAGTGGAAAAGAAAAAGGATGTGTGTGACAGTAACTTAAAGATGGCAATAATGATATATATGTTATTGTCTGCCTTTATCATACCTGTTATGATCCCATGGCTCCATTAGGACCTTTAATGTCCTAAGCATTTAAATGGGTGAGTGGTTTTGAATAAATACATCTCCACATGTCTCTTTTCTTGACACCAGTATCTACATTAAAGGACTATCCCTCTTAAGAAATAAAGAATCAACATTCTTGTTCTATTAGAACTCATTCTTTTATCATCTTCCTACTTTTAATACAGTTCTCTCAAGTTAAATTTGAAACAACCAAAAATATAAGGAAGAAACTCCAATATAGTAACAAAACTTAAAAGAACCTGAATGTTTTGTGCATACTGTGCTTTATTTGTCTAATTTATACTATGTAAAATAAGCATATTGTGTATTTCTACTGAGCAGGGGCCATGTCTTTGTAATCAAGTTTTATCAGATTTTGTGTTCATATTAGAAGGCTTAATAAATATCCATGATAATTGTGTAAATCTTATATCCCTTTAAACATAATTGAAAAATGGAATGTGTGAGTAAACTAGACTCCCCTGTGCATCCATTTAGTAAACAGCTAGTCAACATATGTGTGTGCTTGACCAGATCTCTAATGGGATGATAAAGTCCACTGGGGCATTTGTATTACTCACAGTGGAATCTTCATCAACTCCCACCATTATTGGCAGATTATGCTTTTCTGACTCCCTTTTCAATACTTGCCAAGTTGTCCTCCTTTACCTTGGTGAAATAAGCCAAAGTACTTCCTTTTATGACACCAAAATCTGAATGTACTTTTTTTGGCAGAAGAAATAACAATGGAAGAGATTAGAAAGTTAAGAGTAGAAATTTATGAAAAAATTTAAGATCACACTGTGTTTCATGTTACTTATCAGTACATCTGGCAAACATGGAACAAAGTTCACATTATGAGAGTAAAGAATATTGAGGAAAATTTGAAAGTGATATAGAGCAAAAGCTTTTGATACAATGTAAGGCTATGTATAATAACTTAAGGACATATTTCATAAAGTATTTTAATACTTCATTCAAGTTTTGCAAAGTAAAGTTTCTATTGTTTATTTGTATGTCAACGGAAGATTGTCCTCTTGGAACTGAATTTCGTTCATTTGCTAACAAGGGTAGGGTGGTGATACTGAACCCGGATTAGCTGTAGGCAGACTTGAGTAGGCCAAGATTTATTAAAATAATCTGTTATGAGAAGGCACATGGCAGTATGAAAATTTTTGTTAATATGGTTTGTGGGGTGTTTTTAAGTGCCTTCAGCTCAATAGTTAAATGTTTTTGTGGGTATGAAATAATATTTTAACATTTATATAGCACTTTAAGGTTTGCAAAGTATTTCATAAATATTTCATTTTATCTCCACAACTCTTGGAAAAGAGGTGTCATTATCCCTATTCTTCAGATGTGGAAACTTAAGCTAAAGGAGGTGACTTGCCCAGAGACACAGCTATAAATGTCCAAGTCAAGTTCTACCAACTTCTGGCCCATCCTTCTACCCATTGTGACAACTAGTAGCCTCTGACATTATTCAGGGATTTAGTTGCTTTTACTGCAAGAAAACTATGATAAAAAGCTAATTGAGTCAAGAAGGAACCTCTAATGCAAAGAACCTTGGGATTGGATAAAAATTTAACTCAAATGATCAACCCCCAAGCTTCAGGTTTCCCCTAGGGATAATATAGTAGAGCAAAGAAGAGAGAATTGAGAAACTAACAAAACTAGATAGTAAGAATTGTTCAAATGAATCCTAGAACAAAGATTTAGACATGTTCTTCTGCAAATAGTGAAAATCAAAGAATGACTAGTTAAGGGGGTTTATTCAAGCTGTCTCTAAACTATAAAAGAGGTTTTCCTCACTGTGCGTTTTTATAGCAATTGAAATACTAAGACTAATTTTAAAAGGTTGATACCATTGCTTCCTTCTGAGGCTCAAAGACTCATAACTTCTAGGATAATTCTCCCAAAATGGTCTTGATAGCCCATTATTTTCCCTTTGTTCCTAATACTTTCCTACCCAATTCCATCATTAGAATGTTTATATTTCATAATTCATCTGATGCCTCCTAGACACACAAAAGTACAAAACATCTTCCTTATCATTAACATTTGTTATTCAAAGGATATATTCTAAATTCCTATGAGCAAGGCACGATACTGTGAAAAAATATTAAAATATACATATGCCCCCTGACCTATAGGCAATAAAGATGAGACCTATATATAAATAATAATAGAATATGTTACTTGTTGCTTCATGAAAATTAGAGACAATAAATGCTACAAGGAGAGGGAAATTACATTTCTAGTTGAGATAATCAAGGAAGATTTCATGAAGCTGGAATGTGAGAAGGACTTGAAAGGATATGATTTAGAAAGAAAGTTTAAATGGAGCAATTTATGGAGTAGAAAAGCTCATATTTTTCTTCTGCCATTATCTTGTAATAATAACTGATCATTATATGCTGTTTATTATATATGACAGATACTGTGCTAAGCATTTTATAATTATCTCATTTGATCCTCAGAACTCTGGGAGGTAGTTATTGTTGCTATTATCATTTTATAAATGAGAAAAATGATGTTAGGTGATTTGCCCAGGAGCACACACCTATAAGTATCTGGAGTCATATTTGAACTTAGGACCTGATTCTAGGCCTAGCCTTCTATCCATTGCACCATTGAACTGTTCACCACCCCATTCCCATAAAAC
This sequence comes from Sminthopsis crassicaudata, assembly GCF_048593235.1. Classification (NCBI taxonomy): domain Eukaryota; kingdom Metazoa; phylum Chordata; class Mammalia; order Dasyuromorphia; family Dasyuridae; genus Sminthopsis; species Sminthopsis crassicaudata. Next base: position 274,944,785 of record NC_133618.1, read on the forward strand.
TAGTATTGCTTGGTACCAAGCAGTCAGTATGAGGAACAATGGGTACAAGTTGCAAAGAGATGTGTAGGTTTGATGAGAGGATAAGCTTCCTACAATTAGAATTGTAAAGAAGTAGAATGGAATACACTGAGAAGTAGAGATTTCTTTCCTCACTGGAGGTCTCCAAAGCAACAGCTGATAACTCCTCTTCACCTATTAGTGTTATTCAGACACAGGTTGAACTGAAAGCCTCTGAATCCTTTCCAGCTCTAAAATATTCTTTGGTCTTGGAAGTTAGGGCAAACCTTATCATTCTTAGTTCCAGTAAACCACATGCTTCCTCTGAGCAATCTCAGTTCTGGAAACTGACCTCCTTAAACATAGCTTTGCTGTTTTTTTCCCCTCATCTTTTCTTCTGTCTTCAGCTAATATACTTCTTCAGGCATAGGCTTTAAGATTACCACTTTTCTTCCTCTGCACTCACTCCTTAAGAGAGTTTATCATCTTAACGGTTTCAAATATTCTCTATGCTAATGATAACCTAATCTACATTTCCATCTACCTACTGGAAATTATCACTTAGATCAATCTGAAACTCCATATATGAAAATTTGAACTCATTTTTTCCTCTAAACTAGTTTCCATTCCTAATTTAATCAAGTTTTTTTTTAAAGGTTCCAGTATTCTCACATTCTCCAGGCTTAAAACTTGGAAATTAAAATTGACTTTTCCTCTCCTTTGATTTCAGTAACCAATCCTGATGATTCTTTTTAATGTCTCTTCACATTTACTTTTTTCTTTTTAATTGCACATCCAATTGCAATTGTAAGCTTTATAACATTTCTTGTCTTTATTAAATCAATTGCATTTTGTTCTGTTGTCTCTAAATCACAATTGTTCTCTGGGAGCAGATCTCTTGGAGAGCTTCTGCAGCCAGCCTTAGTTTTAGTTTCAGTTCAGTAATCCCAAAATGCAGCCAGGAGTTAAAATCCAGATTCTATATTGTGTCCTTCAAAGTCTTGAATCTTTTCTTGTCAGAATATCTCCAGCCAGCTTCAGTCTCTAGCTCCCTCTGAATTCAAAGCCTCCAGCCAACACATGGGAATGAAATCTTGACTCTGAATCTCCTAGAGTGTGGGAATCAGACTCTTCCATATTTTCTCTCTATTCAAATCCAACTCATATTCTTAAAAGACAGAAGATCATATATCTTTGAACTGTAATGAACTTCAAGGAATAATTTTATATGGAATTTATATAGCATCTATTATATGCCAGAGATACTGCTAATTGCTTAACAAATATTTTCTAAATGATCTATCCTGGCTCTTAGTCTCATTTTATAGAAGAATCAAGTAAGAGTCAGGTCTTATAAGTCCTTCAAAGGCACACAACTAGTATATAATATGGATAGCAGCTGAAATCTAGTTCTACCTTCTTGTTCACTGCTTTTCCTATCAGGTGGTATAACACGTAGTAGAGAGGCCTGCACTCAGGAAGACCTGGGTTCACATCAATCTGGGTTCAGATATTTTCTAGTTGTATGACCCTACATAAGTCATTTAACTTCTGCCTTTCAGGTTCCTCAACTGCAGAACAGAGGTAATATCACCTATCTCAGATATTTGTAAAAATGTTTAATATAGCACCTGGTTTAAGTATGTATTTAATATTTATTCCCTTTATTCTCCTTCCCTTAATCACACTACTACTATCAAATATATACCTGAAATATATTAAGACTCCACTATTTCATCAATATGGATATTCCCTCCATTGACACAGACTGAAAACTCTATGCCTTTCAAATAGTCTTTCAAGTAAGTTGCTGTAGCCAAAAATATTAACTATTGTCTTTTGATGATGAGCCTCTTCACACTAAACTGGTTCTTTAAAAAGACAACCAATATGTTACTAATCATACAGCCTCTCTAGCCCACCTAGCACACAAGCTTGTTGTAAGGAAAGTGTTTTATAAACCAGAAGGTGCTATTATCAATGGAAACAGTTATTTTTGGTAAAATGTAATTGAATCTGTGCTGTGTTGGCAAAGCCTTTGAGAGCCTATATTAATTTTAGAATAGGATTTCAGTGGAAGATGTTCAAAAAGTCTTTCTAAAACAGATTTTATTTCATTCTCTACTCCAAACCCCATAGTTGTCCACTATTGCCTATTGGAATATAAGTATAAACTGAGATTTTCCATTCAAGTTCCTCATGAAATTTGTGCTAACAAGGGGCAGCTAGGTGGTGCAGTGTATAGAGCACTGGCTTTGAAGTCAAGAGGACCTGAGTTCAAATCAGACCTCAAACACTTAAGACTTCCTACCTGTGTACAGCTGGGCAAGTCACAACCCTAGTTGCCTCAGGGGGAAAAAAAATTATCCTAACATTAGACTTAGTATTAAAGCCCACATCCTAAGCTTAAGCCTTAACAATACCACTAACTATGTGACTCTATGTAAATCATTTAACCTCTGGAAGCATCAATTTTCTCAACTAGAGAATGGATAAAAATACTACCACTTTTTTTTTTTTTTTTGAGGCTGGGGTTAAGTGACTTGCCCAGGGTCACACATCTAGTAAGTGTTAAGTGTCTGAGACCAAATTTGAACTCGGATCCTCCTGAATTCAAGGCTGGTGCTCTATCCACTGCGCCACTTAGCTGCCCCTACTACCACTTCTTTCAAAGGGATGTTTTGAGGAAATCTCTTTGTAAACCTTAAAACTTTATAAGAATATTATCTATCCATATTTCTTACTGTTCTCTCAAAGAACCCCTCTTCATTAACTGAACTAGTCTCGTTATCCCTTAATTAGGCTGTTTGTTCCTTGAAGTGTTTATACTGTGCCCCATTCCTGTACCCTTACAACCAGATCCCAACTGTGTACATTATTCAAATTCATACTTTCTGCTCAATAAAAATACACTATAAATTTTAATATGCAGCCACTTCATGAAATTTTGGACCTATCTGTATTCCCAATAATATAAAATGCTTGAGGTATATTTCAATATCAAGGTCATCTCCCTATTAAAGTCCCATTCTAAATAATGTCATCCAGTTCAGGATTTTGACTAGAAATATAGCTAAATTTACTTCATAGTATATGATTGTCTAACCAAGCTTCTTCTCAACCCTATCCTTCTCAATTCTGCAGCTTGCAAAGGAAAAGCCAAAACTCTTTTTGAAAAGAATACTGCCCCAATTTTACACATCCGGCATGAATGTGACTTTAGACAAGACAGATTATGAAGGACAAGCCAAGAAGCTGCTAAAATTAATAGAAATCTCCATTATGTCTATCCAAACACAACAGTGTGTTGTCTAGCACTAGAACAACAGAAAGGTTCCAACCAAGAGATAGAATTCCAGGGCCAGATCTCCTGGACCATGGGAAGGTAGACTTCAAAAACAAAGCCAAATTCCTGAATCAAGTCTCTTGGTGAGAAGTTATATATGACAACCCTGAATTTTAATATATCTTATCTCATTTGATTATTAGAAGTCATTGTTAAAGCTTCAATTTTAAAGATAAGCACTTAAAAATTTACAGAAAGGTCAAAAAATAACATGATTAGTAAATAAGGGAACTGAATAGAAATTCAAATTTTTTTTTGAGGCAATTGGGGTTAAGTGATTTGCCCAGGGTGTCACAGCTAGGAAATGTTAAATGTTTGAGACCAGATTTGAACTCAGGAGCTCCTGACTTCAGGGCTGGTGCTTTACCCACTGCACTATCTAGCTGCCCTGAAATTCAGTATTTTTTACATTATGCTATAAGGGAGTAAAAAATATCATATATGATTTAACTAGATGATAACCAAATTATAATCATAATCATAATGTAATTTATAATTAGGAGTTGTGCATCTTGGATGTCTTGCATATATACAAAATTCCTTCTAAGCTTAAGGATCATAAAAATGCAATAGATTGTGTCTTCTCTGGACTTTGTATAGCATACTGTCTCTTGCACAGAAGAAGTATTTAACAAATAATGTATGAAATAAATTAAGCTAGTATACAGAATAATTGGGTTCTAGTCCTGGCTTTTTATAACATGGCAAATTACTAGTTCTATGACTTGGTTTCCATAATAACTTCATTCCTTCATAATAAAGAATGAGAAAGTTCCTTAGATTTGGGGAGAAGAAAGTTAAGGAAAAAATAGCTGTAAGTCCATAACATAGAATTCTATATGGGAAGTTAATCTAAGAAGGATGAGATATATTCAAGAACAAAAATGAGAAAACACAATTTATTCAAATGTGAAAGGGAGAGAGGGCTAGCCAAAGAGATTAATGTGATTTCTGTGGCTCTCAATCCTTGCTTATATGCTCCACACTGAGTTTAAACCAATCATTATATCACTAGGAAACCATTATTTGTTATAGGATTAAATCAATCATACTGAACCATGCTAAACTAGATAACCATTGTCTCTATCAATTCCACTGACTTAGGTCCTTGTTTCAAGTTCAGAGTTCTGGCCCATAACACAAGATTACGCAGCTAGTAATTGACTCAGGCTGGATTTGAACTCCATGGCTGGTGCTCTGTCCATTTTGCCACCTGGCTGCCTAAGAAAGTCCATAGCTTGACTCAATGAATTTAAGTCATTAGATCCGAACAAATGGTAATTCAGGTACTAAAAGAGCTGGTTGATAGTATTGTTGATACTGTTGATGATCAAAAAATGAAGAATGGGAGAGATGTCATAACACTAATGATGGGAAAATTCCTGATTTCCAAAAAATAGAGTGAATTCTTAAGATCCAGTATTCCAGAGCCTTGATGTGGATACCTTGTAAAATTCTGACATTATTAAAAGAATGGTGAATGTACATTTAGAATGTAAATGTGATCACTGTGAGCTAGCCTAGAGCAATAGTAGGTCATTTAATCATATGTTTAGAACTGTAAAGGAAGTCGGATACCATTTATTCCAACTCCTTACTTTATAGATGAAGAAACTAATGAAGACCTTAAGAGTTTAAAGTCACACAAAGGACCCAGTCAGAATTCAAACCCAGATCTTCTAACTTCAAACCCAGATCTTCTAACTTCAAACCCAATATTCCATGTGTTGTGCCTCACTTAGAACTTTATAGCCATCTACAAATACCCTAAATTCTGTCATATGCAAGAGGGATCAGACTTATTCTGTCTGGCCCCGAAGAAACATAGGAGGAACATAGGAACATAGGAGGAAGCTAGAGAGAGTTTGTAACACAATTATAAAGGAAAACTCTCTTTAAAATTAAAAAATAATTCCAAAGTGGAATGGATGCCCCTAAGAAGCAATGAGCTTCCTCTCACTGAAAGTCTTTAAGCAAAGGTTGTATGATCACTCATTAGGGTTGTTGTAGAGGGAATCTCTACACAGATAAGGACTAAAAAACCAATGAGGTCTTTAATCTTTAGTCCCAGCCCTTAGATTCTGTCATTCTGTGAGTATCTGTCAGTTCCAGATACTTTCTATGATTTGTCAGTTCCAGATACTTTCTGTAATTTGTCATTAGGTTCAGAGGTGTGATTTATAGGTATAGATCACAAAATTATTCGACTAATAATTTAATTATTTACTGGACCATAATGGGCCATTCACTTTTACTTTACTACATCCCAAAAAATAACTCACATTGACATCAGAATAGGGAAAACAAAGCCAAGAATAAGACAGAACTCAGAGATGGGTCCCATTTGTATATGGGGTACAGAGACAAGCATGTAATAAGTCTATTATTCAAAATTAGCATAACTCACAAAATCATAAGAGATACCATTTAATTGAAAGGGGAGAAAGAATCAGGTTCATTCATCCAATTCTGCTTTATGTTCCTACCAGGCTAAACAATTTGGATTTATTACCCACTAGCTAACTCCTTATAGTATAATATAGTACTTCATATAACTATTTCATTTGATCCTTATAACATCCCTGTGAGATTGGCACTAAAGAATCATCTTCACAGATGAAGAAATTGTGAACTCATATATATTTGTCCTGGGCATCCAAGGGACTCCTTTCCAAGTTACCATTTAAAGCTTCATCTCAAACTTTACCCTCTGAATCTGGTTAGAGGCAGCATGAGTCCTACATCTATGCCATACAAACCTCCTTTTTTTATCAGAGTTACTAGACTAACTAGTGTATTTCAACTTGGATATAAATTTTCTAGGTGACCTCATCAGCACCTATGGATTTAATTATAATTTTATGCCCCAGGTGTAAAGACATATAGATAGGCAGCAATATATATAGATGGATATAAACAAACATACGTATAAACACATACAATGTATGTATAACATACATGTGTGTGTATATATATATACATACACACATATATGTGCTCTTTGTGTGGATATATATGTACAAACTTGCACGTGTGGTATAAATATACAGAGAGAGAGCAAGAGAGCAGTTTGCTGTCCTCCTTTCTCAAAGAGAACCAGAATGACATCATTATGTTGAAATCAAGCTACAATGTGTCCGACTATGGCTGATCAAGCCAATGCAAGCTTGTAACACTGTACCATAACTTGAGCATAAATAGTTCACATGGACAGTTGGAGTAGAAATGCCTCTAAATTGGAGTATCTCAATTTTTTTTGAGCTATTGCAATTCTACTTCACTTTAGAGCACATGGACTTCTTTAATGCAGGTACATCATGCTAAATGGTCTTTTGCCAGGGTCTTCCATGCTACATAACTGATTCCAAAATTCTTCAGAGAGATCTTGTGAGTAATCTTTTAGTGTCTTCTGCCCACCATGTGAGTGCCTTCCTCAAGACGGTTCTCTGTAAAATATATCACATATCTATATTTATGAAGCTCTAGTCTCTTTGGAATATCATCAGTCTTCCAATTTGATATTCCATAGGCATCTCAAAACATACATGTCCAACACAATTATCTTTCCCCTACTCTCTTTAAAAAATGAATATTTTTTTGTAAGGTCTCTACCATCTTTGTAGTTAACTCAAGTTGGCAAATCATCCTCAATTCCTTTCCTTCATAACACATAGACAATTAGCTGCCAAGTCTGGTTGATATTATCTCTATGATATGTCTCCCCATCCATTACCTTCTCTCTGTTTCCTCATCATCTTAGTTAGATTCTCCTTATCTCCTCTTAGACTATTGGTCTTCTTCCCTCTTCAATCCTTCACAAAGCTGACAAAGTGATTTTCTTAAAGGACAAGAGTAGTTCTTTCTTACTTTCAACAAATTTAAGTGGTTTCCTAATATCTCTAAAATAAATCAACCAACAAAGTACATGTAATGATTTCATGTTCCTTTCAACATCTTGCTACCTTTACAGGCTTATTATAAATTATTCCCCTTCACATATGATGTTCCAGCCAAATTATCCTTGCTGTCCTCTACATATGACACTTATCTCTGCTAATGTTCCTTTGCACAGGAGATCTTTTCTTCTTGGATTACATTCTCTAAGAACTCCTCCTTTCCTTCAAAGTTGTTTGAATTTCAACTTCTTCATAAAACCTTTCCTGATCTCCCTTGCTACTCCTCTCCCTGCCAGATTACATTATTTTATATTTACTTAAGAATGTACACATCTATCCCAAAATAAGCACTCACAGTAGTTCCTGGCACATAAGTGTTTTAAAATGTTTACTGACTGAATTTTGGTTACGGTCATTAGCAAGATTTCTCATTCTGTCCTTTGGCACAAGATGGAAAGATTTGAAAGTGATTCTATTCTAAGATATATTCAGAACTGGCTGAAAAACTGGATCCAAAGAGCTATGATTAATGGAACTGGGTCATCTTGAGGGAGGATAACAGCTAGTGGAACATCTAATAAGATGTTATTTAGTAGTAATAAAAAAAATTGACTTATTCCCAAGAGATGAAACTTAAAAAACATTTTAACTGATATATTTTTAGAAGAGTCATCATTACAAAGTGGGTATAGAGAGCTGGCATTCCAGCTTTTAAAATTTATTAGTGGCATTATCCTCATTTCTCTCTTTTTTTTATTAAAGCTTTTTAGTTTTCAAAACATATGCATGGACAATTCTTCAACATTTTCCCTTGCAAAGTCATGTGTTCCAATTTCATCCCCCTCCCCATGCCTTCCTCTAGATGTTAAACATGGTAGAAATACATGTTAAATCCAATATATACGTATACATATTTGTACAATTATCATGCCACACAAGAAAAAAAAGAGAAGCAAAATAAAATGCAAGCAAACAACAACAATAGAAAGAGTTAAAATGCTATGTTGTGAACCACACTCAGTTCCCATAGTCCTCTCTCTGGGTGTAAATGGCTCTCTTCATCACTGAACAATTGGAACTGGTTTGAATCATTTCATTGTTGAAGAGAGCCATGTCCATTAGAATTGATTGTCATATAATATTGATTTTGCCTTGTACAATGATCTCCTGGTTCTTCTCATTTCACTTAGCATCAGTTCATGTAAGTCTCTCCAGGCCTCTCTAAAATCATCCTGCTGGTTGTTTCTTATAGAACAATAATATTCCATAACATTCATATACCAATTATATAAATATCTGTATTCATATAATTGGTATTCCAATAATGAATAAATTCATAATTTATCCAGCCATTCTCCAACTAATGGGCATCAATTCAATTTCCAGTTTCTTGCCACTACAAAAAGGACTGCCACAAACATTTTTGCACATGTAGGTCCCTCTCTCTCCTTTAAGATCTGGATCAAAAGGTTTGATAAACTTTTTGAGCATAAGTTCCAAATTGCTCTGCAGAATGGTTGGATCTATTCAAGTTCCACCAGTAATGTTTTAATGTCCCACTTTTCCTACAACTGCTCCACCATTCGTCATTATCTTTTCCTGTCATCTTAGTCAATCTGAGAGGTTTGTAGTGGTATCTCAGAGTTGTCTTAATTTGCCTTTCTCTTATCAATAGTGATTTAGAGCACTTCTTCATATGACTAGAAATTTCAATTTCTTCATCTGAAAATTGTCTGTTGATATACTTTGATCCTTTATAAATTGGAGAATGGCTTGATTTCTTATAAATTTTGAGTCAATTCTCTATAATGAGGCCTTTATCAGAACCTTTGAATGTAAAAATGTTTTCCTAATTTATTGCTTCCCTTCTAAGCTTGTCTGCATTAGTTTTGTTTGAATAAAAACTTTTTAACTTAATATAATCAAAACTACCATTTTGTTATCAATAATGATCTCTAGCTCTTTTTTGGTTGCAAATTCCTTCCTCCACAGATCTGAGAGATAAACTATCCTATGTTGTTTGAATTTGTTTATAATATTATTCTTTTATGTCTAGATCATGAGCCCATTTTGACTTTTTCTTGGTATATGGTGTTAGGTATGGGTCAATGCCTAGTTTCTGTCATACTAGTTTACAATTTTCCCAGCAGTTTTTGTCAAATAGTGAGCTTTTATCCAGAAAGCTGAGGTATTTGGATTTGCTAGGTTGCTATAGTTATTGCCTATTTTGTCCTGTGATTCTAACCTATTCCTCTGATTGATTATTCTATTTCTTAGTCAGTACCAAATGGTTTTGATGACCACTGCTTTATAATATAGTTTTAGATCTGCTACAGTTAGGCTACCTTCATTTGTATTTTTTAAAATTAATTCCCTTGAAATTCTTGGCCTTGGAAATTGTTCCAGATAAATTTTGTAATTTTTTCTAGGTCAGTAAAATAGTTTCTTGGGAGTTTGATTGGTATAGCACTAATAAATAGTATTGTCATCTTTATTATATTCACTTGACCTATCTAAGAGCACTTGATAGTTTTCCAGTTGTTTAGATCTGACTATTTGGGTGGAAAGTGTTTTGTAGTTTTGCTCATATAGTTCCTGACTTTCCCTTGGCAGATAGTTTCCCAAATAGTTTATATTATTGGAATGGAATATCTCTTTGTATCTCTTGTTGTTGGATTTTGTTAGTGATGTATAAAATGCTGATGATTTATGTGAGTTTATTTTGTAACCTGAAACTTTGCTAAAGTTGTGGATTATTTCTAATAGTTTTTTAATTGATTCTCTAGGGTTTTCTAAGTATACCATCATATCATCTGCAAAGAGTGATAATTTGGTTTCCTCATTACCTACTCTAATTCCTTTCATCTCTTTTTCTTCTCTTATTGCCAAAGCTAACATTTCTAATACAATATTGAATAGTAATGGTGATAATGGGCAACTTTGTTTCACCCCTGATTTTATTGGGAATGGTTCTATTTCATTTCCATTACATATTACATGTTTGCTGATGGTTTTAAATAGATGCTACTGACTATTTTAAGAAAAAGTCCATTTATTCCTATACTCTCTAGTGTTTTCAATAGGAATGGATATTGGATTTTATCAGATGTTTTTTCTGCATCTATTGAGTGAATCTTATGGTTTTGTTAGTTTGGTTATTGATATAGTCAATTATGCCAATAGTTTTCCCAATATTAAACCAGCCCTGCATTTCTGGTATAAATCCTACTTGGTCATGGTGTATTAGTGAACCTCATTTCTCAATGCTACCAGCAGCTCTCTAAGATTATAAATTACAAATATGGTGCCAGCCTGCATTGATTGGGTGGTTCCTTCTCTGGGAGCTCCCTATCTCAATGAAGTCCCTATTCCTAGCTTCTGTTTTCATTGACTTTCATTTTCGAATTCATTCTCCCTCTAACCCCATTGACCCAGGGCACCATTCCTTATAACAAAAATTAAAAAGTGGGAAAAAACCAATTTAATATCAACTGAGTTTGAAAGTATATGCAGTATTACAAGTGTATAGCCTACAAACTCTGACAAAAAACCTAATTGTATACCACAAATTCTGACAAAAAACCTAATTGTATACCACTAAGCTTCATCTTTTTGTTTTTTCCATTTATATTGTCATTATCTGTATTTTTTTCGGGTTCTTCCCAAGGAGTCTCTAATTACTTCATATTCACTGTTTCTTAAAGCACAGTCATATTTTATTTATATGTCATAATTTATTTAACTATTCTCTAATCCAGGATATCTCCAAAGTATAATCTCCAAAGGAAAATTACAGCATGAAATCAAAGACTTGATCATACCATTAACTACTCTCATGGTGGGAAAATAAGCTGGGCTGCATCCCTCTCATAGGCCCTATAACAATCAGTTGGAGAGTTTATCTCCATCTCAACCACATTTACCCCTTTACTTACTGTCCTTGAAACATTCCCCACTTCCTAAATTGCACAAGAGTTCTTGAATCCATCCTTCTACATTGTCCTGAGGGCAATTACAATGTAACCATGACCCAGTCATATACTGCAGTAGTTGAACCTGTGCTACAGGAAAACTCCTGTTCCAATAAATAATCCTCTTTCTTCCTCCCTTTCCCCATTAACTCCCATCATCTAGCTGCACAGGCTCTGAGTTCTGAAGTAGTGGCACCCCAACTTTTTTAATTTGGATGGGAGTGAGTCACATGATAGTGATGGTCATGGATAGGTTTCTATATATATTGCAGATTCCGTTACTTTTCTCCCCTCAAACACATCCCTCTTCTGTCTGAACTTATCTGTATTTCTCTTGAGGGCAGCTCTAAGAAGCATAGCTCTGAATTCTAAAGATGTGGATCAAATTCTGCTTCTAATATTCCCCATATTATCCAGGGCAAGCTACTTTACTCCCTTGGGCTTCAGTTTCTTCATTTATAAAATAAAGGGTTGGATGTAGATGCCCTGCAAGAACTTTTTCAGCTCTAGCTCCACAATCATCCTTTTGGTCACAAGTTTGATACTCTCTAGTTCATCACCTTCCAATTCTCATTTCTCTTTCTCCAACCAGTCCCCTTTACTCCACCCACAGGCTAACCATCTCTTGCCTGGACTAAAGCAATGGCTTCCTAATTGATCTGGTTCTCCACAAGACTCTGATCAATCTTTCACATCTCTGCCAAAGTGATTTTTCCTAAAGTGCAGGTCTTGACCATATCACACATTCTACCCAGCTACCTTCCCCTCTCAGTAAATTCTAGTGGCCCATTATTGACTTTAGGATCAAATATAAACTCTTCTGTATGGCATTAAAAGCCTTTCAAAACTTGGCTCCAGACAATTCAGGTTTTTTGTTGTTTTTTTTACTCTTCCTCTGGATCTCTAAAGTCCAGCTAAACTGACCTTGTTTTTCTTCACATTCATGTAAAAATAGTTTAAAAGTATCCAAACATGAATAGGAAACTAAGATTTATTAACTATTAAGCAAAACCATGTGAAAGAAAATAAAGGGGAATATATCTGTATTAATACCTTCAGTCAAGTTGATAAACTCACTTTTTGCTTGTTTTTATATGATGTGTGGAAAGTAATCTACACAGAGAGAGAAACTTTTCTCCTACTGAAAAGCTATGTTCACTTATGGCCTAGTATTTGATTGTTGTTGGATCTTTCAATAAAAAAGTATCTAAAAACTAAATGCTTGGCTAACTACAATGATCAAATTAACTGATTAACAAATGATTATTTACAATGTCCCCCAGAACTTGCTTTACATAAATGGACTCTTAAGCAGACTTCTACATAAAGCAATTTTTATATAATGTGAATGTGCCCAAGGATCAGGGGAAAGAAGGGAAGGAGGAAGAAGGAAGATAGGTGGAGATCAGTGGACTACAGAATGGACCCAGTTCAAGGACATGTCAGGGGCCAAGGACGGAGAAGTTAGAGCAGGGAGAGAAACATGGACCTGGCTAAAACCTGGAGTCATATATGGATACAATAGAAGAAAAGTGATACTAGAGGGCTGGGATAGACACAGATTCCCAAGTGAGGATGGATGAAAGACATTGGGGGAGATGTGGAGTACATGAGTGGAGTATATTTTGGGCTGTTTAACTATTTCACAATGCCAAGAAATTCGGAAGCGGGAACTTGACTTTCTAGCTCTTCAATACCTGTGGCTGTAGCAAGTGTAGTTGCCTGGATGCATCTCCATAGGTATTTCTTCCCAGGATTATGGTTGAAGGCACTGGGGTGAAAGTGATGCAGTTCCAAGACTTCTCTATAGGAGTTGCTTTCAGAGAAAATGGTAGTATGAGCTGGACCAGAAGTAGTACTGACAAATTGGTAGCTGTGTGATCCTGGACAAGTCATTTTATCCTGTCTAGCAGTTTCTCGTTTGTAAAATGAGCTGGAGAAGGAAAGGCTCAGCCAGTATCTTTGCCAAGAAAATTCCATATGAAAGTCATTAAGAGTTTGAAAAAGTGCATACTTTATTGTCCTATAGGTACTTGCAGCTTTTTTTTTTTTCTAGAAATAATGAGAAAATAAGATTGTAGGATCAGATAGAAACAGAAGGAACATCAAAAATCCAGTACAGGTATTAGAGTTAGTATTCAAACTCAGGTCCTATACCTAACTTCTCCCTACTAGATCCCGAAGCACCGGTGATTTGGTAAACATTTCAACACTGATTTCTGGAACCATCACTAGGATTCTGACAGTCTGTGATCTCCAGACTCTTCTGTTAAACAAGGATTACCGAAACAGCAAGCTTTCAATAAATGCCCTGATCACACAGGGTTTCTCGGCGAAGCGTTTATTTTTTTAATCAATGAAAGGCTTTAAGGATCAAATGAACAGCTAGGTCGTCTACGTAGGAGGAACAGAGGAAGAATTCCAAGTATTCAACTAATCCTGACTCCCTGGGGGGGGGGTAGTTGCAAAGTTCACGAGAAATAATAGATGTTTAAAAAATGCACCCTATTAGCTTAAAAAAATTAAAATGCAAGGCTTTCGTGTCATTCTAGTAGGTAACACAGAGTGGCTTTGCAAAGTCCGATGTTTGCACACTTGCAAGAGTCTGGGTTCCAAGATGGTTTTGAGTTGGGGGAAGGGCGGATTAAGAAGCGGGTTTACCCGAATGTTTAACTATGGAATGGTGCAAGTCGAGCATCAGGTAGTCAGTTGGTGGCCAGGTTGGTAATGGGAGTGGGATATGCGATCTCAGCGGGGGCCCAAGCAAGCCCAGGCAGAGGAAGGAAGGAGGGCAACTTCGTGGATAAGCCAAGAACGAATTCCCAAAGCAATTATGACGCCACGGCAACCCAGCTGGACAGACGTCAAAGGGCGCGAGTCACAGGCAGCCCCAAACCGAGCTAGGAGCCCCCCGCCGCCAGCCTGCCAAACCCGCACACTCGAACTCTTAAGTCGGCGTCCTCCTTCCGCGCGCCAGGCGCCGGCCCCGCCCCCGCAGCGCACCACCCCCGCGGGGCTGCTCTGGTCCCACCTCCCGGCTCGTGGGCTCGCTCGGAAGCCACCCGGCCACGGCGCGCGACGTCCCCCTAAGTCCCGCCCACAGGGCGAGGGCGCGTTCTCCTTCTCCTCCCCTCCCCGCCCCAGCAGTTCCGTTACCAGCAGGAGGAAAAACCGTCCTCCCGGTCCCCGCCCCCTCGCCCCCAACGCTTTACTCCCTACTCCCCCCGCGACCACAACACAGCCGGCTACGGAGGCCCCTAACGTACAAATCCCTCTGCCCGTCCTAGGTCCTGTACTCCTGCCGCTCCCTTGGTCCTAGGACCCTCCGGCCAACTACTGTCCGGAACTTAGGCCGGTTCCTTCAAGAGGTAGTAGCTCCTGATTCCCGTCACGGAAACCGGAGTCTCCTCAGCTGCTACGGCCTCTCCCAACCCTTCCCCCCACCTCGCGGAATTGTGGCGGGAGGGGGAGGAGGGAGCCAAGGCGCCTGCGCGGAGAGGCCGCTCTCCATCCGGGTCTCTGTCCGTGCGGTGCAGCAGGTCGGTAGGCGGGAAATGGCGACTGGCTGAAGGAGCTGCTGTTGCTGCTGCTGCTGCTGCTGTTGCGGGGGAAGCGGGAGAGACACCACACGGTGCGCAGCCAGGACCGCCGCCGGAGTCCGAGGACACTTTTCTACCGTCACAGTCAGGTAATCTCCCTCCCCGGGAACGGCTGCCGCCGCCGCCCCCAACCTCTGCCCTCCGCCTCTTCCCGGGCCCTTCCTGCTGGGGTCTCCTCCCCCTCTCACCCGGGTCCTCCTGCGGCTCCGGAGCCTCCGTAGGCAGGCGCTTTAGTGCCTCGTGCCTCCGGTGTGTGGAGCCGCTTGCTTCTGGACTTTTCCCCCGGGGATCGGGTAGGAAAGCTCCGTTCCCGCCAGCTGCAGTCCCCCGGGCTGCGGCCTGTGTTGTTGTTTGACGGGGAGAAATGTGTAATGTGCGGGCCCCTTCACCTCTTGTAGCCCCAGCTTTGGTTGCTGTTCTAGGCCTCAGGGAAGTGAGGGTAAATATAAATAATCTTTCGTGCTCGACCCAAGTGTTGTGAGTGTGAGTGTGAGGGTGTGTGTGTGTTTTTATATGTATATATAGGAGAGAAAAGTGTGTGTGAGCGCGCGTGTGCGTGTATCCATTCCTCCTGTGGTTCTTGCTTTAGGAGGGGGCGTTGCTCTCAGCGGCTTCTCAATTTTTATAAACATAACCCCAGGGGGTCAGAGGTGGGTTGGACCTATCGTTTTTCCCAGTCCGTTTATCTACTGAACCCATTCTCAGATTGTCTTTCTTTTTTTCCTGTTCCCTCCTCCCAGAGACCAAATAGCATTGACCAGTATGCTGGGAAGTGAGGATAGGAAGGTAGCTTTTTAGACTGACACTGTGGTTTCATGCTTGGTGGTATTTGCCTGCCTTTCGGCATTAAATATCTGGGTTTGGATTCATCTCTGAGCCCTTAAGCAGACAAACTCTCCTAAATAAGACCTCTCTCTCAGTCCTAGGAACATATAAATGTAATGGGTAGATGGAGTGACTAGGAAAACCTTTACTGTTAAGAACCTTCGTAAAAACTGCCGGGATGTTTCCAAAGGAAGTGTACTTATTAATTGTGAAGCATAATTAGTCACCCCCAAGGCAGATATTTTCTGGGTCCCCACCCCACAAATTCTGCCCATCCTTGCATGTACAAATTAGTACTCTGAATAATGATAGGTTTATTGGTATAGTTTTCAATTTACCTGTAAGTTATGTAATGTTTTTCTCTCGTGTCTTTTCACTCACTCTTGCTTATTTTCTTCTTCTCCAGTTCCCTCTTTACCCAAAAAAAAGACTTGCCAGATTTCAAAACTGGTTTGTAGTTGTACTATTACTACAAATGGCAAATTAAACTGCCTTTATTTGACATGTTCCTAAATATTGCAGCAGGGCGTATATAAACTTAATTCATAAAGACAAGTTACAATGAATTTTGTAACTGGTATTACTGACTAGTTTGTGACTGTCATAGTTTCTACTTTTATCCTTTTGTAACAGTGTAAAAATCAAGATGTGTGATTTCTATGTGTGTGTTGGGTTTGTTTTGTTTTTGTTTTTATTACAGCCATTGAAATTAGTGATAAGATTCTAGTTTTTTATTTGTCAGATTACAGTCAGCTCGCATAAATGAAAACATATATGTTATCTGGCCCATCTATGAAACCTCACATTTACAGGAATGTTATTAAGAGATCGGAAGTGGCAAAAATCATTATCCCTATTATTTCATAGTTAAAGTTTGCCCAAGGTTACATGGTGAGTCATTGACAGAACTTTAGGTGCATGTTGTGTTAATTAGAGTCATTTAGAAATAAAGTGAACCTCAATTTCCCCCTTTCCAAACATTGAGATTCTTGTGTTTATTCATAACTAGCATGGTTGTAAGTAGTAGAAGTATTTATGCCACTTGTTAAAATGTTTATTTAAAAAAAGTTTAAATGAGTTTTTAAAAGTGAGTTATATTAGTCTAGTGTGGAGATAGTATTCCATTTACTTTATTTTTGTACTTGGGTGATCCCATTAGGTAGTTTTCAAGGCATTCATATACTTAATGTCATTTTACATGTAGCTGAATGAACTTGTAGAATGATGCTCTTGAGAATTTCATAGTCATCGAGGTATTAAATTCTTCACATTGGAATCTTTTTTCATTATTGTTTCGAAGGATATATTATTTGGTTTCAGTTGGATTACACAGAAATGCAAAGAGCTTGATTTGTTTTTTGCTATACTTTGACAATTTTGTTCTTTGTAGAGACTCTTCTTCTAAAACTCTGGGGCATTTAATTTCAGATTAGGATATCTTCATTCAGTAAGTGAAGAAATTGAACTTTAGGTTGGTTGTCACTTTCCCAAGGTCACCCAGCCAATCTGTAACACAGCTGAAGGCATTAGAATTCTCAAGTTTCTGATTTCATGTTCATGACTTCCTCTTCCAGACCAGTGCCAGATTGATGAAATGTTTAAAAAACAAAAAACTTTTGTCTGTTCAAAAAAAACCTTAGTTATTAAATTAGAGTAATTTGTCTCTTGTGTAATGAATGAAATTATGAAAAGGATTTTTGAGATAATTATAAAGTGATTTATGGCCCTTTGAGAGAAAACTATCTAGTTAAGATTAGGATTTATTTATTTTTTTAAAGCCATGGTTTACCTTCTTGTCACGAATTGAGAAATTTGAAAGTACACTTTACTATATAGGTTTAAAAGTTTTTCACCAAAAAGTGCTCTACATAAATTTTCTAGGAAAGTAGAAAATATGGCTCTGCTGGGTTGTCTACTACATGCTTTGTAATTTGAGGATGAAAAGATAGTAGGAAGTGCAAAGACAGCTCTAGTTTGTCCTTTGCTTTGCTTAACATTTACCATAAGAAAGTCTATAGGGAAAAAAACAGGTATCAATAACAATGGATATATATGGTTGGATGGTTTAGATTAAATATAGTCAGTGCCAAACAGGTAGGCAGAGTGAATATGAATAGATAGGGATGAAGTACACTTTTAGGAGTACCAAGCCCTAGAGTAGATGTAAAGATGTTTGTTTTTTTTAATTATTGGTCACAACTGTACTAAAACATAGTCTCCACGTAGTCCCCTTGTGCCTTATTGGCACACATTTGAACACAACTTTGTTAAATTAATTGACAGCTTAAATAGCAGGGGCTCTAAGGCACTTGGACTGAAGAGAAAAGGGTGAGTTTTTTAAAAGTAGGGAAAGGGATATAAGTTTTACTTCAGTGGAATGACTCAAGATAGCTGGATGCCAGCTAACTTGGTTTAAAAACTAGGATAAAAGTTCTTCTAAAAATAAGCTATTTGACTTAGTATGGCTACTTGGCCTTAAAGCTTTCTATTACCACTTTGCGCATATTTTATATATATAAATATATATATACATTTTTTTTTGTAGCCAAAAATTATATATTAAGCTGAAAGGGATCCTTTTTATTTTCCCATCTTTTTGATTGTTTTACACACACACATACATTATTAATACAAAACAAAGGCAAATTTGTTTTCATTTTTAAAGTTACTTTAAATGATTAAAAATCCATATAAAGGAGACTTTGAACATTAATATGTTAATATTTTAATTGTGGAGTAGGAATAGAATCTGGTTATATTAATATTCGATATAATCACAACCTAATCTTTAATTTTACATCTCTTTGGGCCATACACTATATACACTAGGCATCTTTCAGATTATATATAGACTTTTAATATGTAGACATATCCTATTTAATCCATAAGAACCTGATAACATTTTTTTTCAATCTGTACCCATTCTCAGTGGTATAGGGAAATCCCAGTGAGAAAACTTCAATGCAACATCTGTTTTACAATTTATAGTGTTATATAGTAGTGTTGCCTAGGAGTATTAGCTTTAGGTAATATAGTCCCACAGTTTGACTGCCACGATGATTCTCAAGGCATGAAACACTGCATTTTCATAGTTTTCTTTTAGTTTCATAGAAAACTAAGCAGGAGAGATGTCTGTATTTCTTTGAAAACAAATTAGATGAAACAACAGTGTTCTTAATTCATTAAGTTGTAAATATGAGGTATGTTTTCTGGTTATCCAAAATTCAGAAAATAAAAGTTTAGAGTTTTTATTTTGATAACAATAATTATGACAACTCACCTTAGAATTTGAATGAAGGGAAAGGGAGTGTGTATATATGTATACAAGCCATTAATCTTTAGAGGAAATTTTTATCATTTCTCCATAATATCAACTATGATAAACTTCAGGGATGCATGTTTAGTGGACCATTTAAAAATGTTAGCTGCTAAGGTTTTAAGTGAACTTAAAACACTGAATTACCAGGTGGTTTTTTTTTTTCCTTTGATTTATTAGAAATTATTATTAAAGTGCATATCTACTAACAGATGATATGGATATTGAAATAATTGTTTTTTATCTTTTTGAATTAACTTACTCTAAATAGTCCGAAACAAAGCAGGACTGCTTCCCACACTTGCACTATCTTCTCCCCCCCCACAGTCAAAAAGGTTAAGACTGTTGACGAAGTCAAGATTTTAAGTTGATTTTTGTTGTTCCAGTTAAATCTATTTATTCTTGTAAAGCATTTAAGGATGTAACAAAGAATTTTTAAAAAAATTATTTTTCAAATAATTAAGTTTTTAAAATCAATTATCACAGGGCAGCTAGATGGCACAGTGGATAGAGCACCAGCCCTTAAGTCAGGAGCTCCTGAGTTCAAATCTGGTCTCAGACACTTAACATTTCCTAGTTGTGTGACCCTGGGTAAGTCACTTAATCCCAATTACCTCAGGAAAAAAAAATTCAATTATCACCTAATCTTTTAATCATTTTCCAATGTCTCACCTCCTCCCCATTCCTTTTTAATAAAAGAAAAGAGGGTGGAACTTGTGTAAAACTAATTACCAGATGAATCAAGTCTGGTGTGGTAAGTTGTTTTCTACCTCTGCAAAGAAGAGAGGTAAATTGTCATTTTTTTTTTGCAAAATATTTATATTTTGAAAAAATTATTGCTGCTCTTTGGCTAAAAAATTTATTCAAGCTATGTAAGTTTGGGTTAATTAAGTAAAACATCAGTTTTTGATAATAGTTGCTAATTTCCCCTTTTTACAAGTTCATGATTATCCTAATGAATTAGAAAGTATTCAAGTATTCATTTCCCAAGAACCTCATAACCTTTGTTAAATGAAATAAAATCTTCATTCAATTTTCTAAGCTAGCTGCAGAATGAATCTGATATATAACAGATATGTACTATGTAGCTTCTAAATAAAAAGTTACATCTGTCTCTCAATTATGAATATGATATATAAATAGCTATGTATGTCGATTACTTAAATCTATTATTTCCACTCTTATCTCCTACTTAGTTTAAATAGCAGCAGGGTTGATTCTTTGCTTTGCTGGTAATGTGAGACATGAGAGTACATGTGTGTATATGTCTGGTCTTTACTATTTGATATGAAATTTAATAGTGGAAAATTATTTCAACTATTTTGTTAACTTAGATAAGGATCTAAAACTTTGAATGACTTTAAGAATTTTTTAAATCAGGAACAATTATTGGTCAATGTTTGTTGCTTGTTTTCCTTCCTTTTATAGCTTGCTATTATAATCATATGACCAAAAATTTAGACCTAAGAAATCATCAGTCCAACCCTCTCCTTTTTAAGGTTGGAATATCTGACCTGGAGAAGTGGCTTGCTCAAAGACACAAAGGACTGATGGAGGATTTGAACCTGGGTCCACTCCAGTTATCTTTAAAAGCATTCTATCATTGTTAAATATACATTTTTATAGAAAATTATAATTTTTAGCTTACCTTAATGCTCTGAAGTGATGATTGCTCTAGTATATAATGGATCCTTAGCATGGTGTACGGCACATAGTAAGTACTTAATAAATGTTTGTCGTTTGATTGATTGAAGTTGAAAATTATCTATGAATTTGTAAGGTAATATTGAACTAGTAGTCATATTTTTCCTCTTGGTAAGATTAGCTGAAAACTACTTAAGTAGGAAAACACTTGTTTTTGTGAAAAATTTTGAAATTAAGTTCACTTTCGCTCTTGTTAATTTATATATTGGTAATACTCTAAATTTTCAAATATGTTCAAAAATCTTTACTTCGAGTTATCTTGAATAGGAAGCCTATTACATTAGTTTGTGAAAACAGGTGGCATGGTGTTATCAAAATTTTACATAAATTTTTTTGAGGAAAAAAAAAGAGCTCTAGTTACTAGTTCCTTTAAATTTCTTTATTCTTGCTGAATTAATGTCTTTTGAGTTGGCATATATTTTCTAGTATGTACTTAGGCCCTTTTTTACATAACTTGTCATTTAGCAGGTGTGTTTAGGAATTATGATTGCAAAAGCACCAAATTATTAGTAATTATTTATTTTGAAGCTTAATGTGATAGTAAAGTTGTATGCAACTTATCTCTTGCAGCTAGCAAATTAACACTTCTTAGAATAAGAATTTTTGTTATTTTGATATTTTTAGTAAGATTCTGCTGCTTTTCTGTCAATTCAGAAATATTTACTTAGCACTTCCTATGCCAGTACTGTGCTAGGGAAGTTTTTAAGTTCCATACAGTCTATCAGAGAGATAACACTTATATTTTATAAATAAATATGTAATAAAATTTAAGGTGGTGGTGGAAACTATTAAGGTGAGAGAGATCAGGAAAGGCGTCATATAGGAGGTGATGCTTGAGCTGAACTTTGAAATGATGGATTCTAAGAGGCAGATAAGTGAGAAGACAGTACATTCAAAATCTATGTAAAATCATAGACCGGAAGATGGAATGTTTGGGAAGAGGGGACAGCAAATAAGTCTGTTTGGCTGGACCATAGAATGTCTAGAGCTAGATTGTAAAGGATTTCACATAACAAAAGAATTTTATTTGACCTTTGAGGTGACAGGAAATCACTGAATCATCTTGAATATGGAAGTCACAAAGATGCAGTGTTTTAAGAATACCATTTTAGTAACTATGTGGAGAATGGTTTAGAGAGAGGAAAGATTAGGTCCAAAGTATAATTAGAAGGCTATTGCAGTAGGCTGGATGAGAGGCAATGCAGGGCTCAAAAAGTAGGATAGTAGCTGGATGTAGATGTAAGAGTACTTGTGGATTTAAGAAGACTTGGCTAGTGGTTTCATGTGGGGTGGGGTGGGGGGAGGGGTATGATGAGTGAAAAAACTGAGGATGACTCCAAGATTAGGAATTTTGGTAACTGGAAAGATGATAGTATCCGTGACAAAAAAAGGGGAATTCAGAAGGCAGGTTGGGTTGTAAGTGATTGGAGAGAATGGGTTGTATTTGAGATGCCAGGAATATCCCGTTGAAAAGATTTCATAAATTGCTTGTTAGTAACATACTGGAGGGGAGGGAACATGGTACTATGACAGAGTAAATTACTGTGACTAAATGGACTAGCTAGGGCATTTTTATCATGTAGATAACATTGATTAATACCAGATTTTTTATAATTGTTTTCAAAAAGCTCTTTGGTCATGAGTAAGCCAGCAGTTAACACATTATGAGTTGAGTTGAACTCATACAAATTGTGAGTAAATAAAAATATCTCATTTGAAGGAAAATCATATTTTAAAGCTTGAAAGAAACCTCTAAGACAATCTATTCCAGCTCTCTCCAGTTAAGATATGGAAAACTAAGGCACAGCAGAGGAAAGAGTCAGACATTTCTGTAACCAGGGGTTCTCAAACTACGGCCCGTGGGCCACATGCATCCATCCCACTGAGGACATTTATGGGGCCCGCCTTGTTATGGCAAATGGGCTGAGGAGCGGAGATAGTATGAGTTTTTGTTTTTACTATAGTCCGGCCCTCCAACAGTATGACGAACAGTGAACTGCTGGCCCCCTATTTAAAAAGTTTGAGGACCACGGCTGTAAAATGTGAAGTTATTTGCCTTTTTTTTTTTTTTTTTAAATTTCAAAACAAACAATTCTTGACAAGTGTTTCTGATCGTATTTAATTTTTAACCCTAAAATGCTATATCATGGTATTTCACAAATGTTTCTTCTTGCTATTGTTTACCATGTTTAAAAAATTTTCAAAATAATTAAGGATTATTATATAATTATTTAAAAGAAGGTAGATACCCTGCTTATAGAATTGATGGCTAATAAATTACATAATACAGCCTGTTTATGCCTTACATGATTTTTAAGTTATAAAGGAGGATTAAAGAAGCCTCTTCCTTCTTTATTTTTATTTATTTGAAGTAGTGGGTACGTCAAAATAGCCTATGGTATAGACAACAACTAGAGCTGCTTGGGCAGCTTAGATTATTCAGTATAGAACAACTATGAAATACCAGTACTGCTTTAGAAAATTGTCAATAATTTAAAGTAGTAATTGTCTCCTTTTACTTGTAAGTTATATTTTAAATTTCTATTTGACAGAATGTCATGCTTCTTTATAAGTCCTTCACAATACTTTAAATTTCTCCCCAAGTAAGTTTACTTTATTGTAAACATGATAAATCTTTTCATTGATGTTTTTAGCAATTTGTTGATGGAGGCATATCATGAATTGGTCTACCTCGTTTTTCTTCTATGGCTGTCTTGATTTTTATCTTGTATCTACTTTCTTTTATGTGATGATCTTCAAGTACTATTGCATTATCAAGAAAGTAAGGAGTACTAGGCAATTCCTGAGCAACTTTAAAGGACAACATGGTACAGTGTCGACGATTCTGGTTTTGGAGTCTAAGGATTTTGGTTTTAATTCCTATCCACTTTAATACCTTTAAGGTGATGGGCAAATCATTTGGCATCTCTGGTTTTTAGTTTCCTCTGTAATATGAGGAGGTTGGATGGCCTGCTACTTCTAAATTCATGTTTTTGTGATTGAAGGTGATTTTTTTTTTCTCTGTCAGTTTAGGCATATATGTTGGTAGGATAAAGTAACAATGATTACCCAATTTGCAGTACTTAGCCCTCTTTCTTATTTATCAATAATTCAGTAAACATTTCAGTTCAACCTATATACATTAGAAGTATTTGCTTTGGTCAGAGGCTATCTAGAGTATTGTTTTCAGTACTAAGCATTACATTTTAAGTAAGGCATTAATAAATTCATGCAGAGATAAAATGTAGGCTACTGGGGAAATTAGCCTAAATAAAGGACTATATAAAGGATGACATATCTTGTTAAGTATTTGAAGGGCCACCTTATAGAAAAGACTTTGGAACTGTTTTGCTTAGCTTTACAAGATAAAACTAGGAGTAATGGGAAGTTGGAGATATTGAAGTTTGATAAAAAGAAAAAGTTATTAACAGTTGGAACTATTCAAAAATGGAATGGCCTGTTTGAAAAGTAAATGAGAGTTCCCCATCATTGAAGGAACTTCAAGAGTAAGTAGGCCACATACTGTAAATGGGATTCCTGTTTCAGTATCATTTGGTCTGGGTGATTTCTAAGGTCTTTTCCAATTCAGAAATAATTTATATTTCTGTAAGATTCCTCTGAGCTCTGCTGTTTTGGGGAAAAGTAACTTAAATTTGGAGACCTGACTCTGGCTCTCTGTCTTGTTACAGCCAACTAATTAGTATTTCCCTAGTCTCTCTTTTCTCTTATCCTTTTACATAATTGTCAAAATAATTTTGCTAATGTGCTAGTCTCTCATGCCCTTGCTAACTTACCTTCAGTGGTTCATTATGACTAACCCACAGAATTAATTAGAAATTTATTAGACTGGCCTTTAAGGACTTTTTCAAGCCTACTGGAATCTACTTTATAAGCTTTAGTTCATTCTCCTTTTTAAGCATAGCTATCTTCTCAGTCACACTAAACTACTAGCCATTCTCATTTCCTATTATATCCTTTCTCTTCATTCCTCTCCAGTTTCCCCATGCTTAGGATACTTTTCCCCCATTGTTTTTCTTGACATACCATATAATATCTCATATGTCATAGATCTTTAATAAAAATATGCTGAATTAAAATTTTATTTAGCTATGGTATTGGAATTAACAATTATTTAAATTTTCAGAAAAGAGAAAATAAGTTTAAGTACTTATTTCTCCTCAAATGGTTGAGCAGTTAACCAATTTTAGTGTGAATGTATAACAGTTTTCTTTGGGACATTTGCAGATCCTATTTTGTCCAAGAAATGGAATAAACTAGATAATCTGTTTTAGAGTTTTTGTGAAAATATTAGGCTGGAGTTCAGTTTCCCAAAGTTGGGCAGATTAACAACTATACAATAATAAAAAATCAACAATTATTTTTACAAAGAGCTTTTCAAAATATACTCAGCTGGAAAACGTGTGTGTGTGTGTGTGTGTGTGTGTGTGTGTGTGTGTGTGTGTGTGTGTGTGTGTGTGTGTGTGTAGTTTTTTTTAAAAAAATTTTAATTAAAACTTTTTATTTTCAAAATATGCCTGGGTAATTTTCAAAATTCACTCTTGAAAAATCTTGTGCTAAATTTTTTTTTAATTTCCTTCCCCACCTCTTTCCCTGGATGGCAAGTAAGCCAATATATGGAAAACGTGTTTGTTTGTTTTGTTACTAGGTTTACTGAAAATGTCAGTATTGAAAAGTGCCGTAGAGTCTCATGTTCAAAAATGAGGACGAAAATAATATGGAATTCTAAACTTCAGTAAATTTAAATACATTTGGATAAGGCCATTAAAAGTTTATTTAAATTTTGAATTATAGCATATTCTTTATAATTCCTTTGGTTTTAAGAGCAGTTTTTGTTGGTTTAATTGATTTCTTGAAAATGTTAATAGTAGATGCTTAATTTACCAATTTTCAGGAATAAGTAGTTGATACATAATCAATAGAGGGTTCCACTTGGAGAACTTTGTCATATTGTAGGTTATCAGTTTACCTTATTGAATCTTTTTTCCTCAAATGACCTCTTCACTTTTCATTTTGCATTTTTTAAAATGCAGTTTTTGTGATGAACTTGACACTTCAATAATGAGATGATTCAAGGCAATTCCAATATACTTGTAATGGAACGTGCCATCCACAGCCAGAGGGAGACATGAAGACTGAATGTGGATCAAAGCATAGTATTTTCACCTTTTTGTTTGATTTCCCCCCCCCCCCCCCTTTTGATCTGTTTTTGTTTTTTTTTTCTGGGAGCAGCTTGATGAATATGGAAATTTAGAAGACTTGCACATGTTTAACCTATATCTCATTGCTTGCTGTTTGAGTGGAGGGAAGGGAGAAAATTTTGGAATATAAGGTTTTGCAAAGATTAACATTGAAAACTCTTTGCATATGTTTGGAAAAATAAGATAATATTAAAAATAAAATTCAGTATTATGGAATATTATTGTTCTATAAGAAATGACCAACAGGATGATTTCAGAAAGGCCTGGAGAGACTTATATGAACTAATGCTGAGTGAAATGAGCCAGGACCAGGAGATCATTATCTACTTCAACAACAATACTATATGATGATCAATTCTGATGGATGTGGCCATCTTTAACAATGAGATGAACCAAATCAGTTCCAGTAGAGTAGTAACGTACTGAACCAGTTATACCCAGCGGAAGAACTCTGGGAGAGGACTATGAACCATTACATAGAATTCCCAATACTAGCCCTATTTTTGTCCACCTGCATTTTTTATTTCCTTCAGGCTAATGGTACACTATTTCAAAGTCTGATTTCTTTTTGTACAGCAAAATAACTGTTTGGACATGTATACATATATTGTATTTAATTTATACTTTAACATATGTAACATGTATTGGTCAACCTGCCATCTGGGGGAAGGGGGTTGGGGGAAGGAGGGGAAAATTTGGAACAAAAGGTTTGGCAATTGTCAATGTTGTAAAATTACCCATGCATATATCTTGTAAATAAAAAAGCTATAATAATAATAAAAAAATAGAATTCAGTTTTATTTCCAGTTCCAAATTCTTTTTTTCCTTTTTGCCCATTCCTCACCTATAGAGAAGTCAAGAACAAAACCATATACATATACAGATAGTGATGCAAAATAAATCCTGCATTAGCTGAGTAGAGAGAAAAGAAATGCTTTGATTTGTACTCTTATTATTACTTCTAGTCCTTTGGAAATGTGAGTCATCGTTATATTGATTTCTGTTTGAGGAGGGGTGAGTAGCATTTTTAATCATGAGTTTAATCAATTATGTTGATCAGAGTTAAGTTTTTCAAAATTGTCTTTACAGTGTTATTATATAAATTGTCACTTCCTTGGTTCATCCAAGTCTTTTTAGAGTTTTTCTGAAACCATCCCCATAGTGATTTCTTAGAGTATAACAGTAATATTCCATCATATTCATAAACAGTTCAGGCCATTATGCAATTGATGGGGGTCCCTTCAGTTTTCATTTTTTACTATCATAAAAAAAAACTTTTATAAATATTTTTTGTACATGTAGGTTCTTTTTTTCTTTGATCTTTTTGGGATATAAACCTAGTATTGGCATTCCTGGGTGAAAGGGTATTTACAGTTTAGTAGTTTTGTGGCTCAGCAAATACCCCACCAGTGTGACATAAGTTCCCAATCATTCTAATTATTCAAATTGTAGCTGGATAGTCCTCAGCCTGTGGATATTATAAAAGGATTCCTGTCTGTGCTAGGGCTAACTATGTCTTTTACAAGACACCTCTGCCTCTGAATTTACAAATAATTTAAAAATAAATAAATAAATAAAATAAAGGCTTTACAAATAATAAAAGGTGAATGTTACATGAAATAATAAAATACAACTTATTTAAAAACCAACAACTAAGATTAAATACATTCCAGGAGCTTGATAATTCTGGTAAGGTATCAAGAACATCAACTAAGCAATCAAAATTTTTAGTGTCTTTGTAGTATAAGTAATCAGTCCTCTATAATTTCTTTTGTGAGAGTCACTAATGGATGGAAGTGTCAGCTTTGTAGTTAGAAGACCTGGGTTTAACTCTTTGATAGGTGCTAGCTCTGTGACTTAAGTATGCAATGCCATAGGCCAGTGGTCTCCAGACTTTTTTGAATACATATCCCTAACTTAATATCTGCATCACAAAATTTTTAAAAATTAAAAATTGATCCAGTAATTCAAAGGTATATTTGTAAGTTACTTTATAATACTTGTTTTTAATAATGGTTGTTGTTGAAAAAGAAACCCCACAAAGATCCAGCTGGAAGAAATGTGTCATTTATTGTGCTTTCTAAATCATGACACTCATTTTTTTCATTCCCATAGGCAAATTATCCAGAGGTTTTTGTTGAAATTCAACTAGTAAATTTCTATTCTTCCTTGATGTCAATAATTTTTTGAAAACTAATCAGAGGATTTTGAACTTTTGTAGTTTTCATAAATGAATTCAAAACCTATTGCAATGGAAGAATTTATATTATTTGGAAGAATTTTAATAGGTTATGATTATTTCCAAGTTTTTAAAATATGGAAATATGAGTTTTTATAAGTGACATACTTTCCAGGTTTTAGTATCCAGAAAAGAGTGGTGATATTAAGAGATTTGCTCAGGGGTAGGGGCAGAGTACTGGAAGAGACAGTGATCAAAAGTGACAAATGTTACAGAGAAGTAAGACTGATAACAAGCCTTTAAATTTTTTCTGATTAACAATTAAGTTATTTTGGGGAGGGAGTTTAGAATTATGATTATAAAGTGACTAAAATGTATGTACTCTGACTCAGATTTAAGAAGAAAGCCTTCACATATAACAATTTTTAAAGCAGCCGTTTTTTGTAGTAATGAATTGAAAATGAAGTAGATGCTCATCAATTAGGAGACTGCAAAATGAATTGTGATAAATGAATATAATGGAATATGATGACTACAGAGAAGCATGGAAAGACTTAAATAAACGCAATGGTTGCAGTCAAGTTAAGCTGAGCCAAGAAAATGATGTTCAATGACTAAAATATTGTAAATTAAAGTAAAAACCACTTCAAAATTAAAACTGCATGTTGTAAAATTACAAAGAACAAACATGACTCCAAAGAAAAGTTATGAGAAATCATCTCCCACATTTTGCAAAAGTGGGAGGTGGTCTACAAGTGTGAAACATTGCTTGTATCTTCAGATTTTTTCAGTATGTTAATCACTTTTGTGGATTTTTTTTTTCCCCCCACACCCACCCTTTTCAATATATTCTCTATTGTATGTCATGGCTGTCTGAATTGGAAAGGGCAGGGAAACATTTGGGAGATGAAAATAAAAGGTATCAATAAAAAAGATTATTGGTAACTTTAAATGAAGCAGTTTCAGTTGAGTGGATGAGTCAAGGATGATGATATTTCGAATCTGGGAGATAGAAAAGATAGTGGTACACTTGAAAAACTTAGGGGAGTTGGGAAGACAATGGATTTGGAGAGTAGAAGATAATGTAATGTGATCTGCAATATAAATCACAATCCATCCACCTTGACTGTTCCATCTTGGCTCACCTGAAAGGAAAAGCATGGGATGGGGCTATATAAGCCTGGCTCTGGGATTGTGTGCTCTACAGTGGGAGGAGAGAAAGGTAGTTGTGTTAGGGACGAGATCTGCAGCTGGATTTCTTAGTGTGAAGTTAGTATGTAGCCCATTTTCCTACCCTTAGATTATTTTTCCCTTGTCTTGCTGCACTCATGGATGCGGGTGTGAGTGTAGGGTGCATGAGACCTATTTTGGAAATCATTAGTTGGGTTCAAGTAGTTTCTTAAGAATATTTTTATCTTTGAACAGAACTTCAAGAAATGTCTATAAAGATGAAATCACAGGTTTAGTGTGTGTACTAAGCCCTCAGTCCCAGATTCCTTCCCCCCCAAAAATAAGTCTTACATTAAATATTTATTAAAAGAAAATGTAAACCTTGTCAGAAAAAGAGAAATTTGGGGGGCAGCTAGGTGACGCAGTGGATAGAGCACCAGCCTTGAATTCAGGAGGACCTGAGTTCAAATCTGTTCTCAGCCACGTAACATTTACTAGCTGTGTGACCCTGGGCAAGTCACTGAACCCCAGCCTGGTGGGGGGGGGAGGGAAGAAAGAAAAAGAGAAATTCCTTTGCACAGGTGATTTTTTTTTTTGTTATTGTTGTTTGTTTGGGATTTCTAAAACAAAGGCCTTTTAGGTTTCTATTTCTCTTTTCATTTTCAAGATTTCATCTCTTTTGCACTTGTTTTAGAGTTGCTAGTTTTTAATTTTGTTTCATATACTTATAAACTGCATGGATCCTTTTTTCTCCCTCTTTTTAACATAAATTCTCATAGATTTAAATTTTTTTCTCTGACTACTACTTTGTCTAAGTTTGTGTTTGTTATTTTATTGTTGCGTTGATAAGCTTGACATTATTGATCATGTGATTTTTTCTTTCATTAAGGATGCCATTACTTAGGCTTCATATAGGTTTTCATATTTTGTTCATGTTTATTACTATTACTATTTTTGTTGCTTTATGATTTGTAAGGGATATTTATTTCTTCCGCTTTTTTGCATGTTTCTTTTATACCTAGAACTTTATATGTTTCATAAAGAGATATATACTAACAAGGCTATATGTTCTTTAATATTCCTATTCTGAAGTGGCCATAGTTTAGTCAAATTTAGTTTTTCAATGATTTGTCTAGCTCTATATTTTCCTTTATATTCTGTTGATTTAATGTAGCTCTAGGAAAGGAATATTAAAGTCTTTTATTACCATGTGCTAGGCATTGTGCTAATTATGGGGATGCAAAGAGAAAATTGAAACGGTCCCTTTAAGTATTTTATATTGTAAAGAGAAAGAAATCCTGTGTTTGTGTGTATGTGCAGAATATATACAAAATAAAACACAATTTAGTTTTGAGAGAGAGAGCTCTTGTTGCTAAAGTGATTGGGGAAGGCTTTGTGTAGAATGTGGCCCTTGATCTGAATTTTTTAGGGAAGCTAAGGATTCTTAAGAAGCAAAGATAAGGAGGAATAGAATAGCATTCCATATCCTGGGTATTGGGCAGAATCAACCAGTCCCTTAGCTGAGCCCTCCCTAATATTTGATGCATCTGGCTGTGGAATTATAAAAGGCAGTTTCCTGATCAGTTAAAGGGGAGTTTTTTTTTTTTTAATAGATGTTTTATTTTTAAAACTGAATGCTTTTAATCTCTGTATCATAAAATTAGATTTTAATTAGATCTTGTCTCACAAATTCATTACATTTTTAAGCCTTTGAATCTACTTTAGGTTTGGTCCATGCCCATGATACCATAGCACTCCACTGAAGGTGGAGTATTGTGCATGAGAAAAATCAAATGAGGATGGTTGTTTGAAACAGTGTGAATGGAGGGACATGATGTACAAGAAACTAAAAAGGAATGCAGGGACCAGGTTGTAAAGAACTTTAAATGCCAAATAGAGTTTATATCTGATTGTGTTTGAGTCACTAGAGTAGAGGAGTGATATGTATGGTAAAACTTAAGCTTGAGTAAAATTTCTTTGGAAGCTCTGTGGAAGATGGATTGGAGAGAGGAGAAACTTGAAGCAGGAAGACCAAATAGGAAGCTATTTGGGTAGTCCAAGTGATAGATAATGAAATCCTGAATGGTGGTAGTGATTTGTGTAAGTTGAGTAGAGAGAAAATGAAAGATATGTGAGAGATGATGTCAGGGAGATAGAGAACATGTGGAATGAGTAAGACTGAGATTGCCAACATAGGTGAGAGGAAGAATAGTGGAATTCTCTACAGTAATAAGAAAACATCAGCAAACCCATTTCAAAAAATGGGGAGAAAGGAATGAATAGGAAACTGGATCTCATTACATTTGGCTTGTCAGTCATTCAACAACCATTTTTATAAAGCACCTTCTGTGTGCTAAGACTGGAGAAACAAAGAAAGGCAAAATAATCTTAGCAATCCAACTCATGGAATAATGAGGAAGACAATATGAAAACAACTATGTATAAGGTATCTATAGGGTAAATATAATCTCTGGGAAGGTAATGATAAGAGGACAATCAAATAATGAGAGGGAAAAGCTTCTTTTAAAAGATAGAATTTGAAATTAATTTTGAAGAAGGCCAAGGAAACCAGCAAGTGGAAATGATACATTTCATCCTGGAGGTAATGGGAGCCATTGGAAAGGGGGTTTGAAGGCAGGGTTAAGGCCCTACATGTGACTACCAAGTCACTTTGGTAGTTGAATGGAAGATAAATTGTAGTGGGGATAGAGTTGGGGCAGGCAGACCAACTAGCAGATTATTGCAGCAGTTCATGCAAGAAGGTTTGAGGCACTAGGGTAGGGTAGTTGTACCATCATTGAAGGAGATGTTACAAAAATAATATCAGCAGATTTTGGCAACAGTTTGGATATGGGGGTGAGAGAGAGAGGAGTCAAAGATAACACCTAGATTTTGAGTCTGGAGGACTGGGAGGATACTATTGATATATGTTTAATAAGGACCTTTGGAGGGGGTAGGGAGAAGATAAGTCCACTTGTGGATATAATGAGTTAAGATGTCTATTGGATATCCCCTTCAAGATATCTAATAGGCACTTGGATCTAGGAGAATTGGAGAGAGTTTACAGCTAGATAGAAATCTGAGTATCATTTAAGTAGAGGTGAAAATTGAATCCATAGGAGCTGATGAAAGATCACAAAGCAAAACAGTGTAGAAGGAGAAGAGAACAGACCCTTGGGTTATCCCTATAATTAATAGGGATAATATGGATGACCAAATCTTGTAATGAATGCTGAGAAGTAGTCAAATAGGTAAAATTAGAATCTGGAAAGAGCTGTGTGATAAAAACTAAGAATTGGAGGAAGAGGGTGATTGACAATGTCAAAGACTATAGAGAAGTTAAGAAGGATGAAGCTTGAGAAAAAGACCTTTGGATTTGGCTAAAAATCATCATTAATGTTGGAAAGAAAAATGTTGTTTCAATGATGAGGCCAGAAGGCCAAAAGTGAGAGGAGAGAAAGGAAAGATATTAATTATAGAGGGAGGGAGGCAGTTCAAGGAAAAGTTTTTTGAGGATTAGGGAGACATGTTTATATTCAGCAGGGAAATGGCTAATAGGCAAAGACAAGGAGAGATTGGAAATTAGTGAGTGGGAATCATAAATGAGAAGTATTTTGAAGAAAACAGAATAAAATCAGATCATGCCTCCAGGTTGCCTAGCTAGGGAGGAAGGGGACTCTTCTTCATGTAGTAGGTGTGTGTTATTGTAGTTATTTACTGTTATTTTTTAGCACTGTCACTTGAACAGTTATAAAACTTGTCTTGATCTCTGAATCTTGTAATCTTTTCTACACATTTTCTTTAAATGCTTCATTGATGTCTTTTATTATATCACTATCATTACTTTTTCCTTTCCCCCATTTTTCTTTTCCCTTTCTAATTAAAACCTCCTCTCTTTGCTAGAGGAAAAATAGCTATTATGAATATTTTTTGTACCAATATGTCATTTCCCTTTTTCTTTTCTTTTCCTCTCATTTAATAGTGATATTCCTGCGTCTAAATATTTGTACAATTTGGTGACTTCTTATAAGTAGTTCTAAATTTCTTTCTAGAATGATTGGAATACAGATCTACTAATTAATAAACTATTTTGTCCTTCCACAGCTCCTTCAACAGTTATCATTTTCCTTTTAATGTCATGTTCATTTGAAAATTTCCTTTTTTATCCTTTGACTATTTAGGGGAATGATGGCATTTTTCTTGTATATTTGTATTAATTTCTCATGGAGTTAGGATATCAGACCTTTCTGAGAGAAATTTGCTGTTTTCCAAGTTAACTACTTCATAGATTAAAAAATATCCACCTGGAGCAACAAAAGGTCAAGAATAACTAGATCCAATCACATTGTCTATATTTGTGCAGAAACTTAAATCATTTTTACTATCAAAGTTGTCCGTTTTATCTTCTGTGACCCTTGTCCTTTGTTCAAGAATTCTTTTAACTATAGTTATGAAGGGTTATCTCCTTCCCTCTTTCTCTGATTTTTTTTTTGTTATATTACAACCTTTAATATTTACATCATACATTTCTTTGAACTTTATTGTACTAGACAGTGTAAGGTATTGTTCCAAACCTAATTTTTTTTTTCAAGACTGCTTTCTACTTTTTCCAACAGTAACTGTTGAGTGATCATCTTTGCCTTTATCAAATTTGATTGGTTTTGAGTCTTGTGTACCTAATCTGGAAAACTTTTAATTTTTCTATTTTTGTTTAGCCAGTACCAAAATTTTTTAAATCATTATTGCTTTGTAGTATAATTTTCGTTCTAATGTTTCTCCAATGTGCTTCCTTCTTACTTTTTTTTATCTCCTTTCAGTTGCTTGACCATTTATTTCTCTGGTTAAATTTGTCAAATTTCTTAAAGTAACCCTTTGTTTTATTTTGATAGTTGGGCACTAAATACATAAATTAGTATTATTGCCATTTTTATTATAGTGGCACAAATTTAAAATGAGCTCATAATTACAGTAATTTAAGACTACATGGGCAAGTACACACTTTGACTAGTTAAGATGAAAGTGGGATTGTCATCAGCACTCTTCCATTCCTTTCTTCTTGTTTGTATAGATGATACTTTTGTGTCATGATTATATGGGATAATTATCCCTAACTTTTCTTTCCCCTCCTCCCCAGTATATGCCTCTTCCCTTTTCTTTTCATTCTTAAGATCATCAGGACAGGACACATAGTCATTTACCCATATTTGTATGTAAACAGTTCATCCTTGTTTAGCCCCTGTTATTGTTCTTTTCTACCTTGTTAGTTTACATGGGTTTTTTTTAAAGTTTCTCTCTAGCTTTGATCTTTTCATTAGGAATACTTGGAATACTTTTTTTTTTTAATAGCTTTTTATTTACAAGATATATGCATGGGTAATTTTTCAGAATTGACTTGCAAAACCTTTTGTTCCAATTTTTTCCTTCCTTCCCCCAACCCCTTCCCCTAGATGGCAGATTGATCAATACAAGTTAATATGTTAAAGTATAAGTTAAATGTGTGTGTTTACACACACACACGTCCATACAGTTATTTTGCTGTACAGAAAAAATCGGACTTTGAAATAGTGTGCAATTAACCTGTGAAGGAAGTCAAAAATGAAGGTGGACAAAAATAGAGGGATTGGGGATTCTTTGTAATGGTTCATATTCATCTCCCAGAGTTCTTTCCCTGGGTGTAGCTGGTTCAATTCATTACTTACTGTTCTATTAGAACTGATTTGGTTCATCTCATTGTTGAAGTATACAATGATCTCCTGGTCCTGCTCATTTCACTCAGCATTAGTTCATATAAGTCTCTCCAGGCCTTTCTGAAATCATCCTGCTGGTCATTTCTTGCAGAACATTAATAACGAAATACTTCTTTTTCATCTAAGGTCTCTTCCCTCCAATCTCCTTGAGTTTATACTCTGTTTGCTTGGTAAGTTATTCTGGCCTTTGTATGTATCCTTTGCTTTCTGGAATATTGTATTCCAAATTCTATCCTTTTTCATAATGGTGCCTGCAAAATTATGTGTGATCCTTTAACTTTTCTTGAAATATGTGTATCTAACAAGAGATGATTAAGACCAGTTCCAATGATCTTGTGATGAAGAGAGCCATCTAAACCCACAGAGAGGACTGTAGGAACTGAGTATGGATCACAACATAACATTTTCACTACTTTTGTTGCTGTTCGCTTGCATTTTGTTTTCTTTCTCATTTTTTTTTTCCTTTTTGATCTGATTTTTCTTGTGCAGCAAGATAATTGTATAACTATGTTTACTATATTGGATTTAACGTATATTTTAATGTGTTAAATCTATATTGGATTATTTGCCATTTAGGGAAAGGGGGGATGGTGAGAAGAAAGGGAAAATTTGGAGCACAAGGTTTTGCAAACATCAATATTGAAAAATTGTTTATGCATATTTTTTGAAAAGAAAACACTTAATAAAAATAATAAAAAAGAAATAAAAATTATATATGTTTAGGTTCTTGGTATTCTATGCTCTGGGTCATGGTATTCAGATTGTCCAATGATTAAAAATTTTTTTTTCTCCTTGATTTTCTTTTTTCTAGGTCATTGTTTTTGCTGTGAGATACTTATATTCTGGTTTTGTTTTTTTTTTTCTTTTGACTTTGTTTTAGTTGTCTTAAGGAGTTGTTAACTTCTATTTGAACCATTATAATTCTTAGGCAGTTTGTTTTAAAATCTTCTAATAATTCTAGTTGTGTGTGCTAAAGTATTTTTATTTGAGATTTTGTTAATGTTTTGGAGAGAGAAAATCTCCTTGAATCCTGCCTCTGTAAATACTGCGCATCTGAAGGAAACAAGATAAGTAGGTCATTCTGTTATCTAGGTGGCTGTGGTTGAGTCTGGAGTTGGAGAATTCCAACCCTATTGAATTGAAGAGACCACCCATTCAATTATATTCAATTCAGTTCAAAGAGGCTGTACCCAGCCAACATCAAGAACTACCCCCCCAGCTTGTAGATAAAAAGAGCCAAGTTGGGTCCTTGCAGAGGATCTAATATACCATGCCAAGTTATATTTTTTTCTTTCTCTATTCTTGGCATAGCAGCAAAGCTCTACCTGCTGAAATGATGTTCTCTTTTAGTGTTACCCTTTCTTTATCCTCACCTATTTCCTTAATGAGACTTTATACTTCTCTCTTGGGATTTCTCTACTAGAAACTTTACTTCTGTGTCAGACCTTGCCACTAAGGAATTGCATAGCATGCATAGCAAAGGCTGACTTCCCATTGCCAAAAATAAACTTCTTTTTATCAGTCTAACTTTTTGGATTTGTAAATTCCTTTTAGAAGGACCTCTGCACCATCAGAAGGGGGTTCTCCCACAACTCCCTAACTTATGCCAAATCCCAAGGGGATTTAGGGGAACCAAACCTCTTCATCTGAACCCTGAACCTGCCACTGACCACCAGGAACCCTAATCTTATCAATTTGGTTCCCTGAATCTAATCTCAAAACTTCCAGTCTTTTTTTTTTTTTTTTTTTCCTGACTTTGGACTTGATAATAAGGCTGAGCTCTGCTGCAATTCTGAAAGGTGGGTCTGTTTCTAGTTCTATTGCTGCTCTCTTAGGACATTGAGTATTGTGTTATTCCAGTATCTCATGAACAGATTGAGGACTTGCAAATTTTCTTTTCTTTTTTTTATTTTATTTTATTTTGTTTTTTATTAATTTTTATTATTATAACATTTTCTTTGACAGTACATATGCATAGGTAAATTTTTTTTTTTTTAACATTATCCCTTGTACTCCCTTCTGTTTCTAGTTTTTCCCCTTCTTCCCTCCACCCCCTCCCCGAGATGGCAGGCATTCCCATACATATTAAATATCTTATAGTATATCCTAGGTACAATATATATGTGCAGAACCGAATTTTGTTGTTGTTGTTGCAAAGGAAGGATTGTATTCGCAAGGTAAAAATAATCCGGGAAGAGAAACAAAACAAAACAAAAAAACAAACAAAAAAACAATGCTCACAGTTTACACTCATTTCCCAGTGTTCCTTTTCTGGATTTAGCTGATTCTGTCCATCATTGATCAATTGGAATTGGATTAGCTCTTCTCTATGTTGAAGATATCCACTTCCATCAGAATACATCCTCATACAGTATCATTGTTGAAGTGTATAATGATCCTCTAGTTCTGCTCGTTTCACTCAGCATCAGTTGATGTAAGTCTCTCCAAGCCTCTCTGTATTCCTCCTGTTGGTCATTTCTTACAGAACAATAATATTCCATAACATTCATATACCATAATTTACCCAACTATTCTCCAATTGATGGACATCCATTCATTTTCCAGTTTCTAGCGACTATGAAAAGGGCTGCCACAAATATTTTGGCACATACAGGTCCCTTTCCCTTCTTTAGTATTTCCTTGGGATATAAGCCCAGTAGTAGTACAGCTGGGTCAAAGGGTATGCACATTTTGATAACTTTTTGGGCATAATTCCAGATTGCTCTTCAGAATGGTTGGATTCTTTCACAACTCCACCAACAATGCATCAGTGGAGGACCTGCAAATTTTCAATGCCTCCCTGAGTGTTCTGATCCAGGGAAATATCTGGTTGTTTTCTTTCTGGAAACTCTTCAAACTTTCTCACCTAGATTTGGGTCTGAGCACCATTATATTGCTGTTGGACTCAGCCCCATTAGTCAGCTGAGAAGTTATGTTGATTCAGTGACAGAATTATAGATTCTTGACTCCCTTTTAATTTGGGATTTCTGCCCCAGTTATTCTCTTGCAGATTAGTTTGTATACTGTAATTGAATTTCTCCCTCTGCTCCTGTGATCTGAGTCCTACCTCTGGTATTTGCTTCTGAATTTCCTCCTTTCTCAATGTGCTGTGCACATGGCCCCTCTCAGTCCTCCCTGGATTTGTGACTTGGGACTTGTTAGTATGTAGTAAAGCTGCCAGTTGGCATTTGTCATTTTCTTGTGTCTGGGATTTCTTCTCTGTAGGTTCACAACCTCTCACCTCAGCTATTGAGTGCTTTTAGGGTAACCTGGCCTGACAGCATACTCATTTCTTTTTCCTACTTTTATTTGTCCAAAACTTTGCAGAGTTTGGCATATAATAGATGCTTAATAAATTTATACATGTAGCCAGAGTAAGCAATAAATGCTTGGCAGTTAATTGACTTTACACCTAGAAAAATATCAATCAGGTGACGTCTACCTCTCAAAATGTAAAGGAGTCTAAACTGAGTTGAAAATAGAAAAGTTTATTAAGGAGTAAAATCAGATGTTAGTGGCAAAGCACCCCACTACAAAGAATCTTTATACCCTGGAGAGTCAGAGATTAATCGTCAAGCAGCTTTCAACTGGCAAAAATCATTGTTGAAGGGATTATGGCAAGAAGGCAGAATAATGCATTGGTGGTGAAACTATGAATTGGTTCATATAATTCTGTTCCACTGATCTACCGGTCTATTTTTTAGCCAATACCAAATGGTTCATATAATTCTGGAAGACAATTGGAATCATACTAATAAAGTGACTGAAAATGTCCATGCCCTTTAAGCCAGAAATTTCAGTGCTTGGTATATATATTCAAAGTAGGACAATAAATAACCCAAAGACCCTACAAACATTAAAATATTTGTAGCAATTCTTTAGTTGCAAAGAACCAGAAACAAAGTTTCCTCTCTTCTGTTTCCCTATGCTGACCTAGGTTGGACATATGGATTTCTATATCATTTTCTGGTCCATCAAGATTTGATCTAGTGAATTTTCCTTATCTGTTTAGAATAGCTGTTTTGTGAGAGGAGGATAAGTACTATGGGCCTACTACTCTATGATCCAGGTCCACATTTTCTCCTTTTACAAATCTAGAAACGTAAAAGGAAGGTTAAAATTCACGTAAACATTAGTCTTGAGATTTTAACATTCCCCTGGTGATTGCTTTGTATCCTTTGGAGTGGTTATTACATCATTGAAAAAGTTAATTTCATGATAAAATTCTGGGTAAAGGTGAATCTTGGGAGTTGCAAGCCAGGTACGGCCATTGTAGTTTTTAACAGCTATCAGAATACTCCATCAACCTCTTCTGAAAGTTTGATAAGGGCAGTTATTGATAATACCATGAAAATGAAAAAGTATTGTATTTGTAGGAAAAAGAGTAGGGATATTTTTAGAATATTGAAGTGTTAATTATTTGATGTCGTCTGTCAGTCTTGTCCAACTCTTTGTGGTTTGCTATTTCCTTCTCCAGCTTATTTTAGAGATGAAGAAACTGAGGCAAACAGGGTTAAGTGAATTTCCAAGGATCATACAGCTGCTAAGTATCTAAAGTTAAACTTGAATTCAAGAAGTTGAGTCTTCCTGCATCCAGATCCCACTCTCTATCTACTGTGCCATATAGTTGCTCTGTTTAATTTCTGTTGTTTTTAAAAATAAGATTAATCTACTATAATGTTGAATCTCCTAAATACAGATTTTGCGGTTTCAAAATGTTTCTTCATAATTAGTATAAAATAACTGCAATTCCAACTGGGGTCACGAAGAGTTGGACATGACTGAAAATAACTTTAAAAAAAACAAAACAAGAAAATAACTTTTTAGCAAAATTTTATTGATAGAAATATTTTTTATGTTACATTTCCCTTCTTCCAGAGAGCCATCTTAAATAATACTACAAAAGAAAAATAGGGACATAAAAAAATTTATCTAACAGTATCAGTTATATAGTTTGTTACACCTATGTTCTCACAGTTCTCTCTTTTTTGACCAAGTTTATATTTTAATAGCATTCCTTTTTGTTTCCTTATTGTAGTTTTTCCATTTACATAACTAATCACATGCACAAACATGCACAGGCATGTTGTTTTCCTGATTCTGCTTACTTTATTCTGCATGAATTCATGTCTTTCCATACTTCTTTATAGTTATTTATTTATTGTCTCTTCTATCACAATAACATTGAATTATATTCATGTACCATAACTTGTTTAATCATTTCTTCATTAATAGCTCTACCTTATTTCTGGTTCTTTGCTACTACTTGAAGTGTTGTCAAAATATTTTGGTATTTATGGGATCTTTTTGTAATTGTACTACTTTGAGTGTATGCCAATAAGTGAAATCTCTAGGTTAAAGGACATTAACATTTAGTTGCTTTATTGGTATAATTGACTCTACCAGCAATGTGTTTTTTTGTCTCTTCAACATTGATTTTTGGATGAGGTCAGTTAATGACTAGACATTTACTAAGTGCTTAATATGTGCTAAATATATCAATAAGCCTTTATTAATCACCTATTATGTTCCAGGCACTATACTAACCTTGACAATAGTGTAGGAGGAGAAAAGGTTAGTGCCCATCTTTAATGAGCACACAATATAATGGGAAGACAAGAAGATAGATATGTACAAACAAGCTATATGCAGGATAAATAGGCAATAATTGAGAGGGAAGGCACTAGAATGGAGAGAAGTTGTGAAAGACTTCCTGTAGAAAATGAAATTTTAGTTTTGATGTGAAGAAAGCCAGGGGATTCGGGAAGCAGAGATGAGAACAGAGATCATTTCATGTAGGGGCAATATCCAGAGGTAATAATCTGGATTCACGAGAAAGGTTGTCTAGATTGCAGAATAGCAAAGAAGCTATTCTCACTGGATCCAAGGATATGTGGTAGAGAATAAGATGTAAGAAAGCTAAAAAGTATGGGGAGGGCATTGGTTATGAAGAGCTTTGAATGTCAGAGATTTTTGTATGTACAGAGGTGCAATTGAAGTTTACTGAGTACAGGGTGGAGTGACATGGTTAGATTTGCCTTTTTGGAAAGTAGATTGGATTGGAGTGGGAAAAGACTTGAGGTAGGACTGACCTGCCAAGCAAACTGTTGCAATGATGTAGGTAAGAGATGATACAGGCCTATACCAGAAAGAATAGTGGCAGAGTAGAGGAGAGAAGGGAGTGTATTGGAATAATGTTACAAAGATGATGTATAATATGAATAAGATACACACAATATACTATACATACATACAGAACAGTATCTTATTCATATTATACATCATCTTTGTAACATATATATATATAGTTAATGGATAGTTGTATATGTATATAAGCTTTTTTCCAAGTAGGAAGTTTATTTTTTGTGCTCATAGCACAATGCTCAGCTCAGTACTAGATACTTTATAAATTCTTGTTGGTTGATTGATTTTAGATCCTTTCACTTGCACATGATAGTTCTGATTACATCATATAATGTTAGTGTTTTAATGTTTGTAAAGCATTTTACAAATGAGGAAACTGAGGCATACAGAGGCTAAGTCTTGCTCAAAGGTTTATTATTTTTAGTAACTTTTGAGACCTAGTTTAAACTCAGGTCTTCCTAATTCCAGGTCTATCCATTGCACCACAGTGTCTGAATATTTTAGGGCCTCCTAAATGAGTTCCATAATCACTCAAAAGGGTTTAGTTTAAGTATTCATACAGGAAAAAGACCAGGTGTATTATCAAGACTATGATATGCAATTGAATACAAATTGCCAAGGACTAATCCATTCAGTCAAGTCAGCAAGCATTTATTATGTGCTTACTTTGCACTGGGCACATTGCTAATTGCTGGGATATAAAGAAAGGCAAAAAACTGTGCTGTGTAAATTTTAGACCAGTAAGTGAACAGTAAAGCACAATTACAATTTGAACAGGAGATAAGATTGGATTGACTTTGGGAAATTAATACAGTGTTTTCAATAATAAACTTCTCCTTGAAATAAGGAGAGTGTGTGTGTGTGTGTGTGTGTGTGTGTGTGTGTGTGCTTTCCTTCTCTTACACCAAGATAACATCTTATAACATCTTACATCTCATAACAGTGAATACAAATGAGACTGACAAAAATAAACCAACATATCAACCATTTCTGGCAGTTTATGCAGTATTCTCTATCTCTGCAAAGAAGAATAGAAAATGCACTTTCACATGTCTTCAGAGACAAACTTACAATCACTATGATCAATTTCAGGGGTTTGTTTGGTATTTTTTTGTGTATGTTGTTTTTCTGATTCTGCTTACTTTATACCAGTTCTTTATGTTTTCTATACTTCTTGCTGTTCTCCATATTAGTTTCTTTTTCAGGAACGAAAAATGCTATTATATTTATGTGCCACAGTATAGTTAGCCATTCTCCAGTTAATAAAGCCCCATTTTTTAAACAAAAATGAATTGTAGCATATTATTCATCCCAGGGGCAATAGGGATACATAGAAGGGGCTTAAGCCGATTGCAACACATTTCAGACGAAGACTTGCATATGAGAATCATGTAACAGTTGTCAGTGAGGTGTATGATTAGGAAGTAGGGAGGAGAGAAGGACTAGTTTGATATTGAGAGGGAAAGGGAAGTACTGAATTGAATAGCTTGTGTGCTCCAGTGGTATCAAAAAAATTACCAAGAAAACAAAACGAAGGCCTTCCAGCCCATTGAGTTTTCCTCTTGATTTATTGTTAAGAAATGAACAAGAAAAACATAAGACAGTGTGTGTTGCATTCTATATTACTAAAGGAAGTACTTATTATCAAAGATGATATATCATCACTCCATTAAAGTAGTACTTATAACCTGCCATCTTTGTCCATTGTTTTGTTTTGAACAAATGAATTTGTATTCTAAAATGAAACTGACTCTGTTTTCCAAAGAGATCAGTGGTTTATTAGCTAAAGTAGTTTATTGACTTTCTAATTTTGGTTTTGTTAAATTTTTGCAAGAAATGATAAAGTCAGCATCTATTCCTTTTTTTCCCCATTTTTCAGTATTTTCATTTCAAAATTTCCATATTAGTAGCTCATTTGAAGGGGTCAAGTTGATGTAGTTGCAGTTTTCAGTGCCTTCACATCTTCATTCTTAGAATTTGGTGTAAATTTTTTTTTTTTTTTAAGCTGTGTCCTAATTAGTCAAACATTAGTTTGCATATAACCCAATAACTGTGATACTGTATTTACTTGCCTCTATTAATTTTATTCCTCTTCCTCCTTGTTGTTACCCCACATAAGTTCTTTGAGTACAAGAACCATTTCATTTCTCTCTTTGTATTCCCAGTATCTGGTTAAAATTTTGAGTTCAAGATTCTCTTCCTTCCTCCTCACTCTCCCACTGAGAAGGCCCATGTGAAGTTGTGCAAAGCATTTCTATAAAATCATGTTACAAAAGAAAACATATATCCCACCCCACCCTACCCCCCAAAAAACCTCAAGAAAAAAATTTTTTTTTAAATTATACTTTTGTTTGTATTCAAACACAATCACTTCTTTCTCTGTGTAAGGATAGCATGTCCTTCAGAGTAGTCTTGGATTATTGCATTTCTGAGAATAGCAAAGTCATTCAACTGATCATTCCACAACTTTGCTATTACTATGTACGTAGTACATTTCATTTTGCTTGAATTTGTGGAAGATTTTCTAGGATTTTTTTGATAGTATCCTGTTCATCATTTCTTATAGAACAATAATATTCCTTCATAATCAGATGGCATAGTTTATTTAGTCATTCCCTAATTAATAGGCATCCCTTCAA
Organism: Sminthopsis crassicaudata; assembly: GCF_048593235.1. NCBI lineage: Eukaryota > Metazoa > Chordata > Mammalia > Dasyuromorphia > Dasyuridae > Sminthopsis > Sminthopsis crassicaudata. Next base: position 274,988,537 of record NC_133618.1, read on the forward strand.
TTTCCAGTTATTTGCCTGGAGAAAAGAGCTGCTATAAATATTTTTAGTTTTTTGTTTTTTAAAATTTTTTTTTTCTTTTGGGACTCATGCATATAAATCTTTGGGCCATAGATCATATCTTTTAATCATTTATCATTAGGGGATTTTTTTGTTTTTTAGGTAATTTCAACTCAGTTCACTATATGTTTGAGAAATGAGACCATCAGAGAAACTTCAAAATTCTTTTTTTGTGTGTGTTTTGCTGTCTTTTTACATTATTTAATTGCTTTTTTTTGTTTTTTTTGTAGAATTTTTTATTTTCAAAACATGCATGGATAATTTGACATTATAGCTTCATGTTTCAGATTTTCTCCTCCTTCCCCCCATCCCCTCACCTAGATGGCAAGCAATCCAATATGTTAAACATGTTTAAACATATGGCAAATCCAACATGTATAAACATATTTATACAATTCTCTTGCTGCACACACACGCAAAAAAAATCAGATCAAAAAAAGAAAATAAATGAGTAAGAAAACAAAATGCAATCGAACAACAAAAAAAAGAGTGAGAATGTTAAATTGTGATTTACATTCAGTTCCTATAGTCTTCTCTCTGGATGTAGATGGCTATCTTCATCACAAGATCATTGAAACTGGCATCAGTCATCTTATTGTTGGAAAGAGTCACGTTCATCAGAGTTGATCATCGTATAATATTATTGTTGCCGTGTACAATGATCTCCTAGTTCTGCTCATTTCACTTAGCATAAGTTAATGTAAGTCTCTCCAGGCCTTTCTAAAAATCATCCTCCTGATCATTTCTTCTAGAGCAGTAACATTCCATAACATTCATATACTGTAATTTATTTAGCCATTCTCCAACTGATGGGCATCCATTCAGTTTCCAGTTTCTTGTCATTACAAAAAGGGCTGAAACAAACATTTTTGCACATATGGGTCCCTTTCTGTCCTTTAAGATCACTTTGGGATATAAGCCCAGTAGAAACACTGGTCAAAGAGAATGCACAGTTTGATAACTCTTTGTACATAGTTCCAAATTGTTCTCCAGAATGGCTGGATCCATTCCCAGTTCCACCAACAATGTATGTCCCAGTTTTCCCACATTCCCTCCAACATTCGTCCTTGTCTTTTTCTGTTATTGTAGCCATCTGAGAGGTTTGTAGTAGTATCTCAGAGTTGTCTTAATTTGCATTTCTCTGATCAATAGTGATTTAGAGCACCTCATAGGATTAGAAATAATTTTAATTTCTTCATCTGAAAATTGTCTGTTCACATGCTTTGACCATTTAGCAATTAGAGAATAGCTTGTATTCTTATAAATTTATTTGAAATATACCATTCATGAGGTTTTGAAGTGTTACTTTTATGCTTTGAAGAAATTTTGAAATCTTGAATGAAATTTATGTTTAAAAAAATCAGACTTTCAATTTTTTTCATTATTCTTTATTTTGTTCTTAACTAGTTTTTGGATACGTGAGAAATCATTTAAAGTATTAAATAATGTTCTTAATTAAATAGAATTCTTTCACTGGGTGTAACTGTCTCAGTTCATTACTGCTCTATTGGAACTGATCTGATTCATCTCATTGTTGAAGATGGCCACGTCCATCAGAATTGATCATCATATGGTATTGTTGTTGAAGTGTACAACGATCTCCTGGTCCTGTTCATTTCACTCAGCATCAGTTCATGTAAGTTTCTCGAGGCCTTTCTGAAATCATCCTGTTGGTCATTTCTTACAGAACAATAATATTCCATAACATTCATATACTATAATTTATTCAGCCATTCTCCTATTGATGGGCATCCACTCAGTTTCCAGTTTCCGGCCACTGCAAAGAGGGCTGCCACAAACATTCTTGCACATACAGGTCCCTTTCCCTTCTTTAAGATCTCTTTGGGATATAAGCCCAGTAGAAACACTGCTGAGTCAAAGGGTATGCACAGTTTGATAACTTTTTGAGCATAGTTCCAAATTGCTCTCCAGAATGACTGGATGTATTCACAATTCCACCAACAATGTATCAGTGTCCCCATTTTCCCACATCCTCTCCAACATTCTGCATTATCTTTCCCTGTCATTCTAGACAATCTGTCAGATGTGTAAAAATATGACCCTGGGGGGCAGGTAGGTGGTGCAGTGTGGGTAGAGCACTAGCACTGAAGTCAGGAGGATCTGAGTTCAAATTTCATCTCAGACACTTAAGTCCTAACTGTGTGATCCTAGGCAAGTCACTTAACCCCAATTGCCAAAAAAAAAAAAAAAAGAAAAGAAAAAAGAAAGAAAGAAAAATATGACCCTGAGCAGGTCACTTAATTCCCAATAGACCAGCAAAAAAATAAATAAAAAAATTGTCCCAGTATAAAGGAAGGCCTGAACCAAGTTGACTGCTCTGTATGGAAGGTGGAACACTAAGTGGAGAGAAAGATTTAAAACTTCTGAAAGAGAGAGAACTGACATTCATTTGTCCTGACAATAAATTATAAAGATCTATGGGTCTTACTCTCAGGTTTTCAGCTGGATCCTTTATATGCATGCATCACCTCCTACAATAGAATGCTTCTTAAGAGCCAAGACTAATCTCAGTTTTATAATTGTATCCTTCCTGTTTAGTACAGTGCTTGACACACAATAAGCACTTCACTCTTTCATATGATTTAGTTATTTACTTATCAGTATTACTAAGTTTGGGGCTGGTTTCTATTACTACTCCTCTTCATTCTCAACTCCTTTCTCATTCCTTTGAAAATCTTCTGAATTTTAAAAATAATTAGCAATTATTTCTTCTCTAAAGACTTGTATTTCCATAAATTTTAATATATTCATACTGATACAGATGTGAAGTGGTATCTCAAAGTGGTCTTAATCAGCATTTCTCTGATTAATAATGACTTGGAGCATCCTTTCATATGGCTAGAAATAGTTTCAATTTCTTCATCTGAGAATTGTCTGTTCATATCTTTTGACCATTTATCAATTGGAGAATGGCTTGATTTCTTATAAATAAGAGTCAATTCTCTATATATTTTGGAAATGAAGCCTTTATCAGAACCTTTGACTGTAAAAATGTTTTCCCAATTTATTGTTTCTCTTCTGATATTATCTACATTAGTTTTGTTTGTACAAAAACTTTTCAATTTGATATGATCAAAGTTTTCTACTTTGTGATCAATAATGATCTCTAGTTCTTTGGACATAAATTCATTCCTCTTCCCCAGGTCTGAGAGGTAACTATCCTATGTTCCTCTAATTTATTTATAATCTCATTCTTTATGTCTAGGTCGTGAACCCATTTTGACCTGACCTTGGTGAATGGTGTTAAGTGTGGGTCAGTGCCTAGTTTCTGGCTGGCATTATTTTTTAAAACTCAAGGGTATTTACCTATGAAATGCTGGAGTAGGACTTGATGTATAAAAAGGAAAACTAATATAAAATAACAATCTATTGATATTCTTTCCTTAAAGCTATACTATAATATGGTGTGTTATTCCCATTTTATAAATGAGAGAAAATGAGGCTCTTTGAAGTTGTTACTTTCACAGTTGCATAGTTATAAAATAAAGGAATAATTCTCGGTCCATTGTATTTCACATCACATAAATATTGAGTGGTCATTACTCTTCCTTTTTTATCTTGTACAAGGAAACAGTAAACAAGGACAAAGATATCTTTGCTACCCTCAAAAAAAATTTGAGTAAAGAAATATGACAAAAATAAACTTTGCTACTTTATATTTTTAAAAATATTATTTCATCTGGAGGTCACTTAATGATTAGCTTCTGCCATGTGGAACAAGGCCAAAAAAATTTTTTTTTTAAGTTTAAAAATAAAAAGCCTTTGAGAAGTCAATATAGCTGTTTTCCTTATACATACTAAAGTTCTTGGGGACTTAAGTATAGAAATAATTTAGTTATTTGGTGTTTTTATTTATAAGAGATTAAAACCAACAACTTAGAAAATTATGAGGAAAGATTGCTAGTGGCAGGTACAGTGACAACAGCAAGAACAAAGAGAGGAACAAACTAATAAAAATAGATACAATAACTCATAAAATAAAAACAATCTGAACCTATTTAGTATATAAAGATAAATAATCCTACAAATCCCAAACCTAAAGGATAGTATTTTAATAATAATTGGCATTCATAATGATGACTCTTAGTTGTTAAAGACAAAATGATTGATATCATTTGAAATATACCATTCATAAGGTTTTGAAGTGTTACTTTTATGCTTTGAGGAAATTTTGAAATCTTGAATGAAATTTGTATTGGAATGTTAAAAAAAAAAAATCAGACTTGAGAAAGGAGTTGAGAATGAAGAGGAGTATTAATAGAAACTGGTCCCAAACTTAGTAATATTGTTAAGTAAATAACATTTTAATGGCAATGCTTTTATTGAATAAATGTCAGTTCTCTCTCTTTCAGAAGCTTTAAATCTATGCCTTTCTCTCCACTTAGTGTTCCACCTTCCATCATATCTTCTTAATTACAGAGCAGTCAACTTGGTTCAGACCTTCCTTTGTACTAGGACAATTTTTTATTTTTTTGCTGAATCTATTGGGTTTAAGTGACCTCAGGGTCATATTTTTCTTTCTTTCTTTTTTTTTTTTTTATTTTTTTTTTTAAGGCAATTGGGGTTAAGTGACTTGTCCAGGGTCACACAGATAGGACTTGTTAAGTGTCTGAGATGAAATTTGAACTCAGGTCCTCCTGACTTCAGTGCTCTTGCTCTACCCACTGCACCACCTAGCTGCCTCCCAGGGTCATATTTTTAAAAAATTTTATGGCTATGTTTTGCTTTTATATCACATTTATTACAACATAAGACCTTTATAAAGCCCTTTTCTACATCTTGAGCTTTCTTTTAAAAATAAAGCTTTAAAAGGAAGAAAAAAACAAAAAAACCAAGCAATATGTTCCTGACAGTATCTATTTGCTTCTATATCCATATACTCATCTTCCCCAACTTCAATGTAGAAACAGGGAGTTGCATTTTTTGTAGTTCTTTTCTGGAATCAATCTTTGTAATTGCACAATAATTATTTTATTCTTTTTTTTCTGCTTGTGTTGTCATTTTACATATTATTTTACTATTTTGCTTCCTTCATTTTGCCATCACTTCATGTCTCTGAATTTTTCTTCTTTGTTGCTTTTTACACTACAATATTTCATTATATTCATGTACCACAGTGTAACTTTTTCCAGTCAGTGATATGTACTTTGTTTCTACTTATTGGCTGCCACAAAAAAATGCCATATTTAATATTTTGGTATGTATGGAATATTAATTTTAGTCTTTGAGCTTTTCAGTAAGATCTCTGGTTCAGAAGATAGCAATGTTATAGTCACTTTTTTAACATCAATCCAAAAATTGCTTTTTAACATCGTTGGACTACTTTACAGTTTGTATTGGAGAAATTTCTGGAGCTTCTCTAGGAGTGATTATTTCTCTCTTTTACCATTTTTTCCAGTTTGTTGTTCTGTGAACTAAAACCTTAGAGCTTTATTTGCATTTCTCTCATTTTTAGTAGTATAGCAGTCTTATATGTGATGTCTAACAGTTTTCAAAAGAAATATCCTAAACTTACTTTTCATGTCTTTTGACCAGATGAATCTTTCTTGATCACTTGCCTATTTGGAGATTCCACCTAATAATACTGTAGCAGCCTCCCATTTGAGCTCTCTAGTTTCTTCAGGCATTCTCTTGTTGGACTAAACTCACTATTTCCTCAGTTAATTGCTGCCTCTCCTTTGCTTTTGCTTATTCCATTCCCTATTTCTAAAAGAAATTCCCTCTTCTCCAAATATTTTTTGTATTGACAACTTCTTTTCTCCAAGGACCAACTCAGTTGCTGCTTCTTCCATTAAAGATGTCCTAATTTTTATGTGATCACTTCCTCTCATCTCTGCTACTTTGTGTCTTGTATTTAAAAACTAATTTGCATTATATGCACTGTGTGTGTCTCACTTTCTACCACCAACACTCAAATTCAATTGTAATCTTTCTTGTGAACTTTTTTCTCTTAGCAAGTATTTCCTTTCTTTGCTTTTTACAACTCCCTCATTCTCTTGATTGCAGAGAGAAAACAAAACAGAACAAAACTCCTGGCAAATATATTCAGTCAAACAAAATAAATAACCATATTAGCCATATTAATGCATGTCTCATTCTGTATCTTGGGTCCCACCTCTCCTTTAGGAAATGCACAGTGCTTTGGAATGATGGATAATTGTTTCATTGAGCAGAGTTCTTAAATGTTTTTGTGTTAGTTTATATTTACTATTATTAATAAATGACAATAACAGCTTTATCTTCTTCAAAATACATGCAAAGGTACTTTCCACATTTATCCTTGTAAAATCTTATATTCCAAATTTTTCTCCCTCCCAGCCCTCCCACTACCTTTATACAGCAAGTAATCCAATATAGGTTAAACATGTGCAATTCTTTTAAACATATTTCTACATTTATCATACTGTTTAAAAAAAAAAAAAGTCAGATCAAAAGGGGAAAAAATGACAAGAAAGAAAAAAACCCCAACAAGCAAACATCATAACAAACCCCAACAAGCAAACATCATAACAACAAAAAAGGTGAAAATATTATGCTTTTATCCATATTCAGCCTCCATACTTCTCTCTCTGGATTAGGATGGCTCTATGGTTAGTAGGATTGTGAATTAATTAGAAAGTTATAAAGAATTGCATAGCATCAGTGAGGGCCCATTTGAGGTTATATTACAGATTTGTAGTGTACCTAGTCAGATCAGTTATGTGATTGGGGGGGGGGGGGCCTTCAATCAGCAGTACTTGCTAAGAGTAAGGCAACAGATGGTGGGAGTGATGAATGGCTGGGTTTTGGCAGGGCACAACTAGTATATAAAAGGGAGAAGGGACTCTAAAGAGGAAAGGTCAGTATGGAATTAAACTGATTCACAAAGGGTTGAAGATTAGGAAAGGAGTGTGGCTAGTACATGGTATTGTGACCTGCTTGGAAGAGAATTGAAGGTTCAAGGGAATAAAGCTCATGGTGTAGAAAACAAAAAAATAGTGAAAGCAGAAGTAGAAGAAATCAAGTGTATTGTGATCAGATAAAGGATTTTGAGAGCTCATGAAGATGATAGCAAGATCAGAAGAATGACTGTCTTTTTGTGTGAGGTGAGTTGGAAGAGTAAGTCACGGAAAATGAGTAAATTGAGTAACTCTGGGACCTTAAGGTATGTAAGGGAGAGTTATTAATGTATGTCAGAGTCTCCGAAAATGTGGGCAAGAATTGAAGAGCAAGGAAAAGATTGTGAATCATGTACTGAACTCGTTGAGTTGAGGAAGAAAGAGAAATGTCCTGGAAATGTCTAAAACTACCAGGATAGATGTTTTTGTTTTTAATTTTCAATTTTATTGTTTGATTTTCAGAATTTTAATCTTAAGTATATATCTGTTTTTATATATCTTTAAATATATATTTAATTCATTGACTTTTATTTACTCTCTTATTGATAAGTTTATTAATTCTCCCCTGAGAACTACTTGACCACAATCTACAAATGTTGCTGTGTTGATTCATTGTTACTTTCTTTGATGAAATTATTGTTTCCATAATTTGTTCTTTGATTCACTAATTTTTAAAAAATAATTTCTTCAGTAACCTTTACAGAATATAATTTTAATCATGTCAATAAAGGATATGTTTAATATTTCTGCTTTTCTGAGTTTGTGAGGTTTTTATGATTGGTTTTTGTAGTTATGCCTTGCATCGTTGAGGTAAATTCCTTTCTGTTCTTGTAAAGGAATGCTCTTTTTTCTTGGGCATTTAGTTGACATCTTCATTGATGGGCCCAGAAGAAGGACCTCCTGATGGGACTGCTCTAATCCCTGGAAATCTGACTGTTATAACCCCTTGCATTCTACTACAACTTTGTGATGATAAGGTTGCAGACCTGTTCCAGTTTTTTCTGCTGATGCTCAACTTTTTCCTTCTTAGCAGTCTGGTTCTTTTATCTAGCCAGTGGATTATTTTAGTACATTTGTCAAGTTCCTTTGTTTACCTTCACCAATTTTGCTTTGGGTTTTTCATCCTCTATGGTAGTCTTCATGTTGAAAGTATAAGAATCAAGAGAATTCTTGAAAGACGACACTGTCTCTTTGTTTCTCATTTTCAGTGTTGTATCCCTTAGCCTTCTGGACCATACACTTAATGTCTTCTTTGCTTAGACAACCTTTGTCATTTGTGATGGTGATTTTATTCTCCTTACTGTGCTCTCATGCACAGAGAGAAATCATTTGAATAAGTGTCAAATGTTAATTGAATCTTCTGTGGGCAGGGAAATTTCTCTGACCTCATACTTTCCAAGCAGGTTGTTGTTCATGATCAGTGTTCTCTCACCTTCATAAACCTGAATATGCACACCAGACTAGTTTTTTGAGTAGGGGATAAGTCTGTTTCTGCTTGATGAGGGTGGTACTGAGCATTTGATTAGAAATGTCAACTTCACCAGCAATTTCAGATCCACGAGTGATGTCTTATAGGAGCATATACTGCATATTCCCCGATTTATTTACAGAAAAGATGGCAGCCTAGACATCTGCATCATTGGCAACAATCTCATCAGGATTGATATTCTTGCAGAGTCCTTGCTGTTGAAGTGCTCAGAAGCTTCTGAATTTGGGTGATCCAAGTATTCACCAAGATGATGAATCTTGATTTATCTAGCTTGCCATCTCTTAGGATCTTTTTCCATAGGATCCAGTGTGTCATGGAGGAGTTCAGCATTTAGCTCTTCAAAATGGGCACAGAAGTTGATACCTTCATAAAGGGAATTAATCTCAATACTGGCATGGGTACTGGAAGAGAATGTGAACTTTGCAAGCGTTGAGTAGGTAATGAACAACCCCTTTGTCTTGACTTGTGCTTTTACTTGAAATGATTATCAAAATCCTTTTCAATTCAAGTGGCTGTCCTTAATTTCAGAGATGGTATCTTCAGTGGTGAGAATGAAGATATTGAAATTACCCCTCTCTAAGATGAAAGATCTATAAATTTCTCTTAGCACCAATTTTTTTGTCCAAATCATAAGCAGTAGCAGCAGTATGCGGCATTAACAATAGCTGGTTTATTGATGATTTGGAGCACATTGAGAGCAGCTATGAGTTTAGTATTTTTGGTGGTTTGATGTTAAAAATCATTGAAGTCTTCCCAAGGTAGACTTCAGCAATTTCTTTTATCTTGGTCAAATCCACAGAAGCTTCTTTTTCTGAATAGAAACTTTGGGTGTCTTTCCTTTGTACTCTGCTTGAACCTAAGGCCTTCTTGTATTCTTAACCACTATGAAAGTCTAATGTGGTCTGAGATAGGCCTATTTCACTAGCAATGAACTTCATTTTTACATGTTGAAAAACACCCACACAGGAATAACTGCTTCCAAGATCAGTGCCAACTGCAAGTCTCTTTGACTTGGTTACCGAGTATTGAGTATCATAAGCTGACCACTGTGGAGCAAGACAGGCTATCACTGTGCTGAGTAGACCCATAAAGTTCTTTCCAATTGCACAAATATATTTTTTATTTTTATTTTTTTTCTTGATTACTGTTTTAACATTTCTTAATACTTAATCTGGTCTATTAGGAAATCTAAGCATTCTGTTTCATTGAAGGTCACCGTTTTTCACAAATTGTTCTTGGTTGTGTGACTATCTTTTGCCTTTTAGAACAGCATATTCCAAACTCTCTTCTTTATAATGATAGTTGCCAAATCTTGTATAATCCCAACTGTGACTCCTTAGAATTTGAACTTTCTTTCTGACTGGCTGCTGGGGACATAAAGACAAATCTCTGCTTTCAAGGGGCTCGTAATGTAATGGGAGAGGCAACCTGAAAACAACAATATACAGACAAGATTGGAGACTGGAACCATGAACTCTGAAACTTCATTTAAGGAGAGAATGCAGGTGTAATAATAGCTCCTCATATATCTCATTTTCCATCTAAGAGAACTCATATTGTCTTTGACCCATATTGCACTAATTTTGGATATCTTTGATCCTTCTACTCTGCCCTTCTTATCTCTTTCCTCCTCCCCATCCTTTTTAATCTTTCTTTTTTATATGTTGTCCCTATTTTATTATAGCAAGCTCTTTGAAGATTTTTCTTTTTTGTATTTGTTTCCCCAGTGCTTAATACAGTGTTTGTCATATATTAGACAAATAATGTAGGTTGAATTGAATTTGCCCCAAATCTAGGTTAATTAAGCTTTTTTTGATGGAAAGAATGAATCTCTGGAGTTTATGCTTGGTGTCCTCAGTCTTTGTTTGGGAAATCATCTTTACCCAGCATCATGAACTCTTGGTTATAAAAAGCTCTTGTTAAACATTTTATTATTGACTTTTAAAAACTTCTATGGTAAAGCAAAACCTGGGTCTATTTCCTGACAATTTAAATATTTAAGAGCCTATAAGCAGCCATTCACTTATTTGTTTGAAGCAAAAGAAATAATATTGACTTTATTTTGTCCATTAGCTCAAGTTATAAACCTGGGAAAAACTACGTTGAGCTGGAAAATGTAAAATTAAGTAATAATTAATAATCAAGTAAGATTAAAATGCCCAATTTGTTTCTCAATGTCTTAAAATATCCAGTCTTCCACTTGACATCTTGATATATTTCCTACTCTTCTCAGTTCTCTTTTCTGTTTTGTCTTGATTTTCTCATCATTTTTTTTTCTTAAAATTCATTTTTTTTTAAATTTTGAGTTTCAAATTCTTTCCCTCACTCCTCCCCACCCATTGAGAAAGCAGGCAGCATACTTATACATCTGAAGTCATGGAAAAATTTTCATATTAGTCACTGTTGCAAAAAAAAAAAAAAAAAAAACAACAACAAAACAGCCCCACTTGAGATGACCAATTGTGAAAAGCTTTTACTCTAATTAATATGATGATCCAAGACAATTCTAAAGGTCCCTTGATGAAAAGTTCTTCCAAAGAAAGAACTGATAAACTCTCGAGTATAGATTGAATTATGCTTTTTTCATTTTCTCCATATTTCTTGCTATTTTTTATTTGTTTTGCATCATGGTTGATATGAAAGTAAGTTTTGCATATATAGTTAATATTTTTTTCCACTTTTTTCTGGTTATCCATGTACATTAATGAAAAGAAAAAAAACCACATTTCTTTATGGTGGGGAAAAGCCATTTCTCCTTTCCTTCACCAAATCTTATTCTTTGTCTACACCATGACCTCCAGTCCCATGATCCCTCAGTTCTTTCCCAATTCCATTAACCATGCATTAGCCATACTTACCCTTTTCTTTTCCTGACTTCATGGCACCAGTTCAGTTCTACACTGTCATTTCTCAAATCCCTCACTCTTATATTGCCAATTATGCCTAGCCAGGGGTCAGCTTTGGGTCCCTCTCACTGCCCACCAACTTTGCTTTTCTAAAACACATGCTTGTGAATGAAGGTGGAGAAAATCACAAGACTATTCTGGGTTCAGTACAGTTCTTGTCACACTTCAACTGGGCCACTGATGGTTGGCAATCTTTCTCCGTCTTCCTTAGCACTCTGTAACATTCTCCACAGCAGCTTATTCCTCTCCTCTGTTCTCATATTCCCACTGTCTTAGTAGAGAACCTTGCCTCATATTTTACAGAAAAAAAGTGAGTTCGTTGGTTGTAAGCTCCCTCTTCTCCTTTTTTGTCTTTTATTTTTCAGATCCCTTTCTAATCACTTTTAATTCTAGAGCCTTCCATCTTTGTCTCCTACATAGCATATGAGTGCATATTTGTATTCTTGTTGTCTTTCCCATTGGATTGTGTGCTTCTGGAGAACAGGAACTGTCTTTTGCTTCATTTTGTACACTTAATGCAGAATTATTTAACAAATGCTTATTGACTTAATAGAATGAACTTTAAGATGCCCTAGTCCAACTTTAACAAGTGGTAAATCAGGTACTGGCTTCAAAACTTGAATGAGGGGGAAATAATTTTCTCTCTTAAAGACTTCACACTTCCTTATTCCTTTTCCCTTCAGTCTGTTCTCCATGCCATAGCTAGATTAAGCATGCAATTTGGCCTCATTTTATTCCTCTGTATGTTCTTCAAATGGCTTTAAACTGCACTTTGTTCTATGTTGTACAGACAATGAATTTTTTGCCCATTGCACCCAACTGAATCTAATTACTTGGACATTGTCTCTATTCTTCCTTTTGAACTTTAGGCTTTTAAATCTTAGTCCCCAAACTTTTATTGGATAACTATGTGAATTTTGAAGGATATAACTAACTCACTTATCCATGCATTTTCTGCTTTGTCAAATACATATGTCAAGTGATATTCTTAGCCTAGTTCCTTCCTGATATCCAATGCCATTTTGGACTAACAGTTGATATGTGCTAAGTGAATGCAAACTAATACCAGTCTAGATCATACTTATATAAATCTGGTACCCTAAAAATAAGTCATCCATATGTAGGCAGTTCATACTGTTTGTGGCTTTATGTTGTATTAAACCATGTTTTATAGTAGGTATTTTCCTATAGTAACTGTTATGATTGTGCAGTTCCTGACCAAGAAATTGACATCATATAAAGAATAGATATGGACAGAAGTGATGTCACAAAAAGCAATGATATGAAAACAGTAATTTAAATCACAAAATAAAGGTTATTCTTCAAATAGTATAGAAAATTAATTTTTTCATATCATAAATGATCATCTTTATGAGTTGCCCTGGCTGAAATATTTCATCACTTCATCTTAGACCTTCTAATAATAAGCTAATCTGTAGTTTTGCAGTTTTGACATTTTGCATTTGACATTTGACAACCTTGCAAGGTTGGTCCATTATTGAACCCATACTTCCTCTTTTTGGCTGGAGTAATACTACTAAAGTTTGTATTCTGTAGGCATGATCTTTGAGATCCCAAGGTTACTTTTATGTCATTATATGTTTAGGAAAATAAAACTATATGTATCTAAAATTAATAAAAATGCTAAAACGACTTCAAAATTTGTAATGTGAGCATAAATGCATGACACACATACAAGGGTTCCTTGTTTATCATACATAATGTTATACAAACACATGAGTATCACAGATCTCACTTTGTCATAAATTTGACCTATAACTATGTACTGGGGCCAATAAAATTTAGTAGTATTTTTGCATATTATCTTATTCTAATTATTGTTTAAATTCCCAAAAATTCAGTTTAATGAACAGGGATATGCTCCTTGTGTATAAAATAATGTGCTTGGCATTGATATATATATATATATATATATATATATATATATATATATATATATATATACACACACACACACACACACACACACACACACACACACACACACACACACACACACACACACACACACACACACACACACACACACACACCCCCAATGGAATGGTTTCTTGCCCTCAAGGATCTTGCTTTCTCCTGAAGTGATACATGTCTGCAAGTATATAGTACCAGGGAAATTGAAGGATAAGAGGATACCAGCATATGATAAATAGTAGGCTGGGAGATGGATGCTTCTGAGATGATTTGTCGTGTTATACAAGAGAAATCATACTAAAAGGGGAGAAAAAAATAAAGAGATGAAAATACTATGTTTTGATCCACATTCAATCTCCATTGTTGTCTCTCTGAATGCAATTGAAGTCAATTTTATACATACATAATAGCTTAGCTGTTATATTTTTACAAGCATCAATGAAATGAAACCTATTTTATAGTTATTTGCATTTAAATTAATTTCAATGCACAAAATGTTATAGCACCTCCCTCAGTCTCCAGCATCAATTTACTTTTCCTTGGCTTCTATTTCATCTTCATGTGTGTTGTTCATTTCGTTCTTTTTCTCATTTTGCATTATTCATAAAAATACAATTTTCCCATCATATTTAGTTGCATTATTGTATTCCATTTTATGAATACATTTTAAATTTTTAGCTTTTAGACATTTAGATTAATTCTACTTTTGTTATTAAAAATTATATCGCTGTGAAAATCTTTAAAGAGAGCTTTTTTCTTGTTTTTTACTACTATATATATAGCATAATTATATGATTAGTAGGTCAAAAAATGTTGTTGTTTTGTTTTTTTTTTTTTAATTTTGTTACTGTTAGATTGCTTACTAAAAAAATTCTTTTAGTTTGAGATTCCATTAACAATGGCTGAATGTACCTATTTTTCCTCAACCCTGAAATTTACTGCTTTTCTTTATTTTGGCCAATTTGGTAAGATTTTGATACAGTTTAGTGCTTCACAATTTAATTTCTATCTTTGATTTTTTGTGAGTTTGAATACTTTAGTTATTGACAATATGTGCTTTCTCTTGAGAGCAAAGTAATACAGAAATTTTAACTTTAGTCCACTTTAGAATAGGATTTATTTCTTCAAATTTTAAGTATAGTTTCTTTAAAGAAAAAGCAAAGAGAATCTGGAGAATTGTTTACAACAAGAGTTAGAAAAGATTTCAGGTCATTTGGTCCAACTGTCATAGGTTCCCTAACAAGTAGACTTCCATTTGAAGATCTGTAATGTTGATAAAGAACATATTGCCCTATTAGGCAGCCCATTCTTCTTTTAATAACTTTTTTATTTAGGAAATTTTTAGTTTCCTAAGGCAAGCACAAATCTTATCTCTTTTCTTATTTGAAAACCCTTTAAATATTTGAAGACAAATAAAGTGACCTCTACAGTCCTTTTGCCTCCAGTTAAACTTTGTAGATTTTTTCAAAATAATCATCTTGTCCTTAGGTTCATTCCCGGGGGCGGCTAGGTGGCACCAGCCTTGAATTCAGGAGGACCTGAGTTCAAATGTTGTCTCAGACACTTAACACTTCCTAGCTGTATGATCCTGGGCAAGTCACTTAACCCCAGCCTGGGGGGGGGGGGGATAGCTTCATTCTCAATTCCATTCATTCTTTTAAAAATTATAATAGTATTGGATAAGTCACAAATTGTTATTTGAATGTAAGTTCCTATTATTTAAAAATAAACTAAAAATATCTTAAAATTTGGAGGCTTCAAAATCTAAGGACTTGGAGAGCCATAGGGTTTCTTGAATCTGAACCTTCCTTGTCATCTTTTTTTTTTTTTTTTTTTTTTTTTGCTATTCCCAAATGCTTAAGGGCAATCTAATATAGTAAGTTACACCCTTGAGGTTTGTAGGATAGGAAGAGATACTCAAACTACTTAATTCGGGAGTGTTTAATGTTGATTATTTGGAAACATGTTATATTAAATTTTAAAATAAGATATCCTGTCACTGCTATAGAAATCATGGAATAATTGGTTGAAGACATGAAGTAAAAATAAGCCTTTTAAGTTCTAGAACTTATGTAGATGAAGGAGTGGGGAATACTTATAGTATTTTTTCACATGTATAGATTGTGTACACTTGTACGTGTTCTTTATAGTTTATATTTTGGCTATTTTGTTTATTCTAAAAGTTCAAGTATGGGCTACCCAGCATGGATTTTATTTAAATTATGTTGACATAAAATCACAAGGGCAGATTCAATTTATCAACTTTTTTTTAATTGGAAAATAGAATCTTTTTTCATGTAATTTTAATATGTATTCTGTAAACAATTGATAGATTTAGGATTTTATTTTAGGAGGTAAACACTGTATATTTTAAAGCAGTGACTTATTTTGCTATTTTTTCAGATTACTCTTGCAGCTGCATCAGAAATCTGAGCGGGATGACTTGGTTATTTTATTTACCAAAGCTGATTGAAGCAGATACATGTGAAGTCATTGGGAGGTGAACCATCTCCAATTCAACAGGTTAATCATGGATATTTGGGGGAATATTTTTGTCACATGTATTAGGTGGATAATATCCACCCAAAACACATTTACTTAAAACAACGTTGATTGTTAGGATATTTTTCTTCAATAATCAGCCCTTATGAGAGGCAACCTAGTGTAGTAGGTAGAAAGCTAGTCTTGAAGTTGGGAAAATCTGAATTAAAGTCTTTGCTTCTGACACATAAGGTCTCTCTGATGGGCCAAGTCATTTAATAATCAGTGTTCTAGGCAGATCTCTTAAGATTATAAATTGTAGAGCATTCGCAGATCTTTGTTGGAAGGAGTTTCCTCACAATGAAATCACAGGTCTGTGTCCCACCCCTCAACAACAATAAAACAATCATAATTCTAAATTATTTTTAATCAAAGTTAATAAAATATTTAAACTACTATAGTTACTTTGTTAGTATGAACATAAGTTATCCTTTTTCCTCAAATCTAGCTTTTATAAAAACCTAATCATGGCCTAAGATTGGTTTTGTTTTATACTATATAACTAAGCATTTAATTTCTTTCAAAGATAGGCCATTTTACGAGTGTATCCTGTAGTTGGAAAAATGCATTAAATGAAAAATTAAATCTATTCCTACCACTTATAGAATTATAAAAATATTACCCAAAAGAGATTTTGGCCATCATTTCTAGTTATTTCTGAGGATACAAATAGAATATTTGATAACTAAAATTAGGCATCTCTTTGACAGTTAAGTGAACACTGACTTCTTGCTGTTTAGTAGGAGCTCAAAAAATTGAGCTCATTATAGTGCATGGCTGATATGTAACCCAATATAAGTTTTCCCAAAAGGCTATGAAATTCCTTGTTATACAAATTCTCTTTTATAGGCATTACTGTAAGAAAATCTTTTAAATAAGAAAACCATGTCACCTCCATATTATAAGGCATTAGAGTCTGGGTTTTTTAGTAGAGAATAAAACTATATCTAACAATAAAAATATTAAATAATGATGTCATAAAAACTAGAAATGGAGGAGGGCTGGGAATCAGAAAAAACTTACCATGGTCACACAAAAAAAAGTATACCCTACCCTATCTTAAAGATTTTGTCTGTATAAGCCAGATCTTGAATAAAGAACTTACCTGAAATTATAGACCAGAATGCAGTGTTTAAAATGAAAAGATTTTAAATAACAAATCCTTTTGGAACTGATAGTAACAAATGAAAAGAAAAAATGACTTTTGTGTGTGGAGAGGCTATAACATGGTTATATAATCAGATTATTTGGGACTGAGCTGGGATCCAGAAAAGAGAAGGATAGTAATCTAGAAAAGATTTTTGGATGTCCGGGGGGGGGGGGGGAGCAATAAGAGTTATAGTTGAAGTGAAAATATATGCATGGAAACCTCTAATTTTTTTGCAGTTGTATTTTTTATACCAGTACTATAACTTTACTGACCTCCTGGTTGTTTTATTGAAATCCTGTCTTGTTAAGATTTTTTCATCCCAGGAGCTCAGACATATTAAGAAGAGTTGGCATTGTATATAAGTGTATTATTTTGGAACTCTCTCAATGATCTACCCCTTTCTCTGAAATCTTCCTAAATATGAAGTGCTGATTACTTGCATAGGCTTTGCACTTTTCATCCTTTCTTGTTTTTTGTTCTGCTTACCTCAGAAGTAATAGTTTTCACCCTTTTACAGGTGAGGAAACTGAGGCAAGTGACAGTGCTGATAATTAATAAAAGAACTAGAATTTAAATATTTAAGCCAAGGTTCTTGATTCTAGTCCATTGTTCCTTACTCTGCACTGCAAAATCTGTAAATATGTGTAACCCCATGTTGGCACAGATGCTCCTGGAACTAAGGGCTTATGTTCTTTTTTTTTTTTTTTTTTTTTTTTTCTTTGGAGAAATAGAGGTGGTAATTGCTTTTTGGCTCTAATCTCCACCCTGAAATCTGTGGAAACTCTTTTAACCCTGCAGAATCTTGTGGGCTGGTATCAATTCCTCACTTGTGTGAAGTCATTGGCCACATTGTATCAGATGAAAAGCTTTTTTTGTTAAAGGAAAAGGTAACATTATGTATTCTCTGTCAGGCAAACTTTAGTAACCCTGACAAAGAGTTTTTCCCATTGTATCAGTTCAGCATGAAGAATTTTCTCAAGGGAGTCTCCTAAGAGCTTTTCTTAAAATGGTAGTCGCCTTGCCTTGCTTCCACATAAGAATTCTTTTAAAATTAAATAAATAAATAAACTAAATAAATAATGGGATAGCTCCTGCTGTTGTACTTGGGACCTTGTTCCTGTCCTCAGCTAAAGTCTTGTTAGGATATTCTTGCAGAGTTACCCAGATCTTTCCCTGAGTATTTTAAATTTAAGGAAATACCTTAAGAGTTGTTTTAGTCTGATTACAAGCTCTAATAAAGATGTGCCAGACAGAGGATTCCCCCCTTATTGATAATTATTTTCTCCTGTTGTCACTTCTACTCCTTCTGAATATCTGTTTTGTTATGTTCAGGGCCTTTGTCACTCTGATAAGAGTGACATATATTTTTGACTCTCTTTGTAGATGAATTACTGAAGAGGAAACTAAAACCTCACCTCACAATTTGTTTTTGATATTTGGGTTTCAAAACATTTTTTAAATTCTTTCTAGTTTAGAGGTTAACAGAGCACCTTAAATCCCCCTTTGGAACTTGGTTAAGAATAGTCAAACTTCCCATCCCCTATTTACCTCAGTAGTCCTAAAAACCTTGTATGAGTGTTTCTGAAGGCAGATTGGGGAAGTGGAGGTCAGAGCTTTGTGTTTTGTGTTTTATCGTTAAAAATCATAATAATAAGCAACATTAGAGACTACAAGCCAGGGAATTGGAGAAAGGCATTCACATATTGTGGTATAGCCTTTGAATTCCTGTAGTCAAAGGACCTGGGTCCATAATCTATCTTTAATATTTGCTGTCTGTGTGACCTTGGGCAAGTTACATAACCTCCATGGGGAGGGAGTCAGTTTCCTCATCTATGAAATGAGGAGTTTCTGAAGTGTTGTCTTCCAGTTCTAGATTTCTAATTTCTGTGACTACATAGTCCTTGGCCTGATGTTGTGCTAATGGACTATTAATGTACATTTGTCCTATGAGGCATTTTATCTGGTCTGCTTAACTATTATGTGCTTCTCCTTTCTAAAAACTACCCTCATAAAGATATGCAAAACCTTTTAGCTCATTTTTTTTCCTAGTGGTTTCTAGCTCTGAGGTTCTTAACCTATGTTAACTACTTTTTACTACTTTGCTAATTGTTTCAGTATAATTCATTACCTTTGTAAATCCTATGCATTTAAAAGCATTATTCTGAGAAGGGGTCCATGGTTTTCACCAGATTGCCAGAGATCCATAACACAAAAAAGATTGACAACCTCTGTTCTGTAAATTATTTTTAGTGCTTAAGACAGAGTTGATTTGGCTCTAGAATGTAGCCAGAAGAGCAAATTTGTGATTCTTTGGAAAGCTTATAGTCTATTTAACTACATCCTTACTTAATAGTAATATGTTTTCAAAAAATCCTTTACTTAATAGTGTTCTATTTTTGTTTTGGTATGTTTCCAATATTAGCAATATGCCATTTAAGAGATAGTGTTGCCTGAGTTAAACATAGTCAATATCATTCAAAAAGCCAAATGACCTTTACACTAAACTACAAGGAGTGGTCATAAATTTTTTTTTTTGCTTTGCTACTTCTCTTGAAATAAGTGATAGAGATCAGGAAATATATGTTATTTAGAGATTTTTATTGCAGTGATATTCTTTGGCATCAAAATTTGACCTAAATCAGACATAATGTCATTTAAGTATTGTGATTTTTAAATAGATTGTTCTTAATTTTAGTAACCTGTACTTTTTCTCTTTTTTCCCACTATAGTTTTACATGTGGCACCCATAAAAGATGAGGCTGAGAACTCGGAAAGCTTCTCAGCAATCAAATCAAATACATACACAACGTGCAGTCAAGGCAAAGAGGAAACATTCAGAGATTGAAGATAGTTTACCTTCGGGAGTAGAAAAAACACAGAAGAATGAAACTGGCTTATTATCATCGATTAAAAAATTCATTAAGGGAAGCACACCCAAGGTATGGTTTCAAGTCTTAATTTAAAATGATACTTGGTTTTAAAATGCAGAAAATAAGAGGGTAACATTATTTGTATAGTTTTAGACAAAAGTATTGAATACAATTAATGATATTACTGATCACTTCTCCTTATAGTACAAATTAAAGCATTTTGATTTTTGCTTCACAGTCATGGGATTTTATTTTAATGACTTCAAAGTTTTGAGTGAAGTAGTCTTTTAAGTAAATATTTCAGGTGCATTGCATTTTTTCTGTTATATTGAGAAGTTATTTCATGAAAAAAACAAAAACAAAACCTGAAGAAGAGAACTGAATTATTTGTGGAAGCAGATTTTGTTGTAACAAGATGCATACATGTATGCAAGTATGTGTTATGTGTTTATGCATGCATGTGTACAAAGACATAAACTGAAGAATCTGAGGGAGCCAAAGGGAGCATGTAATCTAATTCTTTCATTTTACAAACAGGAAACTTAGGCCAGCAGAGGTTTAGTGACTTGCTCAGGATTACTCAGTTATTTAGTGGTTGAATTGGACATTAAGAGATCTTTTGACTAGTGTTTCATGATTTCTGTACTTGGAAATGTGCTTTTTAAGAACTTTTTGTAATATTGAGCCCTCTGTATAATTTATTTGGCCACCAGTAGACTTCTCAAATAATATGGGATAAGGAAAAAATATTAAAACAATCTTAAGTGGAACAGAGATTGATAGCCATTTTTATAACTTCTTGTCCATTATTATAGTATTCTTGCACAGTCTTAGAATTGGAAAGGATATTATGCTTAATTTCCCACCTAATAAAGGAATTCCCTCCTAGAATATATATTACATTTCCAGTCTATACCAAAGTCATGATATCAAAAATAGTACTCTATTAAGCAGCGTGTTCCCTGTTGAAAATCTGTGATTTTTAAGAAGCTTTTCTTTACCCAGATCCCAAACCTGCTTTCTTAAAATTGTTTTCTGGTGTTCTGCCTTTTGGATTTAGTGAAATTAAGATTTAAGATTTTATGAAACAGCAATTTTTTTTTTCCTGAGACAAGTGACTTCCCCAGAGTCAAAAAGCTAGAAAGCATTTATTATCAGAGATCAGATTTGAACTGGGGTTCTTCTGACTTTAGGGCTGGTGCTCTATCCACTGCACCACCTAGTTGCCCCACAATTCATTTTTTTAAGTGCAGCTGTTATATTCTCCCTTGGTTTTCTCTTTTTTAAGTTAAACATTTCAAGCTCTTTCAAATATTTATTATATAACATGATGATGGAAGGTTGTAAGATACTTTTACTTATTTTTGTAACTAATCCTCTTAATTGTTTGTTTTTGCCTATTGAAAACTTACCCATTTATTATTAAGTTAGACATTTATTTGAGCCTTAGTCAAATACCTTTGGTGAAGAGAGCTCTAGAATTAATTATCCATCTGAAATAAAAAGTCCACTATTGAGAGGACAGCTGTCTTGGTATGGAAATGAAGAAATGTCCAGGCATCCCCACTTTTTGACTAGTAATAATGGTGAGATCTGCATGTGCTGTTTTTAGGCGTCCTCTTAAACAATCATTATTGACCTTTTTCTTCCTCCTTTGTCCCAGAAGCCCTTGACTTGAAGTCTATCAATCTTCTCCCCAACCCCATTCTAATCAACTGAGATCTGGTTGTAGCTTCTGTCTTCAGTTATTTGAAACTTGGTGTAATTCTTATCATTCAGTTCTTTAAGAATTTATTAATGGGGCAGCTAGGTGGCGCAGTGGATAGAGAATCAGGCCTGAAGTCAGGAAGATCTGAATTCAAATGTGATCTCAGACACTTAACACTTCCTAGCTTGTGTGACCCTGAGTCACACAAGGGGGGGGAGGGGGGGAAGGAATAGTTTATTAAGTGGCCTGCTATGTGAAGCACTGGGGATGCGAAAAGAAAGAAAAATAATATGATATATATAACTTTAGTATGTACATTGTTTTAAAATGGAGAAAGCCCTGACAACTTTAGAGTAGAGAGAGTATGAGGAACATCTTTTTTCCTGATCATTTCTTCCTCCTGTTTTCTATTGTTGACTCTCATGTGACATAGACTCATCATATTGTTAACTCTTTTTTGGAAATCTTGTGCTCTTAACATCATTTTAAAATGTGGCACCTAGAAATGAAACACACCACCTTGAATGTAGCTTGACTAATGAGCACTAAAATTGTGTAAGCTTTTTAATTTCTGTGTCACACTCTGACTCATATTGCTCTGCAATTTAATCAATGAAATTTCTTTTTTTTTTTTTAATATAGCTTTTTATTTACAAGATATATGCATGGGTAATTTTTCAGTGTTGACAATTGCAAAATCTTTTGTTCCAATTTTTCCCCTCCTTCCTCCCACCCTCTCTCACAGATGGCAGGTAGACCAATACATATTAAATATTTTAAAGTATATGTTAAATACAATATACGTATACATGCCCATAGAGTTATTTTGCTGCATGTGAAGAATCGGACTTTAACATAGTGTACAATTAACCTGTGAAGGAAATCAAAAATGCAGGCGGACAAAAATAGAGGGATTGGGAATTCTATGTAGTGGTTCATAGACACTATTGGAACTGATTTGGTTCATCTCATTGTTCAAGAGAGCCACGTCCACCAGAAATGATCATCATATAGTATTGTTTTTGAAGTATATAATGATCTCCTGATCCTGCTCATTTCACTCAGCATCAGTTCATGTAAGTCTCTCCAGGCCTTTCTGAAATCATCTTGCTGATCATTTCTTACAGAACAATAATATTCCATAACATTCATATACCACAATTTATTCAGCCATTCTCCAATTGATGGGCATCCACTCAGTTTCCAGAATCAACAAAATTTGAGTTATTTTCTCATTAATTGTTATTAAATCACTATTAAGATGGGATTTCCCTCCAATGTAATTTTTTTAATCACACATTTGTGGTAATTTTTTTTATCAAATATTTATCCCTGTTAAATTTCATCTTATTGGCTGTTAGTCCATTGTTGAGCCTATTAAATAGCATCATCTGTAAATTTAGATTCGATTTTGTGTTTTTATGTTTTATGAACAAGAATCATTTAACAGGACCAAGGAGAGAGTTGTGGAATAGAAATCTCTCTTCAGGTTGAAATAGATCTTAAGTGATCTTTGGATACTATTATTAATCTAAAAATCTTTCGTCTAACTGTACTGTCATCCAGTGGTATTTCTCTGTTGTCCAAAAAAGATAACATTGAAGACTGTTAGATGCAATGGTAAAATGAAGGTACCATGCATCTGTGATATCCTCCTGACTTGATTTCTAGTAATTCTGATCAAAAAAGGAAAACATGTTGTCAATTTCTCTGTGAGCCCATATTGTTTTCCCTTTTAAAACCTATTCACAGGATTTATATGTGTGTGTACTTCCTCTCCCCATGAATATTTTTTAAAATTAATTTTAAATTTGAATTTTTCCTCCTCCTGCCCCATTGATCTTTCACCTTGTATTTGAGGAGAAAGGTTATCCTTTAAGTTTTTTAAATTGCCAAAGTTCTTTGAGTCACCAAATTTTAATTTCTTTTTGGTTTTGGTTTTTGTTCAGGAGTTGGAATGATCATAATCTCTTAGGTGTGTGTGTTGGCATTGGTGTGTCATGTTGCTTTTGTTTTATCTCAGAGGTGAAGGACTGTCTTATGATTGATGGAAGAAGGGTAGAAAGTTTTCTTGGATGTTGGAGGTAAACACAGAGAAGTTTCCTGGAGGATGGGAGCAGGGAGGGACCAAAGTAGCCATTTCCCAGTAGCATCATTTTCAGGCTTCTTGATTATCTATTGTTAGGCAGGGGTTGGGCTACAGCCATGTTGAACCTCAACCTTTGGTGCCACAAGTCTGCTACTGAGTTGCAAGGAATATCTGTAATTTTTGTTCTACCCTTTGATTAAGGAGGATAAGACCAAGCATTGGGGAAATGGAGAAACTTTTGAGTTACTTTGGAATATGAGAGTCTGTACCATTTTTGTTTGAGTTAAAATTAAGCATGCTAGGAATTCCTTAGATCTGGATTGGTATGAAAGTAATTGAAGCATAGGCTATGCGTAGTCTTCAAGTGTGTCTATTCTGTCAGGGCAGCCATGTCAAATGGGTCATGTCTTGACAAGTCAGCTCTAAGATTCTATGGCTACATTATCAAAATTTCTATGTGTTTCTTTGACATTTTCTTTTCCTGTTCCAATTGCATCTTTTCTCTTGCTTCTTGATGAGTGATAGAGGAATAGTTTTATTTTCAGTTTATACTTGCAGTTTCTCATATTTTTAGAATGCTATTCTGGAACCTTTTTCATTTATTTTTTTATTATTATTATTAAAAGTCATTCTTATTCAGACTTTGGCAGAACTCTTATAGCAGCCTTGAAAAATAGTTTTGTAGCCCAGCAACTTTAACATTGAATAATTTTACCATTATTTTTATGATGAATCACATGTAAGGTATTTTTAAAAATTAGTGATTCATTTTGAAAATTTGCAATCATTTTACATATCAAACAGTCAACAAAGATTTGTTGAGCAGTATACCAGGCACTCAGGCACTGTTCTAGATCGTTGGATACAAATACAGAAAGTGAAATAATCCCTATTCACAGTGAACTACTATAATAGGGAATGCTGGGGTGGGGTGGGGTGTATATTTTACATATGTATATGATAAAGAGAAAAATACAAGGTAAATAAAAAGTAGTTTTGGAGGAAGAACTTAAGTGGTTGAAAAAAGTTGGGCTTTATGTAGAAGGTAGTATACTTGAACTGTGTCTTGAAAGAAGAGAGATATTGAATTTAAGGCCTTGAAAATAATATTTAGAAGCTTTTATATGCAAATGAACTGCCTTAGCAAGAATAGTATCCTATATAAGGCCTTTGTAATTGCATCTCATAAAGAGATGTACAGAGGTGTTGGTTAATAATTTAATAATATTTGTAAAAATAAAAATGATGACTTTGTTTTTAAAGGATAGAAATGACTCATGGCTTTCTTGATTCTTTTCCTAGTTCCCTGACTTCTCCTCAGTCTCCCTTACTGGATCAGTAGATGATCCTTTATCTGATCTCCTTTAATTTCTCATATATAGTAAATGTAATTATCTCCCAAGATTATATCCTAGGCCCTTTCTTCTCTCTGGGAATTTTCTCCCTTGGTTGGCAATCTCTTTAACTGTCATAGATTTAAGTGTAATTTATATAGTTGATTCAGTATCAGGAAGTTTCTAAGTAGATAAATGAAATTTAATGGAGATTTCTGGTAAAAAAAAAAAAAAAAAATTAACCAGAATACAGGATAAAGGAAAACTCCATTTTAATAGTAGTAAATGAGGGGAAAAACTTTGGAACTTTGGTTGACTAAACAGCGGATTAATATATGACCCAAAGTGTGATATAGCAGTTTAAAAGCTTATACAATTTTAGGGTTCATCATTCAGGCCACATATAAGGTAATGTGTTCTTTTCTGAATATATCACATTTTAAGGTGGACACTAACTTACAGTACATAATATCCAGAAAAGGGGTAACAGACCAGTATGACCTAATTTGTTCATTAAAACTAATGAAGGTTTCTACTAAAGAATCAGTCTTAATTGAATGATCTGCCAACTGTTTCTTATACACAATATGTTCTATATTCCAAACCTTTGTACAAATGATACGCCATTGTCTGAAATTGCTTTTCACCTTTACCTCAAAATCCCTAATATCCTTTCACAATCTAGATATTGCCTAGTAGATCTTTCTTTGATTTTCCCCTATACTTCACTTCTCTTTCCCCCCATTTTCTCAGTGTTTTGGGTTTTTTTTGTGTGTTTATCTACATGTGTGTGTGTGTACATACATGTTCTTGGCATATATGAATATATTGATGAAAAATTCTAGTGCCCATAATCCTTTTTAAAAGCCTGTAAATGGCATCATTTCCTTGGTATTTCCTAGGTGTTTTCTACTATTCATTGTTTTGGGGTTTGTGTATTTTTTTTAAGCTAGTAGATTCATACAGATTGACCTCTTTATGAAGGATAAGTTGTTGAGATTTGGGAAAATGTAAGGAAAATGTGTTTTTACTCACTGTTGAATTCTAACTTTATCAATTTGAATTCTTATAGTGTGATGTTACCAGAAAGTCTGTTTGAAATTCCCTTTTAAATTGCTTCCTAATTAGTTGTAATCTATTTTATTACATTCACATTAAAGTGCACTTAATACGTATCTATTACACACTGGGTATTAGACTCTGCCTTTTTCCCTGAATAAAAATTCAACTTGAAAATGTTATTATGCTTCTACAGTTTTGGATTGTCAAATTTTCTGATATTACAATCCTAAGACTTAAATTTTCTGAATAAAGCATCACTGAAAGTCGAAAAGACAGCTTAATTAGTTTTCCCCCCCAATATTTGTAGTGACAGAATCATTCTTTTAGTATTATACAAAATCACAAAGTTTCAGAGTTGAATGAAATTTCAGAGACAATATTATCCAATCTCTATCAGAAAAGGGATATTCTTCACAATATATCCAGCAAATTACCATTCATCTTGGAAGACTATGTGGGAAAACCTTCTATTGACATAATCTGTTGCACTACTTTGAATATTTCACACCTAAATTTAGTTTTGCAGCTTCCCATTGTGCCAAGTTCTATACCTTGGTACCAGTTGGAAAAACTTCAATTCCATGTGGCAGCTCTTCAAATAATTGAAGCAGCCTATCATGTCCCTTCCCAAGTCTTTTCTTCTCCAGGCTAAATACACCAGGTTTTTTGTTGTTGTTGTTGTTGTTGTTGTTGTTGTTGTTGTTGTTGTTGTTGTTGTTGTTTTTTAACTAGTTTTCATATACCATGAGTTTAGAGATTTTTCTCCTAGCTGTCATTGTCCTCATATAAATAACATTGTATGAAGAACTAAGCATTTTGGATATATTTATATTCATTTATGTATACTTAAGATAAGATTCCTTTTCTTCCATATCACATATCCATTAATATTGGATTAATTAATTTTGTTAATTAATTATTGGGCTTACAGTCCACTAAAATATTGGGCTTACAGTCCTTTTCAGAACCTAGCCATTTTCCATTTTATATTTATAAAGTTGATTTTTTAATGTAAAACTTTAATATTTATTCCTATACTGATTGAATGCTATGAATCTCAACTTTGATCCAGTGTATTAACTGTTTCTTCTAGATTAGCGTGTTTCCTGATACTATTCTTAAAGGACTATGCCACACTTTTATATTTTATACTGTTGTCTGCCCTTGGCTCCAATTTTTATTTCATGTGTACTTTAAATCTAGGTTGGTTGATGAGTTTTCCTTTTGCCCATCCTACCCTCCCCTTTCCCCTCTTCTTAGACAGAGTGGAGGTCTATTTTTAGTCAACTGTCCTTTTCTTCTTCATTGGAACTGCTGTTCTTTATGTGCTCCCAGTTTCATTCTTGAGCTTGCCATTTTTTCTGAATTCCCTTGAAGATTTTTAGTATATATGCTCTTACTTTTCCTTTCCCTGTACCCTTGGAAATCTCTTCTCCCCAATCTAGGGTCATGCCACCTTATATCAGGCTTTACTCTATCACAGTTTCTAAGATAAAAGTGTTTACTTCCTCCACAGCTTCCCATTGTTTCCATCTCAGCACCTAATTCTTAACTGTTTACTAGAATCAGATTTGTAGTAGAGAAAGTATGTCGTCTATTTTTTAAAGAAGGAAAATTATCATTTTGACAAGCCAAGAAATTACAGAGAAAGAGAGAGAAGCAGACCTGGACTGATGTCTGGATAATTGAACTCTTTTACCACACTTCTATATCATGCCTATTCTAGTTTCTACTGGTTGTCTGCAGCATATTCTTTTAACATAATTATTTCTGTTTCTACCTCCTTTAATTTTTATTCCAAATCTCTTACCATGGTTCTCTGTGTTGTAAGTTCCTTGAGAGCAGGAACTATCTTTTTTTCCTTTTCTTATTTTTTTTTTTTTATCCCTAGTGCTTATGACATTGCCTAGCAAATAGTAGGTAAATAACTCCTTATCCAAGGATTTCTTCACTTAAAATATTTTTTAATATTCAGTGCTATTCAGTCCTTTTTTTTTAATAGATCAACTTTCCATTCCATATTCTGTTTATGAATGATAAGCCTCACTTCACCAAATTCATGTTTTTTACTCATCAAGTCAAACTTGTCTTCTTTCAGTATAGGATCTCTAGTTCATCTTGCTTATTGGTTATGATTTGTGCATGTGTGTTTGATTTTCTGGGACCATGGGTTTTATTGCTAACTGTTTTCTTAGATTTTAATTCTCATGAACTTCTAAGTGTTTGAACTATTATACTTCTATTAGGTTATATAAAAAGTACTTAAAACTTAATTAAAAACCACAAGGTCCCCATATCTCTACACACAACTAATTCTTGTAAGAAAATGTTGTATAGGTGCTTTTTAAGAAAAACAATTGGTACTTGTTTTGTAAGGTTGATGTTGAAAATACTTATTCTTTGATCATTATCAGAAAATGTTAAACTGTATTCTAATCTTCAAAAAAAAATGTAAATATCTATTTTATCATTATCTAATTTCGTGGATATTACCATCATCGAAAATGTTTTAAAGTTTGTCTTTTCATCTTAGATTTCATTAGTGTTTTGCTTAGTCATTGAGATTTTGAGTAAACAATAAATTTTAGTTAATGTTATTTGCATAATTTGCAGAGATTCTTTGTCAGGTAAAATATCAATAGAGTGTATCTTTTGTGGGGTTCATTTTCATGCAGCTGCATCATATCTGATTAAGTCATTAAACTTGTGGAGAATCATTAAATGTTGCATATTATAGGAGTTCATAGTGTTCATATTATAGGAGTTGTGGGGTTTTTTGGGGTTTTTTTTTGTTATTTTGTTTTTTTTTCCTAAGAGAAATAAAAGACAGCAGCCATTTTTAGGAAAAGTCATGGCCTGTCAGAAGTAAAGAGCTACATAAAGAGCATCTATTCTACATTTCCTTTAGAGATAAGAGAAAGTGAAGCTCACCCAAAGTTATTTATCCAAGGTAGCACAATGAGGTTAGGAAAATAATTGTTTTGAACTGATTTTCATAAATTTGGAAAATAAGAGAGAAGCCATTATTTGTAAGCCTACTTATAGCATCCTTCCTAATCTTTCATGCTGGGGATGTTTGGGAGTTATGTGGATTTTGGTAACAAGCCTGGTGGGAATTAAAGGAACAAAATAACTGTTCATTTTCCTTTGCTACTAAATAATAGTAGCTCACATTTTAATTGCACTTTGAAATCCATAAAGTACCTTTATTCCAACAGCTTTGAGAGGTAACTAGCACATAGCTATTATTATTCCTCTTTGACAGCTAAGAAAGTAGTACAATTAATTAGAATTAGAGCAGCTTGGTGGCACCATAGAGCATAGAGTGGTGAGCTTGGAATCAAGAAGATTCATTTTCCTAGGTTCAGATCTAGTTTCAGTGCCTTATTAGCTGTGACTATGGGCACTTTTACTTAATTTTGCCTCGGTTTCCTCATCTGTAAAAGAAGCTAGAGTAGTGGGGGGGAAAAGGTAAACCACTCCTTTGCTAAGAAATACCTCAAATAGAGTCACAAAGAGTCAGACATGACTAGAGGGGAAAAAACCACTAACACAACAGAATTGAGACAGGAGATTTGGGTTTGAATCTGTTACTCTGTTTTTCATTACTTGTGGGATATTGGGCAATTCATCTTTCTCCTCTACCCATACTCTTGTACATCCCTCTCTCTCCTCTTTTAAGATTACTTCTTAGGATGAGATTTCAAACTTGTTAAAGCTCTATGACTGAGCCCCCATATATGAAGGTAAAAAAAAAATTTTTCCTACTACCTTTCCTGGGCTGTGTTTTGCCTATTCTATATACAACCATATCTTGTCTTCCTCTGCCTTTACATTCTGTTGAATCATCTAGAACTTTAGTCCTATTGTTATTAAACTCCCTTTCATTCTACATTTCTTCATCTTACATTCTTTCTAACTTGTGCATGAAACCCTTTCTGATTTCCCCAACTACTAATAGTAATTTTCCTCCCAAACTATGTTGGGTTTAATTACTTTGAATATATTTATATTCTCATTGTAGTTATTCTATATATATTCTGAGGTTTATTTTCTCTTTCCCTTATTAGGTCAAGTTACTGCAAGTAGAGACTGTTTTCATTGTTTTTATATCCCCAGCATCTACTACAGTATCTGACACATGGTACAAGCATAATAATAATGCTTATTGACTGATTACTCTTCTGTTCTTGTAGAAACCTCTCTTCATACTATATCTCTCTCTACCTTCTCAGATATAGCTTTTTTTTCATGTTCCTTTGTCTTGTCAAATAGCCAGTTGACCATTTGAATTCAGAATACAGTTTTTTTATTTTTTATTTTTATCACCAGTATTCCCAGACTGTTAATTGGCTATTATTACTCTGTGTTCTTTGTTATTTGGTCCTCCTGTATATGATTTCATTTCCAGCCTTTCTTCTCTAATATAATATTATGTCATCTTTGCTGTAATTTTATTTCCTAGTGAATCTATAGTTGACAACTTTAACTATATACTATTCTTTACCCTTTCTATTACTGGCTTGCCTCATCTCAACTTTAAGCCATTCATATATATGTCTTACTCTGTTGCTTTTACTCAGTGATGCTGAGTGCAACTGAGAGTTGGATCCATTATACATTCATATTTCATATTTTTTTAATCTCATCAGGAAGACCTGAGTTCAAATTCATCGTCAGACAATACTAGCTGTGTGACCTTGGGTACCTATGTGTGCGCACACACGTGAGAAAACGCACACACCCCTCATTCCGTGGGTTCATAGGGCACGTATCCTGAGATGCAAATGGAAACTCATCCATACTTTCTCATTCAGTGTAATTCCTTCCCATGTCTTTCAAAAAAGTTTTAGTGTTCTAAGAGAGTTTTCTCTAGGTCTTTTATATTACATGGGTATCAGTTCTGTACTCACTCTCATCCCTTGGCCTTAAAACAACTTGATCCAAGTATACATATTCAACCATATGTTTCTGGATATCTTTAATGATAATTCTTGTGTGTAAGATGTCATTGGTAATGTGTTAAAGCCTATTTATGCCTTTCACAGGTGTTTCCATTGCCACATGGATGATTGCAGTTTCTGTTTTGTAGAGTTTGTGATAAAATGATTATTGCTTTATGCATTGAATCTTAGAATTAAAAAAACATTTAATATATAATGTGTTCTTTTGTAAAAATTATTTGTTTCCTATGATTTGATTGGCCCTGATTCTTCACCATGTTCTTTAAAATTGAGATGATAATAGCTCCTATCTCGGTTTTTGTGAAGATCAAATGAGATGATATCTTAAGTACTTTACAAACATTAGGGCACCTATTGAATGCTAAATATTATTTTCAGACAATTCATTCCAAAATTGCTTCTACATCAATAGTCACTTTATTTAATGTCTATTAAAAGGTAATAGATTTCTCTTAGTATTTTTGGATTTCATCCTCTTTGATACTTTCCACTTGTCTTAAAAATATTATTTAAAATATATAGGTATGATGTTTGTGTGTAATATATAATCTTTGTCATCTTTTGTTTCTTGACCCTGAACCATATTTTTTCTACATTTTCTACCTTTACATTAAAGTCATTAAATATTAACATATTATTGATTTTATTTGTAAAATCTTAATGGAATTCTTTGTAGGTTTCTCTCTTTTCTCCTTTGTAGAATAGGTTGGCACATAAACCAGAGTTGCCTTTGTGGCGATTTATTTACTTGTTTGTTTTTAATAAGACAGTCAAATGTTCCATGGTATATTTATTGTTGCTTTTGTGTACAATGATACATTTTACCAGCCTGCATATTTGTTTTTTCAGAAAAACCTGTGAGACAACCTACCTTTTAATGGCAACTTCTTAATATATTTTGGGGATTTTTTATAATGAAGATGTCAATATTAGTATGATCCAAATTCTTTGGTAATATGTTAACTTATTGCTCTTTGTACAAAGATCTCATTTCCAGTACCAACAGATTGTTTAGTAAGTTAAAAGATGGTATTGAATTGTGAGATCTTGAGGACCCTCTTTTCCTTTATGTGCTACTCTTTCATTGTCACTACAAAAGCAAAAGGTAGCCATAGTCTTAAGCATCACTTTTAAATCTTTGTTTCATGAATTGTTATGAACAAAATCTCATCCAGAGGCATCAACTGATGACAAGTACTTTTCTACTTAGCTAGACTAAAAATGTGCACAGTTTCTTTGTTTTTTGTTTTTTTGCAGCGAACATATTCCTTTTTATGTACTCTACATTTAAACAGATCCATGATCATATCAATGTAGGCATTGTTTCCAATGGTGTTGATCTCAATCATTCGACATCTCTTTTATTGTATCCCTCGTCCATATTCTCCAATAAATTCTCCACAGCAGTTCCATACAACATAATGGAGATTTTAGTTAGATTTCATAGCATTGCATGGATACCCAGTACAGCATGTAAACTATCACTGTGGTGCCAAGGGCTATCTACCTTCTTTTCTGGTGGACTTCTTTTGTTTTCCAATCCACTACATGTTTCTAATGACATCCTTTTCATTGTTTCTATTTCTTATTTCTTCATTAGTGCTTCATTATAGCTCACTCAGGACCCTCAGGTGCCTTTCCCAGCCCTGTATATAACCATCCAGTTTAGTTTTTTTGAAATCATAAAGAATACAGTGAAAAGAATTTGTTAAAAAGAACAGAGAACACATTTAATGTTTCCGGCATTGTCAAACCTGTCAGAAATGACCCTCTACTATGTCTTGGAAAACCTAGTGTTTCTGTCATGCCAGATTGAGGCATTCATTAGAGCCAGATTGTTATTGAGGTGACTATGTGAATGTTATTAAGAGGTAATGGTAATGTGAACTTTATTAATAGTAGTAATTATAGCTTTAATATAATAATAATTTAAGTCTCACCAATTCATTACTTTTTGCATTTGTCTTATACGTGGAATTAAGAAAATTCTATCTTTTGTCTGTTAATTAATTCTTTTGTAAATGAAAACCAGAAAAGGGGATTTATAGTTTTATACACACTTTAATTTAGTTTCCTAATTAATGTAAGTTTTTTTTTTCCTTTTACCTTTTAAGGAAGAGAGAGAAAATCCTTCGAAAAGGAGTAGAATAGAACGAGATATAGATAACAACTTGATTACATCAACACCTCGGACAGGAGAAAAACCCAATAAACAGATATCTCGAGTAAGACGGAAAAGTCAAGTAAATGGAGGTTTGTTTATATTTGTATATTTAATTTATGGGTGGGAAGATCTACCAAACTGAAGAAATTCTATTCCTTTGTCTAAAATATTTGATCTTTCTTTACAAAAAAAAAAGGAGCATGAATGATTTTCTAGTTTGAGATTTCGGATCTTATAATGAATCATAGAAAGCTCTCCCTGATTTTTTGAGCATTTATTTTGAAAGAAAAAATATGAAACCCTATATGAACATATTTCTACATTATATACCAATTTTAGTTCATTGCGTATAGATGCTAAAATACTCCTTTTAAAATTCATGCATTGCTTCAATATATCAGTGTTTATCTAAGATGTGAGCATGAAAGAATATAGTGCCATTCTTAAATGAGAAGATTGGACTAGATTATTTCTAAGGTCCTTTTAAGCTCTACTAGTCTATGAATCTCCACATTTCTGTGAGTCTCAAATAAGAATAGTAGCTTCCAGGCTACCCTGCATTTGTCAGGATGAGGAAATCATTGACTTTTTTTTTAAGGGGACACGAGAAATCATTTAAGAATTTATTGTTTTGTTTCATAGAATGATATTGACATTGTGATCAAGAAGACAAATTTTATAATGTTCCCTAAGTAATTAAATTACTTTTTTCTTTTAAATAAATATATCGACTGCATTGGATTTGTGGCTAGAGAAGTTGATTAATATCTAAAATGAGAGAGAAATATTAATTGACATATAATCTAATATTTTCCAACTCTAACATGCTAACATTCTTAGAATTCTTTAATTTCCCCCAATACACTTTTACCTCTTTGAGAGATAAGGACTATTTCCATTTTTGACTGTTTCCTTAATGCTTGTCACATAAGAAGTACTTAATTAAATGCTTGTTGAAATTAATTAAATGAATAATGTTGGAAAAACTAATTATAACCTCTTAGAGTTGGCTTAAAAATGCATTCAGACCAACATTTTAAATTATTTAGCAAAGTTTTAATTTCCTGAAACAGAGTATTGCTTAAATCAAATATTGAAATTTGTTTTAAATTTGCTGCCAGAATCACAAAAGTTTAGTATTGAAAGAAATGTAAGGAAACAGTACAACTACTTTTCCCTTTCTTTTATTAAAAAGATTTCCCATCCCCCCCCCAGGTCATTTTTGGTAAATCTTTAAGGCTCATTCAGTATAATATTCATGGACATACTAGAAAAGAAAGATACATAGTTTTGTAAAAAGTATTGAGTGCTTTCTACTTCCAGTTTGTTTTCATTAATTTCAGATTTCAGGTATCTTTCATTATATGAGAGAGACCGTGGCAAATCCAACACTGGATTTGTATTAGAAAGAAACTTTGGCCATGGGCAATTCATTTAGCTTCTGCTATTCTCTCACCTTTTGAGATTACTTATAAATACTATGCAGACTTTTAAAAGCACTGTGAGTGTCTCTTGTTACTATTTACCTCCATAGATTTGCTACTTTGAATTTGAGAAGTATTTTTATTTTGGCTTTTTTGTTGTGGTTTTTTATGTGTTTGTTTGTTTTTCATTCACTCACTGATAAGTCTTTCCTTAGTAGTATAACTTAATTGAGGTAGGCCGGAAGCCACAGCTTCTTAGGGTTTGTTTTCTAACACCCCCATACACTGTCTAAGCAGTTACCAAACTTTTTTTGCTTTAGGACTCTACACTCTTAAAAATTATGGAGGACTCTCCTCTCATCCCCTTGTAAGAATTTTTGTGTGGATTTATCATTATGTGCTGTATTGGAAATTAAAATATCTTTGCATTATTATTATTATAAAAATAATTTTGACTTTCAGAAAGGGTCTTAGATACCTATAGGTCTCTATTTAAAAGCTATTGGTCAATCATATTTACTGCTGCATTTATATCTGTGGTTCTTGATCAAGAATGAAATTATTTGTATAACAGAAAGGGATGATAAAGGGTCTTAGATACCTATAGGTCTCTATTTAAAAGCTATTGGTCAATCATATTTACTGCTGCTTCTTTTTTTGATTGCTTAGACAAACAGATCATTTATTCAAAATTATAATGACTTATTGAATGGAGATTCCAAAAATTATTCATAAACCTTTATAGAGGTTAAAATTTGTTCACTGGTATATGTATATTTATATCTGTGGTTCTTGATCAAGAATGAAATTATTTGTATAACAGAAAGAGATGATATTCAGTACAAAACACATGACCACAGTGATCCCCTCCTATTGTCTTAGAGATATAACTTATTTGTCCTCAGAGTTTGCTTAAAAAAATACAATCTTAGCAACATTTTTATAGTATCTTAAAAGTTCACGAATAAAGGTTGTACCTCTCGTGCTGGTGGGAACCAAAGGAGAGGGGAAAAGGAAAAACAGACAAGAAAGAAAAAAAAAAAAAAACCACAGGCAAAGAAAAAAAAAAAAAGGAGAGGAAAATCTTTAAAGAGCTAAAATAGTGAGGAAACCAGTAGGAAGTAAGAATATAGATCTGTTTCACAGGAACAGACACTAATAACTTTAAAAATTCTCCCTTAACTTGATTTTACTTTATCCTTAAGTTTTCCAACTCTGTGCACTTATGCTAATTTAATTTATGTAATTAGCTTAAGCATTTATTTAAGTTGGCATTATCTGTGGTTAGAATAAAATATTTTATTCATAAATTTCTATCACAGATTTGTTTGTGGCCTATAAAATGTCTTAAGCCTCTTGCCAATTTGCCTCAATTTTAACTTGATGGTCAAGTCCATTTAATCCCATGAGTCCTGCTAAATCTTTGTTCCTTCTTTATAATAATTACTGCAGGGAATGTTTAGGAAATAGAATCCTTAAGTGTATATGAATGACTTGTACTAAATCTTGGGTCATCAAGTTTGTCCTATGTTATGGAAAAATCTGTTTCATTATTTGGGTTGTTTTTGGTTTTGTTTGCTTGCTAAAATTGTTAATAATTAACAAGCATTTATTAAGCTCCTAATATGTTCCAAGAACTGGCTAAATTCTGGGGATAGGAAGAAAGGGGGAGGGGACCAGTTCCTGTCTTCCCTAATAAGGGAAACAATTTGTAAATAACTGAATACATGCAAGGTATAAGATGATTTGAAAGAGAAAGATATTCATATCTGAGAAAACCAGGAAAGGTTTTTTGCTTTGAATTTGGTTCTGAAGGAATCCAGAGAAACTTAAGAAGCTGAACATTTTTATATGTTGTATGCTTGGTAAATCTTTATTTCTTTAAGAATCTTAAATATAAATGTACCCTCACTTCAAGAAAAATAAATTGAAACAAAAAAATTCCTCATTATTCACTTTTATCTAAGATTTTGTCCCAATGTTTCTTTATGCAAGTGCTCTGAAATACTTTAAATGACCTGTTTTACACAGAACCCTTTATTTAAAGTGTTACCTTTATAATTTTAAGTTACTTTTGTAAAAAGCAGTATTTTTATTTTCAGCATAGTTTATGAAGCTTTGTTTATTCTTTTTCCTCAGAAGCTGGTAGTTATGAAATGACAAATCAACATGTAAAACAAAATGGAAAACTAGAAGATAATCCTGCCACTGGGAGTCCTCCAAGGACTACGTTGTTGGGGACCATTTTTTCGCCTGTCTTCAACTTTTTCTCACCAGCAAATAAAAATGGTAAGCATCAAATATTTTAAGATAATTTGGATTAAGTAAGTATATATTTTCAGGTGTTTTTTCTAGTTTTTTTACTTTTAAATATGTTTTTTTTTTTTAATTGCATCTTTTACAGCTTAAATTAAATAGGAACAGCAATAAAAGATGTTATCAAAGTATTTTATGATAGAAATAAAAGGTGGGCTGGTCTTATGTTGAGGGAAAAAGCATGACTGACAATTATAGTACTCTGCCTGGTAGCTTCACGAAATCAGGAGATAACGAGCAAGTCTTTTAGCATGTTAGCTTGACTTCTTGAAGTGAATTTATTAGAGGACATGGATTAAAGTTGCATGGGATAGACAATCATACTTAGTCACAGTCTGGGTTGGTGGCATCTTCCATGTTGCTTAAGGTAAAAGATCTGTTAAAAGTACATTAGTTTCATTGACTTTGTTATCTACACAAATAACTGTATTTGATTCCAGTGCATTCATGTGATAAATCTTTTTTTCTTCTTTAATAGTATTTTATTTTTCCCAATACATGTAAAGATAGTTTTCAACATATATTTTGGTAAACTTTTATAAACGTTTTATAAAACTTTGTAAAAGTTTTTGTAGAATTTCCAAATTTTTCTCTCTCCCTCCCTTACCTCTCTGCTCCCCCAAACAGCAAGCAATCTGGTATAGGTTAAAAACAAGCAATCCTTTTAAAGATATTTTTTATATTTGTTAATGTAGTACAAGAAAAATCAAATCAGATGGCAAAAAAAAGAAAAAAGAAAAAGCACAAAAAAGAAACAAATACATAAACAAAAAGGTGAAAATACATTGCTTCAATCCACATTCAGTCTCCGTTGTTCTTTCTTTGGCATTTTCTATCCCAAGTCTATTGGAATTGCCTTCAATTACCTTGTTACTGAGAAGAACCAAATCCACCACAGTTGATCATCATATAATCTTGTTTTTACTATGTACGATTTTCTTCTGGTTTTGCTCACTTCAGTCAGAATCATTTCACATAGGTCTTTCCAGGCTTTGCTGAAATCATCCTGCTTATCTTAAAGAACAATAATATTCTATAACATTTCATGTCATAATTTAGTCAGCCATTTCCCCAACTGATGGGCATCCACTCAGTTTCCAATTCCCTTTGCCACTACAAAAAAGGACTGCTACAAACATTTTTCCACAGATGAGTCCTTTTCTCTCTTTTGTGATCTCTTTGGGATATAGATTCTGTAGACAACCTGCTGGATCAAAGGTTATGCACAGTTCTATAGCACTTTGGGCATAGTTCTAAATTGCTCTCCAGAATGGTTGGATCATTTCATAATTGCCAACAACACATTAGTGTCCTAGTTTTCCCATATTCACTCCAACATTTGTCATCTTCATTTCCTGTCACTTTAGCTAATTTGAGAGTTGTATGATGGTACCTCAGAGTTGTCTTAATTTGCATTTCTCTAATAATGATTTAGAGCATTTTTTCATATCATTACAAATGGCTTTAATTTCTTCATCTGACAGTTGTCTGTTCATATCCTTTGACTTTATTAATTGAGGAATGACTTGTATTCTTATAAATTTGAGTCAGTTCTCTATATATTTAGAAATGAGGCCTTTATCAGAAATGGTAGCTGTAAAATTTTTTTCCATGGGATGCATTTTAATTGAATACCTATTGTGTATAAGTCATTGTGTTGGGCATCATAAAGGACATAGCAGGAAGTTCAGTAACTATAAAACAACTATAAGGTAGAACATGGTAGTAAAAATTGCTAAAAAATATTCAAATGACTAATTATTAGGAGGGCATGTTCATAGCTTATAAGGAGAATAAAGTTACATAATACAGTTTTGCCGAGACACATATTTTGTTTTCTATATTTCAATACAGCCAAGATTCCTAATTAACATTTTGTTGCATGAAAATTATTCTCATTGACTACACAAGTGGAAAGCCAGTGTATTCTTTGTAGTGGAAATAACTCAGTCCTTTGTATCCCACAAAGTATTCCTTACAGCCTAAACCTCAATGAAATTATTGGGTTAAGATAAATGATTATAATTTTTATTTGTTAAAAAGATTGCAATTATACCAGCAATAAATGACTATTCCTGTTTCTCCATAAATCTGTCAACATTAAATTTTGTTGCTTTATTTTTTTTATCATTTAATTTGTGTACCATCATCTCCTTAACCAGCTATTAACTTCAAATTTTTCCTTTTAATACTGAATACTTTTAGTTTGAAGAATTTTTGAAAATAGTATCTGATTCACTGAAATTTGTTTCTTATCTAGAATTTCATAATCTTTATTTGTAATGTCACTCTGATAAACATTAGGGAAGTAAAGACAAAAACATTATCGTAGCCCATCACAGATCTTACATTCTAAAGTGGAATATAGCATATAAATAACTGTGAAGGTCCGGGCTAGCTCCTCTGAAGGGTTCAGAATAAGTCCTTGTCAGGATAAGCAAAAGTCCTTGCCCCACGTTGTGGGTGCCAAAATGTCAAGGTCCAGGCTAGCTCCTCTGAAAGGGTCAGAGTCAGTCCTTGTCAGGATAAGCAAAAGTCTTTGCCCCACGTTGGGCGCCAAATTGTAAGGGTCCTGAATTGTAAAGGTCTGGTCGTCTCTAAGTTATCCTTAGGACTGCCGTCTCAACTCTATCTCCCAGCCAGACTCTCTTCTTCCAGCCTGTCGTCCCAACTCTGGCCCAGACTCTACTAACTCTCCAGACCCAATGCTGCCCTCTTTTATCCTCACAGAGATTGTAGTGAGAACTCAACAGGTTGTGAGAAACACTTCAACCAATGAACTTGCTCCCTCAGAATTCCAAAGGTGTAAACTCCCTTTAAAGGCCCGAACCAAAGGGGTGAATTCTGAACCAGAGAACTGTCCAGACAACCTGAGTTCTCACCTTGTAATCCTAACAAATAACTATATATAAATAACATATATCTAGTAGATGAATAGTAATCTGAGGAAGGAAGGCCCTTCTACACATGTGAGATTTGAACTGAGACTTAAATGTATACCAGGGGGAACTAAACTATTGTCAAAGGACAGAAAGTTTTATGCATGAAGAAAAGCCATGCAAAGGTATGGAGTTGGAGTGTTATATACACTTTCTTTCTCATAAGTGCTTTATCTCTTCTTTATTCACAAATTCTCAAATCCATAAGTCTGTGTTCTATGTTCTTAATAGTTTTCTAATTTCTAATAATATATCTAGGTCATGTATCCATTTTGATCTTTTCTTGGTAAATGATGTAAATCACCAATGTCTGCCAGATTACCTTCCAGTTAACCCAAGTTTTTATCAAATAGTCAATTCTTGTCCCCAAAGCTTAAATCTTTACATTTATCAAACCCAAGGTTATTGTAATCATTTGCTATTGTGCATTATCTGTTGTTCTATTCCACTGATTCATCTTTCTCGGCCCATACCATATAGTTTTGATAATCCTTGCCTTTTAAAATAGTTTAAAAATCTAGTGTTGCTTAAACCTTCTTCCTTTATATATTTTTCATTAATTAATTTGGTATTCTAGAGCTTTTGTTCTTCCAAATAAATTGTTTTGTTTTGTTTTTTCTAGCTCAATGAAATAATTTTTTGGTGATTTAATTATAATGATATTGAATAAATAGGTAAATTTTTATTATATTTGTCCATCTCTAAACAATTAATTTTTCTCCATTTATTTAAATATTGACTTTATTTGTTTATTTTCCTTTAGTTCCTGGGTTTGTCTTGGTAGATAAATTCCCAGGTATCCTATACAATTTACAATATAGACATATAGAAATATTGATGATTTTTATATGTTTGTTTGATATCCTGCTGTTTAGTTTAAATACAATTTCAAATAACTTTTTAGTTGAATGGCTAGGATTTTCCAAGTAGATCATCATGTCATCTGGAAAAAGAGGTAGTTTTATTTCTTCACTGCCCGTTGTGATTCTTTAGTTTCATTTTCTTATTACTATTGTTATAATTTCTAATACAATATTGAGTAATATGGATGATAATGGGCACCCTTGTTTCATGCTGATCTTATCAGAAAGACCTCTAATATAGCCTTGCTATAATTTTTTTTTACAGATATCCAGTTTTTAAATAAATATATATATATGTATATATATATATCAAAATCCTGATTTTACTATTTCTTAGTTTAAAAAAAGTTATATCAGTGAAATAGAAGAGGAATATCAGATACTAATCAAATACATTAAAAAGATTAGAGAGGTTTTTTCCAAGTCTTTGAAAAATCTGGAAAAGGATTCATTATTTAGCAAATATGTAGAGAATATGGTAACAGTTGTGTAGGAAATGAATTTAGAAACACATCTCACAAAAGGGAATTCGGTCAGATGATATAGGAAACTATTCTAGAAAAGTTTGGAGTTACGCAAATAATTGACTTACTCATCCATTCTTTTGACCCAGAGATTACACTGCTATATATACTTTAGAGAGATCATTGAAAGAAAGCTTTTATATTCATAAAATAATTTATCATAACATTTTTAAATGATAAATCATTTTGATCAAAGAAGTTTTTATTAATTGCTATATTTAGATACATTTAGTTCTGTGTTCTATGGATAAAGTACAAAAACTTGAGATAGTCCTTAGTGTCAACTAACAAAAGTACATATAAAAATATGTTATAAAAATAAGATTAATAGCAATAGAACAAGTTGTTGTAAATATAAAATAGTTTGAGAAGGGGGAACATTAGTACTGAGAGGGATCAGAGTAGACTT
This sequence comes from Sminthopsis crassicaudata, assembly GCF_048593235.1. Lineage (NCBI taxonomy): Eukaryota > Metazoa > Chordata > Mammalia > Dasyuromorphia > Dasyuridae > Sminthopsis > Sminthopsis crassicaudata. Next base: position 275,030,180 of record NC_133618.1, read on the forward strand.
CATGCAGAAGATGGTGCCTTAACTATATACTGTAATAGAAAGGGACTCTGTGAGGCATGGATAAGGAGGTAGTGAATTCCAGGCATGGGAGATAAGTCAGTACAACAGTCACAGAAATAGGAAGAAAGTATTGTGAGTGAGGAACAGAAAGTCAGTTCAGTATTGGGAAATAGTATAGATCCCCATTGACTGAGGATTGGCTAATTAAATTGTGGTATTTTAATGTAATAAAATGTTACTTTGCTGCAAGATATGAATATGATACAAAGAAGCATGAAACAACTTCTGTGAACTTATGCAAAGTCATTATAAAGCAGAACCAGAAAAATAGTCTACACAATTACTTTGATAATGTGGGTGCAATGAACAGCTGTAAATATAATTGACGTTGAATGCCATGATCAAGTCTGATCTAAAGTCATAAGACCCATATCAGTGTTCTACCCCACCCTCCACTTCTTTGCAAACATAGGAGACTATGTGTATAAAATATTGCATATAATACCAGCCCTTTTTGATCATTTTAATTGGTTTTGCTGGCCTTTTTTCTCCCCTCTTTTTTAAATACAATCTTTTATTTTATGGAATGGTTTCCAGTGAAGAGACTGAGAAGAGTATACTGGGAAATGTAGGTGATATAAAAAAAGCTATCAATACAAATATACTTTAAAATGATGGAAGAAAGTAAAATCATATATCAATTATGTAGGGGAGATAATTTATTAAATAGAATAACCTTTATTCTAGAAGCATTATATAAAATTTTATTTATTTTATTATATTTTAAATTTTATTTATATTAAAATTTAAAATTTCTGTATAATAAAATTAGAAGGAAAAACAGTTTGGCAAAATAAGTTTAATGGGATAGATAACAGAATCTAAAATATATAAGGAATGATAAGAATTCACAAATATAAATCCCAGTTCTCAGTAGATAAATGATTAAAGAATGTGCATAACTTTCAAAAAAGGAAATCATTTTGCCAAGCTTAATTAACTTACCGGGCTGACTAAAATATTATATTTGCTTTACTAAGTCAATATAAATTATTTTGTTTTTATTTCTGTTGTATTTAAGTTTCTTCTGTGTAGCTGGGTACCTCTATATATAGTGACTATTATAATATATATGAAATAATAAAATGTAGGTAAACGTAGACTAATTATAATGACCATTATTGGTCTCAGAAAACAATTGACCAGTTTTCTTTAATATTTTTCTTTGTTACAAGGGTATTTGTATTCAGAGAGGGAGCAGTATTTATTAGGAAATAAGTATATATGTATGCTTATTTTTTTAAAGACCAATAAAATATTTTTTTAAATTTATAATATTATCCCTTGTATTCATTTTTCCAAATTATCCCTCCCCTCTCTCCACTCCCTCCCCCCATGACAGGTAATCCCATACATTTTACATGTGTTACAATATAACCTAGATACAATATATGTGTGTAAATACCATTTTCTTGTTGCACATTAAGTATTAGATTCTGAAGGTATAAGTAACCTGGGTAGATAGACAGTAGTGCTAACAATTTACATTCACTTCCCAGTGTTCCTTCTCTGGGTGTAGTTATTTCTGTCCATCCCAATAAAATATTTTTAAGTGCTTAAGAGATTTTTTGTTGATAGGTATTTTTAAATTGCTCTATCATTGAGTTAAAATATTGAACTTTCTTTGAAGAAAGGATTTGTTTATCAAACCTATTACCAGAAACGAGATTTTACAATATTTCAGTGTGTTTTCCCTCATATCTTTTCTCGCCCCAGAAACTAGATTATAATCTTTTTGGATAATTTAATTTTTAAAATAATGATTTTTAGTTTAATGAATCATAATTTCAGGAACATCAGGATCAGATTCCCCCGGACAAGCTGTGGAAGCCGAAGAAATAGTAAAACAACTTGATATGGAACAGGTAGATGAAATCACTACCAGTACGACGACATCAACAAATGGAACAGCTTATTCAAATCAAGCAGTCCAAGTCAGACCTACAATAAATAATGGTTTAGAAGAAGTGGAAGAAGCAACTAATCGTGATATACCACCTCTTACAGGTAAAAACATCCCTTAAATAACTACAAATTCTAAGAGAACAAATGATACCTAGACTTTAAAGTAAACAAGAAAATGTATATACTTTTTCAAGAGGAAGATTTTAAGTTGTCACTTTAGAAGTCATATTGTAACTAATCTAGAAAACTTTTTATCAGCTGAAAAATAATACTTGGCTAAAAATTGGTGATAAAAATCAACCTTGCTAATTAAATATTTTCATAATCACTGTTATATTTTGATGAGTATTGTTTTAATACTTCTGAGCCTCTAGATATATTTGTATACGTGTGTGAACACTTCTTAAAGTTACTTGGCATATATGAACTCCAGGACCAAGCTGAGCCTGTTAGAGTACACACATTTTTAAAAGTACTTTAAATTGCTAAATAAAGCTTTCTTAATAGAGAGTGAAAGGACTGCCTTCCTCAGACTAAATCTTGCTAGGACCTTGACTGTTCTGTTAAACGGTTCCTGCAGCTTTAGAAGCATGGAGACATTAAGGAATATAGATTGTATGGCTACAGAAGTTTGAACAGACATGCTTCAAAAATAGAAGGAAAAAAAGTGTTTACCACAGAATTTGGGAGATTGCCAAGGGTCCTAGTAGGGAAAGAATGCAATTCAGGAGTGGCATAACTGGAATCAGGACATGCCCAACTCTTCACTAGGCCTATAAAAAGTGTTCTTTCTCTTAGGATCACTGTAAAAATAACTACAAACTCCTCTTCATTGTTCGTGTAGACATAATTTGTCCTTCCCTCATTTCCTTTTCTTGATTATTAGTTCAAAGCATTATTAAGGTAGACACTGGGAGTACAAGTAAAAAGCAATAGTCCTTTAATAGGAAAATGAGACTGTATACAAACTTCATTTTGGAAAATATTTAAAAGTAGGCAGTGAAATAAAGTAGAAAAGGTATGGGATTTCAGATCATCAGAAGAGTTCAAGTCTTGAGTGTGCATTATATTAACTGTGTGACCTTGGTTATTTAACCTCTATAATCTTCAGCTTCCAAATGAAGAAATTAAACTAAAATTTCTACAAAGGCCTTTCTAACTTTAAATTTTATAAAACTCTTGGGAGATAAAGAGAATGCAGAATATATAAGTAAAAATAAAGTAGTCTTAAGTGATTAAAGAAGGTATGAGATCATTTCTAATTGTGGAATCAGGAAATTCTTTAAAAGGAAGTAGTATTTTAAAAACTTTAATTATGTTATCAGGTAGAGAAGGTATAGACATGGAATCCATTCCAAGCAGGTGGGGTGAGGAGTGAGGGGATGAAGAGATTACAAAAGCATAGGAAAAGATTGGAATAAACTGGGGAACATGATATAGCCTGGTTTGGCTAGAACTTGAGTTCACAAAGGGGAATAGTACCAATAAGGCTAGAAAAATCCACTAGGTCCAGAACATGGAGGATTTTGAACCTCATATTAGTTAATTAGTCTATAAATTAATTTATAGACATTGAAAAACTACTGAAAGTTGTTGTTGTTACTGTTTTTTAAACAGGGCAAGATCAGATTTGGGCATTAGAGGAAATTGGTTTGATGATAGTGTGAAGAGTGATCTGGAGAAAGGGTGACTAGAAGCAGACTTTCAGTAGGAGTTCATTTGCATTGTTAAAAGCAAAAGTACAAGAAAAGCAGTGGTTAATAGCAGGAGTGGTAAGGAGAGGATCCAAGCACAAAAGAATATTGCATTGATAAAACTAACAAGGTATGGTCATTGATTTAATGTTGGAAAATGCCAAGGATGACTTGAAAGTTGTAAGCCTAGGAGAGTGGTAATGCAATCAGCATAAATGTATATAATCTAGGAAAAAATAAAGGCTTTAAGAAGAAGATATCATAGCACTAGGGTTGGAAGGAATCTCTTCTAGTTGAACCATAGGGTTCAAGGTTAGTTGGAGATAAAGATTTATAAGTCAACCTTATAAATGTGTTAACTGAAGCCAAGGAAGAGTATTTGGAGAGAAGAAGACAGAGTAGGCTTAAAAGAAAAGAAACAATAAAAGAGGAGGTAGGAGTATAAGATGAAGTGCTTATAGTGGAATAGAATGCAGGCTTCCAGTTCAAGGAATGAGACAAAAGATAGACAATTGGGACATAGGAGAGGTATAAGATTGAAGTAAATCAGGAGTACATATCAAGAAAAAGAAATTTGTATCTAAAACAGTAAGAGTTTAGATAAAAAGAGTTCAGGGATTCCAGAATTAAACTGAAGGGCTTTGCTACCTAGCTGTAGGAAGGAAGAAAACAGTACACAAAAATAGTGTAACCCCAACCCAAAGTTTTAGGTGATGGCTTCCAGCACTTTTATCGAAGTTGGTTCAAGATTAGGGAGGAAAGGGAAAAATAAGCTGGGTCCCAGCAAGAAATTTGCTTTCAAAAATGGTGTCCCTTGGGTGAAGATAACTTTATACCTTAAAGTATGAGTAGTTATTACTGAAATAATCAGACTTAGGACCTGATATGTAGTAAGACGGCCCCGTAATTTCAGTGACTTACATAAAACTCTCAAATAGAACTGAGACATTTTCTTACTAATGTATTTTTCTGGGTTTGAAATTATTTGATTTTGGACTTAATGCAAGTACAAAACTAACTTGATGTTTAATGATTTTTTTTTTTTCTCACAGCTGAATTATAAAAGATTTATACAGTTAAGGCAATATGTAACTAGCATAGAATAGTTTCTATTTATAATCCTGAATTTAAATTTAATATAATGAATTATCAATTTACCCAAAATTATATTCATTTTTATGCCTCTCTTGCCCCGTATGAAGAAAAGGGGGAGCGGGGGGGGGGAATTACTAAGTGTGTTTAGTCCTTTGAAAGGCTTATAATTGTCCTTTCTTACCCTTTCCTAGTTTTACTATCTATATCCAGACTGTCATCACTTCAGATTTGAACAGTCTCTCAGGAGGCCTCTTTGATCCCAGTCTCTACTAACTCTCTAGTCTATCCTAAGAACTAATGCCAGATTAGTGCTTAAATATTGTTCTCATCATATCATGGTATCTGAAATAAGAATATACTATTTGATTTGTTTTAAAATGTTTACAAATTGTTTCTTGTACTTAAAAATTAAACTCCTAAAAATGAAAAATGCTTCAAGACTTTATATATAGAAGTTCCAAAGCAGCAAATATAAATAAAATAAAGTTTACTTTTATTAAAGTTTTTAAACATTGTCTAAAAGGTTTTCTTTTTACTTTACTGAATTTTAGCACCTGTGTCTCCAGATAGTGGTTATTCCTCAGCCCATGCAGAAGCAACCTATGAAGAAGATTGGGAAGTATTTGACCCGTAAGTATAAATGATTTTACTGAAGCATGAAAGCTCCTATTTATCTGCTAAATCAGTTGTCTTTCAGATTAAATTCTTTCTTAGGTTTAATGTACTATGTTTCACTTAAGTATAAATTTTAGTTACCTATTTAAAAATGTGTACAAATAGAATGTTGATATAATTCTTGTAAATTTTTTTCTTATAGCTATTATTTTATCAAGCATGTTCCCCCATTAACTGAAGAACAACTAAATAGGAAGCCAGCTCTTCCTTTGAAAACAAGGAGTACACCAGAATTTTCCTTAGTCTTAGACTTGGTGAGTATATAATCTCTAGAAGAGGGAAAGGGTCATTCATTTGATATTCCTTAAAATGAAAATACTTCCCAAAATAAGAGAGCTATCTACTAGTGTACTGAAACTTTACCTAAATATGCCATGATAATAGGAGTCTTAGCTTTTTAACATTCAGATATTTGTTTCTTGTCAATGTTTAAATCCTATCCCTAAAATCCAGTTTTTTCCTTCCACCCAAATTTTAACTTTATTCTTTTCATTTAATCATAATTTTTAGATGTTGGATTTCTTCTTTTTAGAGAAGATCATTTTTCCTTGCAAGAACCATATAGAACCTATCTTAGTAAAACTCAATATGTAAGGTTATATCCATCTCACTATATTTATTTTTAAGTAGTGTTGAATGCCAAGAAATTTGTATTACCAAGAGTTTAATAATAGAGGCCCAGAACATGACCCCATTGCTCTGACAGTTCATATGTTCTGATATTTCATATGTTCTCTTGGTATGAATAAAAACTTTAATTTTTTTAATAAGAAGATAGTCCACAACTAATATAGCCCCAAACACACTATTATTGATCAAATCTTATTTTCATAAAGTCATTGCAGTCACTTTCCATCTTTTCTATATGGAAAACAAACAAAATACAGTATGTTAGGAAGGTTTTCATTTATTTGTCTCTTAAAAAGTCACAGCATGTCTGATGCCCAGAATTATGTAAAAGACATGACTTAGCCCTTCTACAAACTTCATATATAGGGGATACAAATTTTTTTTTGTTAGTATAGTCTAGATTTCAGAATTTGGCGAACAATTTTATTCTTATTTACTTCTGCCATATAGTGGGCAAAAATGACTTGTTAAAGGCATACAAGTAGATCAAAGTTTTGAAGCTAGCTATTGGATATGAAATAGAATTTGTTGTGGGCAGTTGTGTTAAAGGGATGGAGTGAAGAAGTCCAATAGCTTGAAAAATTTTATATCCACCAAGAAATAATAATTTCACTAGAATGATGAGAAGGTAGGAATGATAGGACTGAGAATATATGGAGAATTTTTAAATGACATGAATAATACAAGACTTCTTAGGAGATAGAAGCTATAAGGTGATTTTATGGTAAGAACTTATTTGGTCATAAAAGCAAAATTATTAAATATTTTGAAATATTTTGTTAAGATATTTATACTTGGTAATTTGCTAATTTTTCAGAAGATGATAGAACAGAATGGATTATGTTGTGGATGAAGAAGCAACAAAATTGGGTCATGATTTGGTCATAGGGATAGGAAATGTTAATAGCCTAAGCAAATTCCCCCATTTGTCTTTATTCAGTTGATTTTAAATTAACAAGGATATATCAGCTAATCTTGCATGTAATCAAAAGATGAACATTAGTGTTGGAATTCATTTAGGTCATTAAAGGATTTTTTCCTATGATTATTGTCTCTACTTAAAAGGGGGTGGAATAGCCATATGGTATCTTGGTGGGGGGGGGAATCTTATTTTCATCTTTCAGAATTGAACTTTAAGAAAAAAAGAAAATTTTCATGTCTTAATATTAATGGATCTTAACCTTATCCGTTTTTCTTTCATTGAGCAGAAAGGAATTAAGAGTCAAGATTATGAGTCTACTTTGACTGTTAAATTTACATAACCATAGGATTTTTTTTTTTAATTAGAAGATATTTTTGAAACATTTAGTTCAGTGCCTTTTACTTTTCTCCTTCCCTTCTGAGAAAACTGCAACCAAAAAAGTGATTTACTCAATTCCACAGCTAAATTACTTAGTGGCAGAGCCACCACTAGAATTTAGGTCACCTGGCTTTTGATCCACATTGCTCTTTCTTCCTCTTTATCATACATCTAGAAATATTTGTGATTTACAGTTTACTCAGATAAAGTACACATATATTAAGTACATATGTACTTTCTAAACACATACACATTCTTACTTATTGAAAAAGACTTCCACTTCTGCAAAACTTTAGTAGTTTTTAAACTCTGCAACCAAGAATTACAAATTAAATAATTCTACATATTTATAAGTAGTTTAATAAATGCTAATTTTTGGTGATAATGAAAAAATACATTAAAATTTTTTTGTGGTCTTTCTTGGTTTGTTTAATATATGTGTTTTGTTTTTTAGGATGAAACACTAGTGCACTGTAGTCTAAATGAACTAGAAGATGCTGCACTCACTTTTCCAGTCCTTTTCCAAGATGTTATTTATCAGGTAATTTAAAAATATTTCTAAATTATTATTTTATTTTTGACCTTTTAGACAACATATTGAATTAAGAGATGTTTTATTATAATTCTTCCTAAGAGAAATACATTATTGGTCGGTATACAACTGCGTGTTATGACTTGGATTGCATAAGAATTTTACAACACTTTACTAAAAAATGAATACTGCTAAATAGTAATATAAAACCATTAATTGTTGAGAAAAATGCTAACATTCTTTTTTTTACCAGTGTCCTATGCTTAGTTTTATAATCTTGTTTGCCAGCAGGTGGAGGCAGGAGCAACTGAAATTATAGATCCCCTGAGAGAAAATTACCAGGTTAATATACCTGGTTTTGTTTGTTTTGTTAATCCCCTAAATATAAAAAATAATAATATAATAATTTTTGTTGGTCAGTATATTTAAACTGCTGTGATATAGTTTTAGAAGCTGTGATTATCTAAATTAGCAATTTTAACTATGGTATTGTATGTTTTGTAGTCAGTGATTTGTTTGTTTAAGGCTTTTGTAAATAGATACATATTCCTCATCTGTATTAGTGATAGAGATCATTGATGGTGTGGGGGGAAAAAACCAATTGTCTGCATTTGGTTTGGGAGTTCAGATTAAATTTATAAACATTTTGAAAACGATGAAGCACTATAAAGTGATATTAAAAATGGATTAACCTTCCCTGAGTATGTACTAGTTAATGGACTTGGGAAGTGTAAAAGATACCTCAGGTGTAATGCTTAACAGCAGGAGAAAGGCTGCCTAATCTGAGGGGGTGGGGGGGAAGCTATTGCTATTTACACATAATACATGATCAGAAATTGATTAGTTATTTACACAGTCACAAGTAGATCCTTCATTGGTTGAGTTAAATAGACTTTGGTCCAGAAATTGCTAAACCTTTACAGCATGGAATGATTATAAGATTTATTTTATCAATTGTTTCAAGTGCTACTTTATTGTACTTGATATTAAAATAATTCCTAGGTATTATGGCAACCTTTTTTAATTTGAATTGCCCACTACTGATGTTTTTGGAAATGGAAAAAGGACCTTTGAGGTCCTGAGATCCTTTGAAGGTTTGTTTGTTTTTTAAACTGATGTTCCTTAGATCTGGCAAATGAAACTTTGTTTAAAGTTACAAATAGATAAGCTAATTTTGATACAGTTGGTATTGGTTTTGGTTAGTATGTTTCCAGAAAAGAAATGTTGAGATAAATGTCATAGGAGTGGCTTAATTTTCTTTCTTTGTGATTGACTATGGTTTTTATTAGATTTGTAGTAAAATAAGGTCCTAATTTGAAAAACTTGAGTTAATGTTGCTTTGCATTGTATCTTGACCTTCTAGAATATTGTAATTTTTGATGTGTGTGTTTTTTAGTGGTGAAATAGTGAAAGTAGAAAGTAGAGGAGTTTGACTCTCTTTTCCCCCTCAATTTCTTTTCTATATTTCACACATCTGAATTGAAGTCTCTTTTCTCTTACCATTTCTGCTTTAACTATCTTTTCCCCTCTCCTACGTTTATAAAGTTCAGGTTATTCCGTGTGAATATGGATGTTGTGTCATATTTTGGATGTGATTCTGAAAGTGAATATAAGCAATGACTGCAAAAAAAAAATCTGAAGATTGCTTTCCTGTCTCAATGTAACCCTAAGGATAATTGGTTTTTTAGACATTCTTAAAGAGATTTTCCTTCGAATTGAGTGTGTACTAAGGAGCTTTCAAATTTGAAAAAATAAATATTCTGCCTGAAGTAGGAACAGTGAATTTTGGAGACTTGATTCTTTAAAAAGTTAGAGAGGTTGGCAGCCTTTGAACGGTAACTATTTTAGTTACTACTTCATGTGTAGAGTTCCCTTTGGAAATATTTTCAGGATATTCATAGTGACCATTCTGTACTTTCTCTTGATTTTTACAGTTTTGATGTAGTCAGGTTATTTGCTTTTTGAAACACCTAGTTTTTTAGCTACCAGTTTGGAGAAATCTTTGAGCTAGGGTTCCCCACAATTTTCAGACCAGCAAGCTCCCTTTAAACAGGGAATGATGTCTTTTAAACTTTCAGTGGTGTTGTCTCCATCTGCTGGCAAAGAAGAAAATATACACAAGGGTGTGAGATGATCTAGGAGAATTTGGAGAAACCACATTATTAGGTAAGATATAACTTAAATATTTAACAACTATAATACAGTATAGCCCATTAGAAATAAGCAACATGGAAATTTGTTAGTTTTATATTGAAGGACTATGCCTTTGCATATAAATCAGAAGTTTGTTTGAAATTAAATAGTATTGAAATACAACTAAATTCTTCCTCTGATTTAGATTTTTAAAGCTGTATTAACATTGTAGATTGCTATTTGAAATTAATTTCCTTTTATTCTTGTTCTAAGTTTATTATATCCAAACTCTATATATTGCCTTGCATTTAACTTTATCTATACACTTTCTTTCCTTCTTTTCTTCTTTCCAAAAGGGGTTATTTAAAAATGTAATTTAAAAAGATAAGTTTATACACCTTTAAAACAAAAGGAAATAAAATACACATTTTCATCAAAGCTTTTATTCAGAAGTAGAGACAGGAATAGTTCTATAGCCAGCTGCTAGTGGACTTCATTAGTCTTTTCAGAAGTAGTCTTGCAGCCCTTTACTCTTAGGAAAATCTAAAATGGCTAATTAACATTTAAAAATTACTCTGCCCTATGCTCTGTTCTTTTGTGGTAGATTAGTAGGAGTATGTTTCAGGTTATTTCTTTTTCTTTTTTAAACTAGAATTGATTAGCAGGGTAATGCTTAATAGCAAATAACAGCCCAACTAAGATCTTTAACTTGAAAGAGTCCTTAATTCTCCTTCCAGAGAGCAAGAGACCTTTATGGTCCTTTTCAAACATAAATACCACACATGTGCTACAGACAGTACTGTGGACCAGCTCAGCTTTAAGTCAGTCAAATTGTAGAATTATTATTAATATCTATGGAATAAAAATCATTCAGAATTAAGCCTGTATTTCTCTTTTTAAAGTCAAGGTATAGATATAGCACACCAAGGAAAAAAGTAATAATAGGGTTTTATTTGGGTGGGTTCATGTTTTTTTCTTAAATTCAGTATTTATTGTTTTTTTCAAAAAACAGATTACCTAGTTAGTAATTGGAAAATGTGCTTATTCATGATTATATAAATGCATTCACTATCTGGAAAATGGAAATGCATGTTCAAGTTCCAAAGCACATATTTATATTTAACTTAGATTGGCACATTATCAGGAAATCCATCTCGTGGTGTTACTCAGTTAAGAGGTCTCCACTGTATTTAGTTTCTGTTCCTGCAGATCCACCAATTCAAGACTCTAGGTCATCTCACTCCCTCTTCCATCCAGAAGATGACTTCTATCCACAAGCAGGATTGATTGAATATAAAGACAGATTTTTCAATCAGCTTTTGAGCTGAACCACCTCCTCAATGACCTTCCTCTCTCTCCCATCAAGAACTGGAGCTCTGTTTTTTGAAGATGTATTACAGCTATTTAGTCCAATCATGTGGCTGATTGAAGAAAAAAAGAAGATGCCTCATATGTTCTACCACAATGCAACCAAAGCTAACTGTGTTGTTGTCCAACTTCTCATTCTGTAAAGTGTGACAGGGGCATCAGAAATTTTGGGCTCTGTTCTCCAATGAGACTTTAGCCAGTGGCTTTCTGAAGAACAGTAAAACCAACAAACTTTGGGTCAGCTGTCCAGAAATCAGATTGTGGTAAGCACATTCAAGGAGAGATAGGATCCAATAGGGAGCTACTTGCTAAGAGGAAGCTTTTTATTCTTGAACTCATCTATTTTGTTAGAAGAAGTTACTTTGGGGTTAAGTTGGGGTAAAGGGAGGGCTGGGAGCCACACTCAGGAGTCAACTTCTTGTTCTTTGCTTGATATAGTGATTGCCTCTTGGGCATAAGCATCTTACAATTTGGAATAATTTTGATAATAGCATAGTACATAAAAGTGATTGGCCTTTGTTTCTTCTCTGTAGTCACTCCTATTAGGGTTAGTTGTTTTATTTTATTTTATTTTTGCTTAAAGAGAATGCACTATAGTCCAAACATAACATAGATTGAGGATTTATAAGAAGTCTAGAAGGATTTTTTGCGCCTCTTTCATTCTGTGATTAATGTTGAAGGCTCACATATTTTAATTGAAATATAAATGTCTAATATTGGATTATTGACTTAAATTCATTTTGTAAACAAATATTCAGGTCACAGAAATGGCAATTTCAAGCTGTGAAAAATGGAAGTAAGGAAGAGAAATGAATAATATTTCAATGGAACAAACTTTCTGTAGTTAATTATAACTAAATTTTAGGGGAAATAAGTTTTCCCTATATTTACTAATAACTATTGATGTTGAAATTTTTTGTTTCATCTATGTTTTTTAACTTTATAATTATTTGGTTGCATGAATAAAACAAATCAAGCCATTACACATCTTCTTAAAATCAAAATGATATCCAATCTACTCAAAAATAAAAGTATAAATGTTAGGCTTTTTCTTTTTAAAAAATGTTTTTGTAGAAGATTATTGTTTTTGAAAGAATCTGTCTTTTAAACTTAGTGACACTTATGGCAGTAGCATCTTGTGTGAGACTTTTTTACTATTAAATTTGTTTAATGTTTTACGTATTTGGAACCTTAGTGATTAACTATACTATAAAAAATGTTTTATTAGTTTCATTAAAATATTTTTTTAATTCTGAATTATATAGGTTTATACCTACTTTTTAAAAAAATCATCTTAAGCTTTTTAGAGAACCTGCTCATTAGTTTTATATTTATATTTATATTATTATTATTATTATTATTATTATTATTATTATTATTATTATTATTATTATTATTATTATTATTATGTGATTGGGGCTGTTTGCTTTAGCTTTATAGGATCTCTTTTACATCCCATCTGAGTTAATTTTTAATTGCCTGAGGTGACTATTTTATACCAAGGCTTATGCAATTGACAACATTGGATCAGTCATATTATTAATATCTCCAGTATTTCAATATCCTGCTTATTTTACTCTAATATCAATTACCCATGTATGTATTCACCTAGAAATTGTGTTTATGCTCTTCTCTTGTTAAAGTCACTTCTTCCCGCTCCCTTCTTTCTCATCTTGCCAATATTGGCTAGTTTTTATTTCTAATAAACCTTGAACCTTGTTGAATCTCATAGAACTTGTAGTTGAACTTTGTAGAAAAATTATTGGGTTATTTATTTTCTTTCATTTAAAGTTTTTTAGGCATGTCAGCTAGACCTGTTTGAAATATTTTCTGTGACAAATTACTTTTTGGGGGCTAATTCTTTAGCAGATATTGGCAGCCATATTGCTTGAAATCCAACCATTGTCCGGTAGACTAATGAATTTGAGTTTAAAGTAATCAGGACAGACATCAACCTATTCTTTTTAAAATCTTAGTAAAACCAGGTTTAATGACTACCATCATATCAGTCAATTCTACATAACTATGTTACATCCATATCTCAGTTGACACCTTATTACTAATATTCTTTTACTGATATAAACACAACAAATGATATTGAAGCAGAAGTCCTAACAGTAGCCTTCAGAAACTCCTGTCCTTTTAACAATCAAATCTATTTAGTGAAAATGTCTTTTTTTGGGGGGGGGGATATACTTAATAGTATTAGCTATTAATAAAATGTGACATTTTCCCACATGTGTTGACTTTTATTGGGGAGGGAATAAAAATATTTTGAAGGAAGTAGTTTCTATGGGAATTGGTGGATTATGACTGTAATTAAATTCCCATCCTGAGACATGATCTCAGCTTCTTTTGGGAAAGGATAACATCGTTTCAAAGAGATGTAAATTAGAAGTAGTTGGATAGAATATGAACTGTTGAGTGAAAAAGAGTATCAGAAGAGAATAGAGAGAAGCCAATCAGCTGAAGCTCAGAGTTAAAGTAAGTGAGAGAAAACAGAGATTAGTACTCTAGGGGTATAAAGCATTTAGAGGCCATGGACCTAATGTACAACAGAATTGTTTTTCTTTTTGTGATTAACCTATGAGAATTAGAGTTTAATAAATGGTTACAGTCTCAAACATTGTCTCACAAATCCAGGTGTGCCTCTCCTTCCAAATTCCTTCCTTAACTAGTTCTTATTCATTGATGACCAATAATACTTACCTTATCTCTGTTTCTTTCTGTTGTTGTCACCAAGTATATCTCTTCTTGCTTTAAACAAAGCCTGCTATTTCAAGCCTCTATCTCTTCCCATGCTCTTCATGATTTCTGTTCTATCCTTCTGTGTTTAAAGATCTTCTATGATCTCATTCAACAATCCAACTTTTTTCCCCTTAACTCTTCTTTTATATCCCCTCACTTCCTGTTCATCTATTTCAAACCTATATCCTCTACAAAATCATATGTGCCATCTAACCTGATAAAAAGTTTTGAAGCATCTAAACTCACATCCTAGCCAACATTCCACCTTTTTTCATAAGAAACACTTTTAACAACCTTTCCTCTTCTCCACCTCTTTCCCATCCTCAGTAATATGCAAAATCCCTAAATTAAGAAATACAAACTATAATTTCGAAAAATGTGTCAAATTTAAAGTTGATCCTGATACATACATTCTAATTAGTCAAAGAGAATAGACAGTAGACATTTGTACATCTTTCCCAATAGAGATTGGAAAAATTGACTTTATTTTTTAAAAATTTGAAAAGTCACTATTAAATGGATCACTGTCAAAAATGTCAGTTCCTTAAGAACAGGGACTGAGTTTGTTTTAATTTTTGTATCATCTAGAACAATGCCTTACATAGTAGGCACTTGAAATAAAAGTTTTGTTAATTATTGAACATTATCCATAGATTACTCTTTTAAGGAGGTATAGTAAACGCTATCTAAGGTCAAAAAAAGAAAGCTCAATTGATTTATAGAATTGAATGATCCATCTGTGAAATATATTCCTTTTGAGAATTTTTTGCATAAGATTTTGTTCAATAATTTCTAAGTTTAATGCTGTGTAGTGTAAAAAATATAAATAAGAGCATTTCTGTCTATCACCCTTCAAGCAGTTCATCCATTGCCAGCATAACACAGACACATAAAAAATTTGAAAAAATATATTGATTCAAATGTAAGAAAAGGTTTTTTTTGTTGTTGTTTTTGACGGAATGCAAGTAACAGCAGAGATTTTGTAGGACATTGTTATGTTACTGTCAGAGATAATGTAATTAAGAATGCAGGTTGAAATTATTGGCTACGTGGTCAATGTGTTACCAGGGATCTATTACTAGTAAGAAGATTCTTACTTCATCATGAGATGATTTTGTTAGTACAATCTATAATATAAGGCAGGGGGAAACAAAAACAAATGATTTTAACCATCTTGTTACTAAAGTGTACTCTAAGAACATACTATACTGGAGAGTTAACATGATGATTGGTACATGGTAAACATTAAATAAATACTAGTTGACTGAATTGACTAGAAGGGGGCTATATTTCTTAGAACAGATTGAATAGTGCTTTGAATTTGCTAAAATTCTATTAAGAGACCATTTCAATTTCCTACATTTTAAGTGGCACTTTTTTCTTCCGAGGTGATTATTTAGACTGACAATAGATAATATATTTCCTCAATTATGTCCATCCTTCTATAAATAAGGTCTGAGGGAATAGAGCAGGATGTTTTAGTTAATGGTGATAAGGCATTATCAGCGAACAGTCTTATTTGTTGAGAGGCTATAAAGAATTGGATGTGACATAACTAAGATGAATATGTTCTTGGACTACACAGTAGATATCTCCAGATCTTTTTTTTTTTTGGGGGGGGGGAGAAGTAACATTAGTTACACTGATTTTTTTTCTGGCCAGAAATGTGCTAGTGTTTGGTTTCTTAAGATTTGTACAGATAAGAATTAATAGTGAGGGAAGTAGATGTGGAATAGGATTAAATGTGTTTGCCTTGAAAGCTTTAGCCAACTTTTCCTGTTATTTTAGACAGTAATAAGAGAGAGAAAAATGAGGCCACAAATATAAAACTAGTGATTAAATATCTGGACTTTTGTGGTTAGATGACTGAAGGGCACAGGGGAAAATGAAAAGTCGTAATGAAAGGAGATAAAATCCAGATGAGGTATCATATTTTGACTGTTGAGAAACAAGTAAATTTATTTCTTTATATTTAGAGCATGAATATAAATAATCTGTAGTAATTACTAGGTCAGAGGAGTGGTTGTACTAATGAAATTGTCCACTCATTTAATTCCACAGATTTCAGTAATATATCACTGTAGTTTTCGAATATCTGACTCAACTTTTCATAGTGAGAAAATGGCAGTTCACCTCAAAACTGTTGTCATCATCTTAGCTCAGCATTTGATGCAGCAAACCTAGGAACGTTTTATGAACTTGTATGAAATTTTAAAACTTCCTAAATAAAAACATTTTTGCATAACTACAACAAATAGTCAGTTGTCCTAAGAACCCGTCTCAGCTTTTAGGGTACTATTTCATTTGTTGATTCAACTACTATTTATTGACCATCTACCCTATAAGATAGTTGTAGTCACCATGCAAGTGCCAAAGTAATAAGACACTTACAAAGTTTGTAAACATTGAAAGATCCTTTCCAGTCTTTGAGGTCAAGGGTGTAGAATTTGTTTCACCTTTGAAAGAATTTATTACATATACAAAATCTTACATAGTGAGAAATTTATGCTGTATTCAGCATTTCTATTTTTTTATTGATTTTGCAGTTACCACTTTTTCTTATATAACACAGTAAATGCCAATTAAAGTTTTTTTTGTTTTGTTTTGTTTTTGGTGGTGGGGTGAGGGGTTATTGTTACTAATAACTTTTAGGATCTCATCTTTTCATAGATAGGTTCCAAAGGCTTTCTCTTTTTTACAACACTAGCAAAGAAACCTCTGCATCCTACCTGTGTCATGGAGATGATCCTAGATGTTCAAAGACTATGCCAGTGGAGTATAAGGTATAGGTAATAGAATGAACTCAATAAATCCAAAAGATGCATTGCCAGATTGGATATAGAGTGATGAATTATTCTGATCACAAGAATTCCCCCAAATCATCATATAAAGGGATTACAGTCTCTATTGTTAAAGAAGATTCACAGAAATTATAGTGCCTGTAAGAATTATCAATGAATGGACAAATTTTGGGGAAGTCATATGATACCCCCTCATAAAGCCACATTAGAAAGAAATAGTTCAGGGAAGGGAGAAGTTAGTTGAAGTTCCATGGCTCTTGGATGCTGTGTGTTCATATTAAGCTATTTTTAGTGTGGGCAAAGAGGAAAAAAAAGTTGTGTAAGATACCCCATAGCCTTTTTTTAATATTAATAGTAATGGGGTTATTAAGTACTGTGGTATATGGTAACTTGCTTTTCTGGGTCTGAAAGTAATCTTACCTAGGTTGATGTAGATGCTACTTCTGAATTATATATTGGAAAAGTAACATTAAAGTTTCTGAAATATTTTTGGTTAAATACACCAAAGTAGATATCCCCTTTCATTCAAATTAGCCAGTAACATAAAATATTATTAGCAAGTTAATTGTCAAGAAGAAATACCAAATATTTATTGAGGATGGTCATTGAGACAGATCAGCTAGAGATCTACACAAAGACTCTCTTATAGTTGGATGGAAACTACCTGGCTGGAAGATGGAGCTAATTGGTGGATCAAAATCTGAGGGAAAACTTCCATTTTTAGTTAAAATGTTTCATTAAATTATTTTCTAATTATAGTGTGTCCTACTATTTTAACTATTCAACTATTGAGTAAAATGGTTATAGCTATTGTTACGCTTTCAAAAGTAACTTCGCTTATTTGATAAATATATATTTATATATATATATATATATATATTTTTTTTTTTAATATATATATATATATATAGTTTCCAACATTTGTATGTGTTTATTTTGGTTATAACATCATTAACTGCTTGAATCTTGTTACTGAGATGTTTTCATGCCAAATGTAATCATCTACTTAAGCCCTTCTTTGTGTTACTCTAGGTTTATGTGCGATTAAGACCGTTCTTCAGGGAATTCCTGGAACGTATGTCTCAAATTTATGAGGTAAAAATGCTTAAATTGATTACATTTTTGTTTTATTTTATTCAGTATAATACCCATATTTAGATCATGTATAATGATTACTTCTTTTCCCCTGAATTTGTAGATCATTCTTTTTACTGCTTCTAAGAAGGTGTATGCAGACAAGTTACTGAACATACTAGACCCTAAAAAGCAGCTGGTCAGGTAAATTTGATTAAAAATAGTGGAAATGTCTGTCACACTGATCTATGAAATTACTATTAAAAGTCTGATTCTATTTCATTTTTAATGGCCACTTTGTAAGACGGCTATGTATATAGATTTGTATTTGTGGAATGAATGAAATTTACTTAATTCCTCAAAGTCTTTAAGCAACTCTAACAATGTAATAACCCCAGACAGACTTTCTTTTCAGGCTACAAAATGTATATATTTACTGTGACATCTGTATATTCCATTTCTTTGGGAGAAGGGAGCTGGGGAGGAGAGAGAATTTTCATTTGTGTGCATGATGTTTTCACTACATGTCCCTGAGCTATTGAATGCATGCTGTCATCTTTTACACTAAGAGTAAAATTAAGTTTTCTTTGGCAGAAAAGATCAAATTAATCTTTTTGCTTCTTCAGAAATAAGTTTATCCTTTAATAAAAAATAGTAAGCGAATTTGATTTGATTCAGTAACACTAGGATGTTTTTATCAGTCACAAAGTTTCTGTCACAGACAAATCATTCTCCTTAGGTCTTTGTCTTCTGTCCTGAACTACCAGTTATGAAGTGTTCCTAGTTAGGTGCAAGTATTGGCACAATTTAGAAACAGTTTCAAAGTTAGTTATGATATATGATATATATGGTATATACTTTTAAGTAGTTATGATTCAAAAGGCAATTAAAAATAAGTTATTTATACACTTGGGTATTTAGCTTGAGCTTTTGTGCAAGTAGCTGCTTTCTGATATTGCCCAAGTTTTCAGATTTTTCCCACTTAAAAATCTGTGGATTTAATTTTTCTGAGGAGACTATGCTGTGTTCCTTTTTTCTTTGGAAATTAACTAAAAGAATTAGTTTTGCTCATCTTTATATATGGAGGCAGCGTGACAGAGGGAAGAACATTGGCTGTGAGATTCAAATCCTGTCTCTGAAACTTCTTCTGTAACCTTGGATAAGGTTTAACCTCCATAGGTCTCAGTTTCCTCCTCTGTTATAAAAGGGGATAGTACTAAATGGTTCCAAACCCATGACTGTGATCTTAGAACCTATATCTATAGTTTGACTTGATTTAGAAACAAGTAAACTTCATTTTACCTCCTTAATCTGAAGTTACAGGAGCAAACATAGTTTGCAACCTGCCTCTTTGGCATTTATTCTTCACAAAAATAGATTGAAGTTTAATAATACTTTTCTTTAAAAGTAATAATCTTAGTGTGCAAGCATGTTATATCATGAATCAAGCTAAAGTAATTGACACTGAATTGACTTAAAGCATGAGCCATTATTCTTTGATTAACTTAGATCTGATTTGTGTAGGTAGCTTATAAAAACCACCATTAAATTAGTAACCTAAATTATAACCTTCATTAAAATTCTTCTTAACACATTCAATTTGCTGTTTACATTGATCTGTTTAAAGATATCCAATTTTGTTCTGGAAGATTTTGTAGGGACAATTTTATTTCATTGACAGACTGGTTACAATTAGTAATTGTTATTGAGGATAGTCAATCTTTTGTCAGTGACTAGATAAACTCCTAGAATCCTTTATAGCCTCTAATTGAAAATGTATACAGGCATACCCCAGAGATATTTTAGCTTCAGTGTCAGACCACTGCCATAAAGGAAATATTACAATAAAGCACGTCGCATGAATTTTTTTGGTTTCCCAGTGCAAATGAAAGTTATATTTATCCTATACTATAGTCTTTTATGTGTGCTGTACAGTATGAGATCTTGGGGAAGGGAGAATGTGTGTGTGTATGTGTGTGTGCGCACGCGCGCACATGCCTTAATTAAAAAATATTTTGTTACTAAAAATGTTAATTATCATCTGAGCTTTCAGCAAGTTATCTTTTTGCTAGTAAAATGTCTTCTCAGTGTTGATGGCTGCTGACTGATCAGAGTGGTGGTTGCAGAAGGTTGGGATGGCTATGGCAATTTCTTAAAATAAGACAGCAATGAAGTTTGCCTCATAGATTGATTCTTCCTTTCATTTGAACATTTAGAAGCCATTATAGACTAATTGGGATAATTTCAGTGATGTTGTGTCTCAGGGAATAGGGAGAAATAGGGTAAGGACCAGGTTCCTGGAATAGTCAGAACACACACCAACATTTATCAGTTAAGTTGCCTGTCTTATAAAGGCACTGTTTGTGGCCCTGTAAAACAAGTATAATAATAACATCAAAGGTCATTAGTCACAGATGACTATTTAATAATGAAAAAATTTGAAATATTTAGCAAGAATTACCAAAATGTGACATAGAGAAACAGAATGTATAAGCATGTGCTGTTAGAAAAATGATGCTGACACACTTATTCAATCCTTGCCACAAACTTTGTTTATTTTTTTAATCCAATATCTATGAAATTTAATTCAAAAAGGTATACTTGTTTAGAAATAGGAATTTTTTTTTAATTAAATTAAATTTCCAACAAAATGATTCAGAATAATGCTTGTTACTCAAACCCATTGGGGGGGAAAAGAATATTTTAAAGTACCTTACATATAAATATTCACTTGCACTTACTGTCTTCTGTCTTATTTGAGGGAATTTGCTGCTAATAGAAAGGGGAAGTATAATAACATTTATATTACTATACCATGTGCCTCCTAATATCTGTAAATTATATATTTGTAGAAATTAAATCAGAGACTTCGTATACTAGGAAAGATCCTATGATCATCTTCTTTTGTCTAGCTTCTTTTGAAACAGAATTGTGTTTAAATCTTCTGAAGAGTATAATCATCACAGTGATTTAATGTATACAGTATTAGATATCCTTACTATCTTTGCAGAAGTCTTCTAAAACACTTATTCAATGCCTTATTGATGTGTATATGTATATAATTGTTATTACTTTTAGCATTTATTTCACAAATTGTGTTACAGTTTGACCAGCTTTAAAGTTGACTTTATATTTGCAATACAATAGCTATATATAGGTAAAGATAATATAGTTATATAAAGAAAAATATTTGTGAAAACCCTAGAAATTGGCTTACTTTTTTGATTCTGCAAAAGGATTTTCACCCATATTCCTTCAGGAACACCAGAAGTCACACGAAGCATAGTATTTAACAGATTTGTTAAAGATCAATCTTGAATGTTTGTATTTTTAGTTTCTCTATTACCTGTTAAATCTTTTCCTATTTCCCTGTCTCTCTCTATACCTCAACTAAGGGAAGAAAAAAATATTCTTAATTGTATCAGTTCTATCTCTGTTTTTGTCTAAAAGGTTAAGATTTGAATTTTGTTTTTGCCTTTTGCTTGTTGTGCTTTTAAAAATTGACTGTTTAATAACAGTGAATATTATCTATTCAAGTTGGGGAAAATATCGTCAGTAGGCTTTTGAATTGATAAGCAAAAAAAAAAAAAAAAAAAAAAAAGTACTAAGTATTAGGAGAAATTTTGGAGCATGCTCAGGATAGACACCCATAAGCAAAGGGATTGGTTTTGACCATCAGTCTCTATTGTGATTAGCAGTTTTTCTATAAAACAGAAGAGATGTGAGATATAGAAAATGTCCCTTTCTTCAAGTTGTGAGTTTAAAATTAGAAATAGGTCCTGGCTCTTCTTGAAAGATTCTGTGATGGGATTAAGACACAAGGAAGCCAAATAGCGTCTCTTAAGGCATAGAATGGAAGACTAAAAAGGTTTAAAAATTTGACAGAAATGTCCAAAAAAAATGATGTCAAAAAAACAAAGCAAAATTTTGAGAATTAGAGAGAAATGATAACATAAGAAAAAAAAACACATAGTAATACCAAAATCCTGGTATATTTGTAATCTTTTATTATGCTTACAAGGTATTTTCATTGTTAATTAGTATCCAACATATTGGTTTAAAAAATAGTTGAATTTTTATACTTTAATCAAAAGTCACCTTTTGCTCTATCCCTGTTATTCAAATAATCTCAACTCAAAGGAAATAGGGGAATTGGGCAGAAAAGTTGAAGTGATGGAATGTTTTGGCCTCAACGCTTTTTCTTAAATTGTAAGAGAAACTTTTAAAAAACAGAACAAAACCTTTTTTTAAATGCCAACACAGAAACATTCCTTCTTATATTTTCTATTCTGGCATGTACAGGGATAGGGAGTGTGTCCTACTGGTTAGATCAAAGGACTGGGAGCCAGGAGGATCCTGGGTTCCAATGCGGGGCTAACCACTGACTTACTGTGGGACCTTGGGCAAGTCACTTGACCTCCTTGTGCCTCAGTCATCCCAACTGGAAAATTGATTAAAAAGCAGGACCTCGCTGACAACCAGATGCTGCATCTGAGCTGAGCTTTCCTGGGTAAATAAATTACAAAAACAATTTACCAAGTTTTTTAAATCCCTTTTTTTAATTTAAACATTAAAGCAGTTTGGGACAAAGGCATGGTAATATTTAGATGTATATTAACTAATTGCTTAGCATTTGATGGTAAAAAAGATGATCCACAGGAAAAAGCCCATATTTATATTTCATTATTTCCTAATATGGGAAAGAAGAATTAAGGTTTTAAAATGTATATATTTCAGTCTGTATCCTTTTTTAGATTCTCTGACATATCTATTTATATTTTTTTCTACCTAGGCACCGACTTTTCCGTGAACATTGCGTGTGTGTACAAGGAAACTACATAAAAGACTTAAACATCCTTGGAAGAGATCTTTCAAAAACTATCATAATTGACAATTCACCACAAGCCTTTGCCTACCAGGTAGGTCTAAAATTTGCTAGACTGAGATTGGGGAAAATCTGTTTGGAAGGATACTTGACAAATTGGGAAATATTTATCTAAAGTAGAAAACAGTTGTGCAAAAAAACATAAATTTTATATGAGTTTTATGGGTGGGAAATTGTCACTTTAGTTCAATTTAGAAGGGTTGTAATGTAAATTTAAAAGAGCTAAGTTGATATTGAGAATATAGAAAATAAGCTTTCATAAAGACCCTAAGGATTTGAAGATGAAGGAATTAAGGGATGTAAAATTTGTGTAATAGCCAATTATTTTGGCTGACTTTAATCTTTTCATCTTTTAAAAAATTGATCAACATACATCTGGACTATTTATTTTGACATTTGGAAACATTTGCCTAAACAATTGTTTTAATTTTGTTAATATTACCTGGAAGCATAGCTTTAATAGAGATAAATCCCTTAAAATGAATATTTTGAAACTTCCTGTGTGATTTATAAATACCTATGCCATTCATATTGTACGCCTTTATTCATTGTTACATTTATAATTCATTTTAGTTTATGGAATTTTATTTTGACTTTTAAATATAATTTATTTATTTATTTTATATAATTTCCTCAGCTCCTAACCCAAGATTTTTAACATTCATTCTTCACATAGGCTTCACAATTACATGACTTGGAGAGCCTAGATGGCTAACAATTTACCTGCTTTTTAAATTATGACGCACTTTATATTTTCTTATTCTCTTTCAACTAGCACTGAAATATTTATTAGACTCAATTTATTATGAAAATCACTGATTCTACATTATTTTTTATGTATCTTATGTGAAGTGCCTTTTGGATAATCTTTGGATTCTCAGTAACTCAGAGATTTAATACTTATCAAATGATTAATTTTTCTTCATATTCTAAGACCTAGAATAATAAATTTCCTATAATACATGCATATAAATATTTGTTTAATGATTACATTTTTATTTGGGGAGAGATTCAGAAAGTAGCATGATACAATAGAAGCAGAACTGGCTTTGGAATAGGATCTGGATTCAGATTATGCCTTTGTGATTGACAAATCACACCCTTCCTAGGGCTGTTTGTTTACCTGCTACATAAGTGAATCAGATTAGAAAACCTCCAATCTCTGTAGCTATGTTCTTATGATTTATCATTATTACATTATAAATAATTTAACAGATTTGATGAACTACATTTGTTTGAGTCATAAAATACACAGTAGAAGCTATGCTAAAAGTAAATTAGGCATAAATATTTAATCATTTGGGGCATTTAGCAATGTCAAATAACATATAAATTCATGTTTTCTTGCCTTTTAAGAGGGTTCCTGTGAATCTATGAATAATTCTTTAAAAATTTAGTTTGCTTTGAGCTTTTTTCCAAGTGAAGTCATATATTAATATAACATAAGAGAACTGTATTTATCATTTTAGCTTTCTAATGGAATCCCTATAGAGAGCTGGTTCATGGATAAAAATGACAATGAACTCTTAAAATTGATTCCTTTTCTGGAAAAACTTGTAGAACTGGTGAGTATATCCTATCATACATCTTTTTTTCTTCTTCATCTAATATTTGAATATTACTAGAACAAGCCTTTCTTAACAAAGAAATACTTCTTTTTTTTGAGGCTGGGGTTAAATGACTTGCCCCAGGGTCACACAGCTAGGAAGTGTTAAGTATCTGAGACTAGATTTGAACTCTGGTCCTCCTGAATTCAGGGCTGGTGCTCTATCCACTGCGCCACCTAGCTGCCCCAACAAAGAAATACTTTTAAAAGTTACTGCTCAACTTTTTTTTTTTTTTTTTTTTTTTTTTTTTTTTAAATTAAACTGGCCATTTCTATATTAGAAAAAACAGCATTTTATTGTATGGTAGATAGGGGAAAATCTTTAAAAATCCTTATTGCTGTTTTCAAAGCTTGTAAATAAGAAAATTGTGCTTATTTATTTTCAAGATAAATTATAGGTTGATTTGTCATATTCAATATTATTGTAGAGTTTCAGCATTCAATGGAAAATTTAGTTTTAAACGAGTATGGAATATTTTTTATTGCAAAACATGCTCAAAAACACGGGAAAAAATGTGGGCAATTTAGTTATTTGCATAGAAACCAAAAATCATTGATGTTTTACATAATTCAGAAATACATTTTTGAAACTGAGGTTTCTTCTGACATTTTACAGAGTTATTGATTTGAAAACTTAACTATGAAAAATAGAATTCCCCTAACTTCCACATTTCTCAGATACCTTTGGCTTTTATAATTTGAAAATTAACAGTGGTGCTTCTAAATATTAAAGCACAAATGATTAGATGAGGGAAAGCCATTTGCCATTTTCATTTTACATAATAAAATAGAAGTTGTGAAAACCTTACCTTCAAAGTTTTGTTCCTTTTATAGCTCTCTGGCTTCTAAACACACTCTTTTTTTCTTTTGCAGAATGAGGATGTTCGACCTCACATCAGAGACAGATTTCGCTTGCATGACTTGCTACCCCCAGATTAAATAAGAAGATTTTTTTCAAATCACTGAAGGGGGAGAAAATGCAGGACCCTTATGGACTAAAACAAAAACATTGCCATTACTGTTGAAATTTTGCATTTTTGTACCCCGTCTTGCTTTTCTTATCTTTGGTGCCCAACAATAATCAAGGGTTACAGAAAGAGACTTTATATATATATATATACATATATAGCCATATATATCTATATATATATATCTATCTCAGATTGAATACATACAGTAGGTAGGCTAGAACAGAAAAGTCTTTAGAACTAGTGCAACTCCAGTGAAATTTTTTTTATGTCCAGGACATCTGCAGTTTATAAAGAATTCTGTTTCTGCCACCAGCAGTTTGACCTGTAGAAACACAGGATTTTATGATAATAACAGAGATGAAAATGGACTTTTATTTTCTCTCTGTTTGGTGCTCTAAGTGGGTTTGTAGCCACTTTTCTGTTACTTTAAGATTCTCATTTCAACAGGAATGGCCAGTAAAAGTTGTTTTATTTTTCCTGTTAAGGTTTATAACCTTTTTACATTTTTGACCTGTATTAGAATAGAATTTCATTATGCATTCCTTTTAGTTGAGGCGCTTCATAGTTTTCTGGAAATAGCCAAATTTTAGTTTTTTATTATACAATTGAATGGCCGTTTTCCTGCTTTGTCTGCCTGCATACTGTATATTTGTTTAAAAATATTCTCTAGTTTTAGTCCATGTAAGTTTCATTTAGAAATACCTGCATTTATACTTTGTTTCTGTAATATTCTACTGTAGTTGAAATCTTTTCAAAAATCAAGAGACTGGTAGATAAGAATATATGAATGACTAATATTCAAAAGATTTAAACCATTGTGATGGCATGTATTCCAGTTGATAATATCTTGCAGTGGCACATAATGTGACTGGATAAGTCATACCTCAAACTATGCTGTGCACAAAAATCTTTGAGGAGAATATGTTTGGTCAACTATTGGGCTTGATGCAATTTGGTTACTGCTGCCTTTGGTTTTCTCCAAGAATGAAGTATTCTGCACAGTTGCTCAGTATTTTCAGTTGTTTTGCATGGACTGGTAGTACCTCTGTTATGCTATTGGTAACAATCAGTTCAAACCCTGTGTAACAGTCTCGGTACCTCACAGGAGCTCTGCACACTCCTGTGGTGCAGAGCACCCCCATGCTGCCAGTGCTGTGCATATGCTATCATAGTGGTTTTCTATGTTATATGGAAAGAGTCTTCAGGCCTTGGTTCTCTAATGCAGCTACCATAAGAGGTTGATATTTTTATAATGGTGTGTAATCTCCTTTTCAAGGAGGCTTTTTATGGAAGGTAGAATTTGTAAAAGTTAGTATGCATGGCCTCTCGACTGCATTAACATGCCATGGGCTCAGACTGTTTTTGTGTAAAGGATGTCAAAGAACGGCACTTTTTCTAAAGAGAAGTTTGATATTTTGTATGCTTGTTAAGAAAGTACAGTATTGGAAATTAAAGGTGGACAACTGATAATTGAGAAGTATGTCAATTAATTTTTTATGTATATTACCTGTTTACTTGTACAACTTTATTGTACAAATTACATGCAGCTTCATTTTCAAATGAGTCCTTAAAATAAGGAAATCTTTTTAGGAAAACATTTAATTTTTGTATTTTTTGATTTTAAAGGCATGAGTTATGTCAATTTTCAGTGTATTAATGAAGATTTTAACTTTTCATCAGGTTGAGTGTTTTCTTACTATATTATCTGTTGTGTATGTAGTTAGCACATTGTGTCACTGAACTGTTTAAAATTTAGCATGTAGAAAAAGCCTGTTTTGTGGAAAATCTTTATTCATTAAAAAAAAATCATGGCAGATTTTCTGCAAAAAAAGCAAAAGCATTTGCAATTCAGAATACTGATTTTTTTTTTGTATTTAAAGAAAGGTATTTTGCTTGCAGGAAAAGATACTACAGATTCATTTTAATGAGAATCTTTGAAATGTATTTATCTTAGGGCATCTGGGCATCTTTACGCTGTTTGTCTTCTGTCTTTATTGAAATAAAATGTACATAACATTACCTTTATATATGCTCTTGCAAGATTGTGAACCTGGTGATATTATTCCCTGTTGTTCTTTTTATTCTTAAGCAGCACAATCAAAGGAAGCCCTGTGGAAAAGGAAAAAAAAAAAAAAAAAAAAAGACTTCAAACTGATTAGCATGCATTGATGTCGTTGCTGAAACGTTTGTAATTTTTAAATGAAGGATTTCTCTAAGGGCTTTCCAATAACAAAAGGGAAAAAATAACTTAAACCTTGAGCACTTAAAATAGGAATTTTTAATTAACCACCCTCTATTCATGGTAAAACTATATGTTGTCTAGTAATACAGTAGGAAATACTTTTAAAATTATTAACCAATAAATCAAGCACAGTGAGTTACCATGAATAAATGACTCAAGGGAAATTTGGAAGGGCCTTTGAAAAATTCTATGGCCTGTTTAATATAATTTCCCCTTCAGTTTTTGCTTTGTAGCATTTTCAAAAAGCAATAACTTGTTGATTTTTAACAAAGCCAAAGGAGACGTTTTATAGATTTAAATTTGTCTTACACTAGCAGAATATCTGAGATTTTATATCCTGAGCTACTGTAAATCCAGGAAAAAATATTTCATTAATGCCTAGCAATGTAATGTTCTAAAATATGTATTAACACATTTTTCATGTACTTAGACTTTCAGTACAGTCTTTTAAAATTTTGTAATTTTGTTAGAAAATGTTTTTTCTCCAAAGTTGCATTTTTAATTTCTGTCCATGTAATTTGCATAAACCTAGAAGACATTTTAAGTGATGACAAATCTCAACCACCAGATAGTATTTTATTATCTAGAATGTGTTTTATTTAGTAAAATGGTAAATCTTTTCCTAATTTTGATTATTTATCGTTTAATGCCAATTTTCACAGGAAGATTAATTTGTTATTGACAGATTACATATGTATTCCTTTTATGTTCCTTCTATTTCTGATTTGATATGTTTTATTCTTCAAACCTTACACCAGTTCCTATAGAATGTTGAAAACCATTATGTGTTTAAAATCTAGAGATTTTTTTTTCAGATAACTTTTTGTACACATGTGTCTGACTATCAAGTTCAGTGATTTTTATATTCAAGCTATTCAGTAAATACCAATTTGTGACCTAAGATTTATTGGAATAATGAAACACTTTCCAGTAAGCAGAGAATTCTTAATAAGAACCAGATCTCATCTAAGTAGATTCAAAGAGAATATAAAGAACAATAGGAGGAACCTTCTGGATCTCTGGTGTTTTGTGGAGAACTACATGTGGAACTTCATGGGCTTTCCATCACTTATCCTTTGCTCTTGGTACTCAACTACTCACCTTCCATTTTGATAATAAATCTGTTTGAAGACATCCTTCACACTGCTCTTCCTGCGCAGTTCTTCAATGGTAATATATTGCAACCTACTACTACACCATGCACTTCTCTATGTCTCCATTGTTCTTTGGATGACCCTCAACTCTCATTTCTTGGAATTGGTCTGTGGTATTTCATGACTTGCATCACCAGAAGAATATTGATGTCACAAAGTTTCCTTCCCCAGATGGACCTTTGCTTGAAAGAAACTTCAAGTCATTAAATCTAACTTTACAATTCCCCAGTGGCATTTCAGCTCACTCTTCTTTACTGTTCAGTTCTTGATCTAGCTCCATTGGCCATCTGCTGCTTAAGAACCAATAGCTATAGAAATTATGGAAGTGGAAATTCCATGAAGAACTCAGTACCATCCAAATGTAATCAATGTTTACTTCATACTCAGTGACTTTGATTCTAACAGGAGAGAATGCAAAAAGTGTGTGGGAAGACATTCTAGTGAAATATTTTTTTAAATGTGTCCTTAAATGTCATTAATTTTCATAATTATTCTGTTATTTGAAAACTAATAGAAATATGTTCAAAATATGAGCTGATCTCAATAACTACAAAAGTCAAGTGCATAAATTTATTTGCTACTTCATTTCATGCAATAGATTGAAACTCATGAGTGTATTTTTATAAACTGTGACTATTCTCTTGAAATCCAACCCAGTGCCTCGTTTTCTGGGATCGGGGGAGGCAACCCTAAGTTCTTTAAGTTTAAGCCAGTTGGAAGCTCAGGTAGATAATTGGGAAGGCTCTGATTTTAGGCCGAGTTATAGTTATAGAAATTGTCTAAGTAGTTTAAAGGTAAGACGTATCTTTGGGAATAAATTTTCAAGTTACCACATGAAATGTGGAAAGATTGCCTACATTAGTGGTGGTAGTAACAATACACCAATGAAATTACTTTATCTTTTCAATTGTCTAAAGTGATATCATTTTGTTTTGCTGCCTTTTTGTTTTTAAAAAGTGAACTTGACATAGCAACTTCAGCTTTCTGCTTCAGTTGTCTAATTGGGAGTGTCAGCAACAGCTCAATGGCCAAATCAGAGCCATATAAAAAGTGGGTGAAAGGCAGGATTTGGCTCATGTGCCATAATTTATGAACTTCTGCTCTAGATTATGTCTTCATTATTTACTCTGAAAATTTGACTTTTTGTTTGACTGAAGAGACATGTCATGCACATGGGCGCACACAAATCTTTATTGACTTGCAAGACAGTATTATTTGAAAAGGCAGATTCTTTTTTAAAAATGATAAAGTTTTTCATTTTTATAGCACCTTCACTTCTGGATATATCCTTATTCCTCATACCTAGTGGACCATCCCTTCTGACAAAATAATAAGAGGGGGGGGGGAACAGTTCAGTAAAACTAACCAGTACATCATCTGTAGATTTTCAAATCAGTCACTGCAAAATCATAGATTTCTATTTACTGTGTAAGAGATAATGGTGATTGATTTGTTGTCCTAGGTCTAGAATCAAAAAGGAACGTTAGAGGTCATTTAGAACAATCTTCTACTTCTCTGCCCCTGTTGTTTTGCAGATGCAGAAATTTAGGCCCTAGGAGATTAAATGATCTTCCCAAAGTCACATGAGCAGTTAAGTGTTAACTGTAGGATTTGAACGGAAGTTTGGGTCCAGAGCCAACACTTTCCATGGTGCAAACAGCATGCTGTTTGTTGGTTTCTCTATTAACTAAGGCCTCAAGTCACTCTGCCTCACACTGATGATGTTCAAATAAATAAGATTTTTATGCAAACATTTTGAGTTCTTTGATGACTGATAGGCAGAAAAAAAAGTATTACATTATGGAACTAGAGAGGCATTTGTGAAACTTGAGATTGAAGTACTACACTAGATAGTTGGACTGTATTTTTGCTAAAGATTGTTATCTGTTAGCAACTTATTTCAATGCCCATATTTATCTGTAAAATAAAACTTTCAACCTATTTTGAAGGGATATTTTGAGGAATTTTTACATTAAGTTATCCCAAGCCTTTATATACGTATGAAGGTATATAAATATTAAATGAAATGGGTTGCTTTGAGTAGAAGTAATAAAAGATAAAAGGTTAGTTAGTACTTTGAGAAAAGGGACATTAAAACTACTTTATCATCAAAGATTTTACTTTTTAGATGGAATCTATAACAATGAAACCCTAAATTCTGGCCCATTTGCAAAAAGAAATTCAGAAATGGCTTGGAATTTTTTTTTATGGTTTATATAAAACTGACATACATTTATTTTTTTTATTTTTCTGAGGCTGGGGTTAAGTGACTTGCCCAGGATCACATACATAGCTAGGAAGTGTTAAGTGTCTGAGAACAGATTTGAACTCGGGTCCTCCTGAATTCAAGGCTCATGCTCTATCCACTGTGCCATCTAGCTGCCCCGAAACTCACATACATTTAGTACAAAAATAAATTGGGATATAACTATAGACTAAATCTGAGGAACTTTCTAGTTCATGCAGTAATAAAAAGAATAAATTTGAGTTATTTCATGGGACTGTTAGTGTACTAAAGTAACTGTTGCTTTTCTCCATGTAGATAAATAATAGCAAAATGACTTCTTAGTATCAGTTTTTATTTAACATTGTTAGTAAGATGATTTAGCCATTTTCCCATGAAGCAAGAAAACCTTATTTATTTAGCCATGATATATTTTACAAAGCTGATCGTAAGACATAAAAATTATTTTATGGGTTACTCGGATGGATGACCTGAATGCTCCATTGATACCTGTACAGTATCAAGATAGAGAAAAGTTGTTTTATGGGACGATTTAAACAAGCTACACAGGATGTTGACACAAGTCACAAATAGGTTGTGACCTGCATTGTTGAAAGGAGTATAGTATCTACAGGATTGAGATCATGAATGTGAAATTTTAGCAGTTGGATCAAGACACAACCATTCTAAACTAGACAGCAATTAATAGAAGTGATATTATGACCCTAAGTTTGACTCCCAGTGTTTTCTATAAATAATCCAACATTTAAACAACAACAAATGAAATGTCTATGCTGTCATGTGCCACAAAATATGTGTATTATAAATGTGTACAAATATACATAAATTGTTTAGGACAGTACTTAAAAGCTTTTTTATTTTCCAATAGACATGCAAACATAAGTTTTCAACATGCATCCTTGCAAAACCTTGCATTCCAAATTTTTCTCCCTATTCCCTGACCCTCTCCTCTAGGCAGCAAGCTATAGGTTAAACAAGTGCAATTTTTCTAAATAAATTTTCACATTTGTCATGCTGCACAAGAAAAATCGGATAAAAATGGGGGAAATAAAGAAAAACAAAAAGAGTGCTATGATTGAACCACCCTCAGTCCTCCATAGTCTTTCTCTCTGGATAAGATGGTTCTTTTCATCACAAGTCTATTGGAATTGCCTAGGGCAGTACTTAAAAGGATCTATGATTTCATCAAAAAAAGGTTACTTCCACTGACATAATCTTTTGTGATAGTAATATTTTTTTTTATTAAAACTTTTTGTTTACAAAATATATGCATGGGTAATTTTTCAGCATTGACCCTTGCAAAACCTTTTGTTCCAAATTTTCCCTTCCTTCCCACCATCCCTTCCCCTAGCTGGTCTGGTAGTCCAATATATGTTTAAAATGTTAAATATATATGTTAAATCCAATATATGTATACATATTTATACATTATCTTGCTACACAAGAAAAATCAGATCAAAAAGAAAAAAAAAAACTTGAGGAAAGAAAACAATGCAAGCAAATAACAGTGAGAATGCTATGTTGTGATGCACACTCAATTACCACAGCCCCTCTCTCTGGGTGTAGATGGCTCTCTTCATCACTAAACAATTAGAACTGATTTGAATTCTCTCATTATTGAAGAGAGCCATGTCCATCAGAATTGATCATCAGATAGTCTTCTTGTCATGTATAATGATCTCTGGGTTCTGCAGGCCTCTCTGAAATCTTCCTACTGATCATTTCTTGTAGAAAAATAATATTCCATAATATTTGTATACCATAAGTTATTCAGCCATTTTCCAATTGACAGGCATCCATTCAGTTTCCAGCTCCTTGCTGCTACTAACAGGGCTTCCACAAACATTCTTGCACTTGTGAGTCCATTTCCCTCCTGTAAGATCTCTTTGGGCCCAGTATTAACACTGCTGGGTCAAAGTGTATGCACAGTTTGGTAAGTTTTTTAGTATGGTTCCATATTGCTCTCCAGAATGGATGGATCCATTCACAGTTCCACCAGTGTCCCAGTTTTCCAGCATCCCCTCCAACATTGACTAATCATCATTATCTTTTCCTGTCATTTTAGCCAATCTGAGACATATGTGGTGGTATCTCGGAGTTGTCTTAATTTGCATTTCTCTGATGGATAGTGATTTGGAGCATCTTTTCATATGACTATAAATTTCAATTTCTTCATCTGAAAATTGTTCATTCCTTTGACCATTTATCAATTGGAGAATGGCTTGAACTATTATAAATTTGAGTCAGTTCTCTATATATTTTAGAAATGAGGCTTTCATCAGATCCTTTGGATGTAAAAAAATGTGTTCCCAGTTTATTGCTTCCCTTCTATTCCTGTCTGCATTAGTTTTGTTTGTATAAAAACTTTTTAATTTAATATCAGAATTATCTATTTTATGATCAATAATGATCTCTAGTTCTTTTTTAATCACAAATTCCTTCCTCCACTGGTCTGAGAGGTAAACTACTTTATGTTCTAGTTTGTTTATAGTGCCATTTTTTATTTCTAGATCATGAAACCATTTCAATCTTATCTTGGTGTATGGTGTTAAGTGTGGGTCTGTGAGTGGTTTCTGCCATACTAGTTTCCAATTTTCCCAGCAGTTTTTGTCAAATAGTAAAATTCTTATCCCAAAAGCTGGGGTCTTTGGGTTTGTCAACACTAGATTGTTATAGTCATTGGCTATTTTGTCCTGTGAACCTACCCTATTCCACTGATTGCTCTATTTCTTAGCCAGTATCAAATAATTTTGATGACTGCTGCTTTATAATATAGTTTTAGACCTGATAAAGCTAGGCCACCTTCATTTGCTTTTCTTTTCATTAATTCCCTGGAAATTCTTGACTTTTTATTCTTCCTGATGAATTTTGTTATTTTTTCTAGGTCAGTAAAATAGTTTTTTGGGGAGTCTGATTGGTATAGCACTAAATAGATTAGGTAGTATTGCCATCATTATTATATTCACTCGCCCTATCCAAGAGTACTTGATATTTTTCTAATTGTTTAGATCTGACTTTGTGTGGAAAGTGTTTTGTAGTTTTGCTCTTATAGTTCCTGCCCCTCCTTTGGCAGGTAGATTCCCAAATATTTTATACTATCGACTTATTTGAAATGGAATTTTTCCTTGTATCTCTTGCTGTTGGATTTTGTTGGTGATGTATAACAATGATGATGATTTATATGGATTTATTTTGTATCCTGCAACTTTGTTAAAATTGTGGATTACTTCTAATAGTTTTTCAGTTGATTCTCTAGGGTAAGAAAGAGCTTTTAAGAGTTATAGTTGAAAAATTCATTTTCCTTTATCCAAGCTGGTGAACTTCCCCATGTTACCTGGGATTTTTTGAGCAAGAGCCAAGTCACTGGTCAGTACGTAAAGCCTTCCTAGGTTGGCTTATATTTCAAGAGCTTGTGTTCTGCTGGCAGAGCTTTCAAGAATCCAAAGTCACTTCTGTGATGTGAAAGAAATAAGCTAATAAAGTAATCACAATTTCAGGGAATAAAGGGGAAAAGTGTACAGCAGAGAAAAGGCAGTGCAGTGGGGTCCTCCTGATGAACAGGAAGGTCTGTATGAAAAACGAATTGGAAAGGAGCTGAAGAGACCCCAAAATGGGAGCTCTGAAGTTTGAAAAATTAAGATAAAAATAAAAGCCTTTTTGTCAAAAATTTGCAACTGAGCGAGCATAATAAATTCCCACATTGACCATATCTAAAAAATTTCATTTATTTTAAGTCAATCAACCTGTCATCACTGGTTAACTGAAAATGATCATTATATTAAAGTTGTTTTGTCTTTATAGTGTTTATATAAGTTGTTTTGGCCCTGCTCAACCCAGATCAGTTTATAATACTATTCCAAGGTTTCTCCAAAACCATGCTTTTTGTCTTTAACACAATAATTCATTATATGTACCATAACTGTTTTAGCCATTCCTCAAGTGAAGAATACGACCTTAGTTTCTAGTACTTTGCCATAACAAAGAATTTATATAAATATTTTTGGTACATAGAGGTCCGTTTTCTTCGATCTCTGAGTATAAACTTAGATGTGTCATCTCTGTGTCAGAATGGGTACGTATGACTTTTTAGTCATGATTTCAAATTGCTTTTCAGAATGACTGGATAAATTCATAGCTGTAGCAATAGTGTATTAATATGCCTCTCTTCTCACAGCTCAACATTTCCTTTTTTTTTTTTTTTAAATTTCTGCCAGTCTGATGGTATGAGTTTCTTAATTTGCTTTTCAGAAAGTCAACAAGCATTTATTAAGAACCTACTACTGAGTGCCAGGCACAGTGCTAAGCATATGAAATGCATAATCCCCACCATCCCTAAATAAATTGATCTCAAATTCATTTTAATTGAAGGTGAAAACTACAAAACCAAGATATGCACAGGTAAGTTGCAGAGAATCAACAGAAAGTAGGTACGAGCATTAAGAGATCAGGAAAAATCTGTGGATAGGATTTGAAGGAATAGGGGAGGTAGAAATGAGAAAGGAAAAAATTTAGGGCCTGAGAGATAACCAGTGAAGATGCAGAGTTGGAAAGTAGATTGTGACAAATAGCAAGAAGGCCAAGACACAAAATTACAGAAGATTGTGAAAGATGGAGGGATAGAGATGAGAAGGGGAGTTATGGGATAGGAGCACCCAACAGAAATGATTTTTTTTATGTTTATATTTTATACTTGATCTTGGAGTGTTTATTGAACCTATTCAAATTTCCCTCCAAGAATTGCAATCTTTTGATTTATCAAACACCATGCTATGTCTGTTGGCTTCAGTATATAATCTTTCCTATTTTCTTTAGCCTGTACCAAATGATTTTGATGAATTACTGTTTTGTGGAATAGTTCAAGATCTGGTCTTGTTGGACCCACATTTTTATTCTTTTGAAATTCTTGACTTTGTTCCTACAGATGCAATTTATTATTTTTTTTTCTGGTTCTCTGGTCTTTTGTAGATTGGTATGGTACTGATTAAGTTAAATAATAAAACTTTGTTAAAGCACCTACTGTATATCAGGCATTGTGGGCAAACAAATATAAAATAGCAAGCTATGTAAACAAAGAAGAAATACTTAACAGAGGGAAGGCTTCTTATAGAAGGTTGGGACTTAAAGGAAACTAGGCAGTCCATTACTTGGAAACAGGAGAAGAGCATTCTAATTGTGGGAAACAACCAGAGGAAATACTGAGAAATGAAATATCTGGTTCACGGAATATCCAGAAGAACCACCAAAGAATACATAGTGAAAAATAAAGCATGAGAAGACTGGAAAGTAGGAGGGGGCTAGGTTATGAAAGGTTTTAAATGTCAAAGCATTTTGCATTTCTTCCTGGTCATAGTAGAAAGCTACTGGCGTATTTCACATCTGCACTTTAGAAAAATTACTTTAGAGTTTGAATGGAGGATGAATTAAGAATGGGGAGAAATTTGAAGCAGGCAGAACATTCGGACAATGTTATTTTCATTATAATGGCATGGCCTACCTATAAGTAATATTTTTTCCAGTTATTTAGGTGTAAAGTACAGGCCAGCTCCCTGGAGGGCTTCAGGATCAACCAGAGTCAGGATAAATAAAATCCTTGATCTTTAGGTGAAGAAGTGAAGGGGGCAAGCAAGCTGCCACGAGGCTTGCCAAAGATCTTGCATGGATTTTCAAGTCTGGAGTCACCAGCCTCTCTCCTCCTTGTCCTGCCACCAAGTCCTTCTGACTCTCTCCCTCCACCCTCCAATCCTTGCCTATGATTATCATATTAT
This sequence comes from Sminthopsis crassicaudata, assembly GCF_048593235.1. NCBI lineage: Eukaryota > Metazoa > Chordata > Mammalia > Dasyuromorphia > Dasyuridae > Sminthopsis > Sminthopsis crassicaudata. Next base: position 275,067,063 of record NC_133618.1, read on the forward strand.
TATATGATTACCAAACATTCAGCAAGCACTAATGGTGAGGAAAGCAAATTATCCAAATATATGCTAATAGAATCATTGTCTCACATCAAATAGGTAGCCTTAAGTGCTCTCTTAAGAGATTCAGAGTTTCAACCCTCTACATTTAGATCTGTATTTACATAAGAATGTTTTGTAGTTGTATTCTCTTGGTAGATACAAATATTTTATATATTATGTAGTTATTTTGAATGGAATTTCTCTTCATCCTGCTTGACATGGTTGATAACATACAAAAATACTGATTTATGTGGATTAATTTTTGCAACTTTGATGAAATTATATCAATTAAATTTTTAGTTTGTTCTTTATGACCATTACATCGTCTGTGGAAAGCAGATCCTCTTATCCTGTCTTTATTCCTCTTTTTTTCTTGACAACTTGTTATAGTTTGCATTTCTCTATATCAGATAATACTGGTGATATTGGATATCTTGGCTTTACTTAACACTGATCTTATTAGGAAGAATTTAAGTCTCATACCATATTCAGAAAAGATCCATTTATTCTCATGTTTTCTAGTATGTTGTTTTGATTTTAGCCAAAATGGGTGTTAGGTTTTATCACAATCATTTTCAGTATCTATTGTTATGTGATTTTTGTTATTTATATGATCTATTATGTTTATAATTTTCCTTATGTTGAACAAACTTTGGATTCCTGGTATAAATTCAACTGGATCATAGTGTATTTTTTTTTTTTTTTTTTTTTTTGCTTTTTTGCTGAGGCAATTGGGGTTAAGTGACTTGCCAGGGTCATACAGCTAAGAAATGTTAAGTGTCTGAGATCAAATTTGAACTTAGGTCCTCCTGACTTCAGGGCTGGTGCTTTATCCATTTCACCACCTAGCTGCCCCCATGTATAACCTTTTAAATATTTTGTTATAGGCTCTGCTAATATTTCATTTAATATTTTACATGAATATTCATTAGGGATATTCATCTATGGTAGAGTTTTATCAAACTTTATTAAAAAGAGAACTATAGGGAACTATGCTTGGCTTCATGAAGATGACTAGATTATCATCTGTTTCTGCATTCAATCTGTTGTAATATGTTGGTTGATCACAGAAAAAGAAAATCAGGCTCAGAGATATATAGTTAGAAAAGGGAGGAATATTCTAAAGGGTAAATAATATGTTAAAAATAGTTTTCATAAAAAATACTATGTCAGGGACCATACTTTGAGAACTGATGGTTTAATTTTCTCTCGATTTGTCTCTCCATTGTTTAAATATCAAGAATATATATTACAGAATTTGGAAGCATCTTTCTTGTTTTTGCAAACATTTTGTGTAATATAAGAATTGTTCATTGACTATCTACAGAATGCACCTGTAAATTACATTTACAAATCTTTCTTTAGAAGTTTATGATTCATATTCAGTTTGGGTGGGTTTTGAATTTTTTTTAAATATTAAGTTGCCTTTTATTCTGTTAATTGGAATATATTTTTGTAAATATTCATTCCTTAATCTAGCACTTTTGTCAGCATATAATTAGGGAAAATAACTTCTGATGGTTTCATCTTTCATTGCTGAGAATTCTTTTTCAATTTTAATATAACTTGTTTCCTCTGTTTTTTTTAATGAGAATAATTCAATGAAATATTTTATATATGGTGAAGAGCCTAAGTATAGAATCATGAAGTCTTTAGACCTGATACTGAAGGGGCAAGATTTTAAAGTCACAGATAATGTTTCCACCAATGCTTGTGACTAAAAGTGTAGGACCTTCAGAATAGAGAGGTGTTTGTGGAATGTGAACTGCTTAATAAGGAAAGTGTTTGAAAGTAAGATTCAAATGTCTGTACCCACACCATAATATAGAGAGATGTTGTGAGGAAGGTGTGGGTAAGAAGTTTTGGAATACATTTAAACAAGGACAGAATATATTTATCCAGATTCTTACCGGGCACATTTTTGATCAGTTCAAAGAAATATATATATATATATATATATGTTTTAGCTGGAAGGAAACTAGGTGACCATCTAATTCAGCCTTCTTAAAGTTCAGATTAGAAAACAAGCCCAAGGAAGCTAAAAAATTTGCCTACAGCCACACGGTAAGTGCCAGGAGTGATATGAATTGAGGGCTTCTGTCTTAATTTTTTCCACTATACCACTGATCAAGATGACATTAAACTGATGAGGAATGGGAAACTCTATTAGTACAATGCCAGATTTTACTGTAACTTATGATAACAGTATGTAACAGTTATACAGGAAGCATATTGTTGGAAAAACCCAGTAGTATGTAGAAAACAATATAGTTAATATAGTGAGCCAGACATATTAAACCTAAGTAGTAGATCACACAGATCTCACTGATAACTTGGTTGGGTAGATGCAAAACAAAAATTTTCAACAACAGATTAAAGAAATGGAATAGTAATTGCACATCAAGAAGAGATTCCTGTAAAGAGAAGATAAAAGAGCATTTCACTGAAGATTAATGGAGGCTTTAACATTGTATATGTGTGTGTATCTCTGTGTATATATGTGTATGCATATATATGTAGCTACCAGTAATATCTCCCAGATTGCCCAGTTTGAATGCGGAATTAAGTTGCAGAAACTTTACATCTGTCATGAATAAATAAGCTATTAGGAAATCTGCTAAAAACTCTTTAATAGCTAGCTGAACAACTGATAATTTCTTCAGTTGCTTTAATAGTTATTTTATCCTTCAAAAGTAAACCCAGCCAAGGTGATTATCAAGGGTTATCAAGACTGTGCATAATCTTTGATTCAGCAGTGTCTCTACTGAGTCTTTATCCCAAAGAGATCATAAAAAAAGGTAAAGGGACCCACATGTGTAAAAAAAGTTTGTGGCATCCCTTTTTGTAGCAGCAAGGAACTGGAAACTGAGCGATACAAATCAGTTGGAGAATGGCTGAATAAATTACGGTATATGAATGTAATGGAATATGATTGTTCTATAGAAATGATCAGCAGGGTAATTTCAAAAATGCCAACATGAACTGATTAGAGTAGAACCAAGAGAATATTATACACAGCAACAAGATTATACGATGATCAACTGTGATGAATTTAGCTCTTTTCAACAATTGGGTGATTCAAGGCAATTCCAATAGACTTGTGTTGAAGAAAGCCATCTGCATCCAGAGAGATGACTATGGGGACTAAATCAATGGGTCACAATATAGTATTTTCACCTTTTTTATTGTTTTTTTTTTTCCTCTTTGATCTGATTTTTCTTATACAGCATGATAAATGTAGAAATATGTATAGAAGAATTGCACATTTGATCTATATTGAGTTGCTTATTGTTTAAAGAAGGGAGGTGGGAAGAGAGGGCAAAAAGTTTGAAACACAAGGTTTAGCAAAGATGAATATTGAAAACTTTTTGCATATATTTTGAAAAACAAAGATTTTTTTTTTAATTTAAGGAAACGGTTATCAAGCCAAAACTACTTCACAAAAGATCTGAAAAAATGTATCCTACTACATCCTTATCAGAAAACCCAAGGAAAAAAAACCAACCAAAAATGAATCATTTTTCCAGACCAGACTGGCACAGAGACACAAGGGGTCTAAGATATTTGGCACATGGTCAAACTGGAAACCTACATCTCAGGAGACTTCCAATATGGGTGCACCTGAAAAGAAAAGATCCCAGAGGGACCTGATCTTGTTCAGGGAGCAGGAACTGGTCCCTGCTACCATATTACTCATTCCCTCATGCTGAATTTCAGGTTCAGTGTGGACTAAGAGGAGCTACACCTAGGGATGATGGTGGTCAAGGAACAGCTGCAGGCTTTAAGGCTTGTGCTGAACAAGGAACAAATCCAGAAGCAGATGAATACGTTACTAAGCCTGGGTGCAGGGCAGGATATCTAGCTTACTTTGAAGCTTGCTGTGGAATGACCAGGGCAAAAAACCCAGACCAAAGAGGAAACTACATTTCTTTTACTCTAGATCTTCAGAGATTTCCAACTGGTTTGAATATTTTTTAATTGAAGCTTTTTTCAAAAAATATGCAAGGATAATTTTTCAACATTGACCCTTGCAAAACCATGTATTCCAATTTGCCCCTTCCCCCCACCTTCTCCCCTAGATGAAAAGTAATCCAATATATGTTAAACATGGTAAAATTATATGTAAATCCAATATGTGCATACATATTTATACAATTATCTTGCTGCAAAAAAAATATAAAAAAGAATAATAAAATACAAGCAAACAAAAGAAATGAAAATGTTATGTTGTGGATTCCCACTCATATGGTTAGATAGCTCTCTCCATCACAATATCATTGGAATTGGTCTCAATCATCTCATTGTTGAGAAAAGCTACATCCATCAGAATTGATTCATCATATAGTCTTGTTGCCATGTACAATGATGATCTGGTTCTGCTCATTTCACTTAGCATCAATTCATGTAAATCTCTCCAGATCTCTCTCAAATCATCCTCCTGATAATTTCTTATAGAACAGTAATACTCCATAACATTCATGTACCATAACTTATTCAGCCATTCCCCAACTGATGGGCATCCACTCAATTTCCAGTTTCATGCCATTACGCAAAAGGCTGCCACAAATATTTTTCAAATGGAGAATGGCTTGAATAAATTTGAGTCAGTTTTCTATATTTTTTAGAAATAAGGCCTTTATCAGAACCCTTGAATGTAAAAATGTTTTCCCTATTTATTGCTTCCCTTCTAATCTATATAATTTTTATTTGTACAAAACCTTTTTAACTTAATATAATCTCAAAAGTATCTATTTTGTGCTCAATAATGAAAATCTTTTTATTTTCAAAACATATGCATGGATAATTTTTCAACATTGATCTTTGTATTCTAAGTTTCCCCCCCACTCCTTCCCCTATATGGCAAGTTATCCAATATATGTATACATATTTATATAATTATGCTGCACAAGAAAAATCAGATCAAAAAGGGAAAAAAATAAAACACAAGCAAACAAGAGTGAAAATTCTGTGACCTACACCTAGTTCCCACAGTCCTCCCTCTGGATGTAGATGGCTGTCCTTATCACAAGATCATTGGAACTGGCCTCAATCAGATGATTGATTGCTGAAAAGAGCCACTCCTACAGAATTGATCATTGTATAGTCTTATTGTTGCCATATATAATGATCTCCTGGTTCTGGTCACTTAGCATAAGTTCATGTAAGTCTCTCCAGGCCTCTCTAAAATCATCCTGCTGGTTGTTTCTTACAGAACAATAGTATTTTAGAACATTCATATATCATAACTTACTTATTCAGCCATTCTCCAACTTATGGGCAGCCACTCAGTTTCCAGAGTTCCTTGTGTGGCTGGGTTTTAACAGCAGTCTACTGAATCTCCAAGTAGGATGAAGCTCATAGTTGTTTTGCTCACATTCAAACCTGAAACTTGAAATTGCAGAGCTCAGACTTCACTCTGGATCAGACTACTTTCTGTGGACTGAAATCTTACGTTTTCAATCTGAGCTGACAGATATTGGAATAACATATTAATCATTAGGTCTCCATTTATAAAGTGCCCAGGCATATTTTAATATATCATTCAGTGAGATCTCATTTCTCCTCCTCCCTCAAAATAATTCTGGAGGTCAGTGTTATTCCTAATTTGCAGTTGAAAGCTGAGGGGAAATAGAGATGGCTTGTCCAGCTATAACTAGTAAATTTTCAAGACTAGATTTGAACTCGAGTGTTTCTGGTTACAGATCCACTGCTCTATCCACTCTACCACCTAACTACCTCTAGATCTAAGGATTTAAAGATCCTAAGAGAATCAAAATAAGACTAAGCATAATTTAACCTTTTGCATTTTTCTGTCTCCAACTGCAGGGTTAATAATAGGAAATAAATATTGAGAAAAGTTAGAGCAGTGGTGAGCTGGTTAAGGGTATTGACTAAATAATTATGGCCCTAAGGAAGAAGACCCCCTCACATGAAAGTGTTTGGGAAGGCAGCTAAAGGGAGTAATTAATCCCCACACACTACCAGAATCAAAATTAGATAACATGAAAAGTTCTTTGCAAATCTAAAACTGTTATGTAAATGCTATTTAAAACATATCATACCACTAGCACTCTAGATTAAATAATATCTCTTTGCACAATATATACTTAGTCAACAAGCATTTTTTAAATAGTATTATACTTAAGGTGTGATTCATGAATAACAATAGTGGGTGTAAACTCACATTTTGACCAATTGTCATAATTTTGTGTTATTTTTGGATAGTCAGATTTAATTAAACTTTTTATTTTGTCAGTCCTCTGTCATTTTCTTATTTGTGCTCCCATTATTAGTATTCTCTTCGATCTGAGGGTTTTTTTTTTTTTTTCTTGTTTTTTGGGTTTTTTTTGGCAGGAAGTCTTTTTGAGAAAGTCATCTCTTGCTCAAAAAGTTATCAAACTGTGCATACCCTTTGCAGTATTTCTACTGGGCATATATCCTAAAGAAATCTTAAAAGGAAGGAAAGGGACCCACATGTGCAAAAATGTTTATGGCAGCCCCTTTTTAGTGGCAAGAAACTGGAAACTGAAAGGATGCTCATACTTGGAGAATGGCTAAATAAATTGTGGTATATGAATGTTATGGAATATTATGTTCTGTGAAATGACCAGCAGAATGATTTCAGAGAGACCTGGAGAAACTTACACAAACTGATGCTGAGTGAAATGAGTAGAACCAAGAGCATGGCAACAACAAGATTATTTGATGTACATGGCTCTCTTCAACAATGGAATGATTCAAACAATTTCCAATTGTTCAGTAATGAAGAGAGCCATCTACATCCATAAAGAGGACTGTGGCAACTGAGTGTGGAACAACAGCATTTTCACTCTTACTGTTGTTTTTTTATTTTATTTTGCTTCTGTTTTTTTAAACTGGTTTGATTTTATTTTTCTTGTGCAATTGTATAAATATGTATGCATATATTGGATTTAACATATTTCTGCCATGTTTAATAAAATTGAACTACTTGCCATCTAAGGGAGGCCATGGGGGAAGGGGGGATTGGAATACAAGGTTTTGCAAGGACTAATGTTGAAGAATTGTCCAAGCATATGTTTTGAAAAATAAAAAGCTTTAATTAAAAAAAAAGTCATCTATTTTGTTAGGATTAGTTTAGTTATAACTAGTTAATAGCCATAAATCCATTTAATCAAGATTTAAAAAAACAAATGTGCCTGTTACTGAAAGTAAACAAGTAAAGGTGCCCATCTGACAAAATTGCTCCTGCTAAGTAGAATTCTTACCTAATTAATTTTCATTACACTTATATTACCTATAGTAATGCTAAAACAAACATCAAAATTCCATAGCATTGAACATGAAGTTTTTAAAATATATATATCACCCATGATTAAAAAAAAACAAAAAAAAAAAAAACCTGGACAATATCTGTCAAAAAATCAAGGACAATAGCTCTGATATTCTAGAACCATAAAGTTAAGTCATTGAAAGAATCCATTTATTACCTTATGAAAGAGACCCCAAAATGAAAACTCCAAGAAATATTGTAGCTAAATTGCAGAATTATCAGGTCAAGGAAAAAAATGTTGTAAGCAACCAGAAAGAAACAATTCAAATACCACGGAGCCATGATCAGGATTACTGAGGACCTAGTAGGTTCCACATCAAAGGATCAAAGGAATATGATATAACAGGAAGGCAAATGAACTTGAACTACAACAAAGAATCTACTACCCAGGAAAATTGAGCATTAATTTTCAAGAGAAAGATGGAAATTCAGTGGAAAGGAATTTTTAATCATTTCTGATGAAAAGACCAGATCTGAACAATCTGTTCTTCAAATACAAGACTTGAGAAGCATGAAAAAAATAAACAGAAAAAGAAAAAAAAAGTTAATTTAAAAGTTTTAACTGTTTGCACTTCTACAAAGGAAGATAATACTTGTAACACTTGAAAACTATATCTTTGTTAGGGCAGGTAGAAGGATATACAATAAAAGGTATAAGTTGACTGATATAAAAAGAGTAGAAGTAAGGGGAATACTGGGAGAAAAGGAAATGAGAGATAAAATGGGGCAAATTACATCAGAAAGTTACAAAAGACATAACGGGGGAAAGAAGGGAAGGGGTGAGCGTTGTTTAAACCTTAATCTCATTGGATTTGGCTCAAAGAAGGAATAACATATGCACCTTGTTGGATATAGAAATTTATTTCACTCTATAGTGAAGTAGGAGGGGAAAGGGAAAGGGAGGATTGAAAGAAGGGAGGACAGAAGAAGGGGAAAGAGGTAAAAAAAAAAAAATGGGAGGGAAGACTGTTAAAAGAAAGATTAGTTTGAGGGAGGTCAGAAGCAAAACACTAGTGAAGATGGGGACCGGGTGAAAGGAGAAGTATAAATTGGGGGAAAATAGGATGGATGGAAATAAAAAGTAAAAACTGTGAATATAAATGGTATGTTCTCTCCCATGAAGTGGAAATTAATAGTGGCTTTTAATCCACAGAATCATACAATACATTGTTTACAAGAAACACATTTGAAGCAGACAGACACATAGAATAAAGGTAAAAGGCTGGAGCAGAATGCATTATGCTTCTGGGGGCAGCTAGGTGGCACAGTGGATAGAGCACCAGCCTTGAATTCAGGAGGTCCTGAGTTCAAATTTGATCTCAGACACTTAACACTTCCTAGCTGTGTGACCCTGGGCAAGTCACTTAACCCCAGCCTCAGGGGGGGAAAAAAAAAGAATGCATTATATGCTTCAGTGGAAGTAAAATAGCAGGAGTAGCAATCCTGATCTCAGGCAAAGCAAAAGCAAAAACCTAACTAAAATTGATAAGGAAGGAAACATCATATTAAAAGGGTACCAAAGATAATAAAATCAATATTAAAGTTATATGCATCAAGTGGTATAGTATCCAGATTCTTAGAGAAGTTAAATGAGTTGGAGAAATAAATAGACAGCAAAATTAGGGGATATCAACCTCCCTCTCTTAGAACTAGATAAATCTAACCATAAAATGAAGAGGTTATGGAGGTAAATAAAATTTTAGAAAAGTTAGGTATGATAGACCTCTGGGAAAAAATTGAATGGGAATAGAAAGGAATATACATTTTTCTCAGTGGTATATAGTATATACACATAAAGTGACTGTAAAGCATAGAAACCTCATAATCAAATGTAGAAAGACAGTAATTGCATTCTTTTCAAATCATAATGCAACAAAAACTACATGTAATAAAGGCCAGTGGAAAAATAGATTAAAACTTAACTAGAAATTAATTCTAAATTAATAGATGAAGAAAAAATAAAATATCCAGGCCCAATAAAAATACTAAAAAGCATAAGAATAAATGGAGTTTTCCTTAAAATGATAAGTAGAATCTATCTAGAAACAACAGCAAGCATTGTATGTGATGGGAATAAGCTGAAAGTATTCCCAGTAATATCAGAGATGAAACAGGGATACCTATTATCACCACTATTAGTCAACATTGTATTAGAAATGTTTTAGCAATAAGAGAAGAAAAAGAAATTAAAATTAAGGCAGGCAATGAGGAAACAACAAATGATATGATTTTACAAATGATATGATGGTATATTTAGAGAATCAACTAAAAACTACTTCAAACAACAACTTTAGCAAAATTACAGGATGTAATGTAAACCTACATAAATCACCAACATTTCTATATATTACCAACAAAGCCCAGCAGCAAGAGATAGAGAAATCCCATTTAAAATAACTGTAGACAATACATCTGGGTGTCTTATCTGCCAAGACACACCCAAGAACTATATGAACACAATTATAAAACGCTTTTCACACAAAGTCAAATCTAAACAATTGAAAAATAGCAACTGGTCATGGTATTCTAAGCTAATATAAAAAAATGACAATTCTACCTAAATTAATCTACTTATGCAGTGCCATACCAATCAAACTGCCAAAGAATTATTTTGTACAACAACAACAACAAAAATTCATCTGGAAGAACAAAAAAGGGAGGAGGAAGGTAAAGAAGTTTAATTTCTTGTATTATATTAAATCAGAATTTATCACTTTTTCCAAATACCATCATAGGATCATAGATTTAGGCTGGAAGAAGCCTTAGAATTCATTGATCCCAAATTCTTCATTTTATAGATAAGGAAATTGAAACAGAGGGGTTAAACAACTTGCTCAAGATGGTACAGCTAATTAAGTATACAAGGCAAGATTTGAGCTCATGTCTTCTCAATTCCAAGTTTACGACTCTGCCAACTTATTTTGTGTTGCTTCATCACACTCATAACTTACTTATTCTACCTTTGTCATCAACAGCATCTGATTTGTTGTGCAAAAAGGGGAATAAGTGGAACCTGAATTTCATTATTGGCTGGTGGCTAGCATAAATTATGTGAGGTGACATTCCATTTGCTAAAGATGCTAGGTTAGTGCAACTTTGGGCCAGAAAGAATGACTGACTAGAAGTTTCCAATTTATTATACCAACTGTCATCCAAAATACAGAGGTAGGGATGTTGCTTTACTCATGGTAGAATACTGATTTGGGGGTTTTCATAAATGGCTCTTCCTTCATCCATCCATGTAACGAGGCAAACAACTCGGGCACTTTTTTTCTTTAGGAACTTAAACTGGCCAGCCCATCCTTAAGCTCTTTATCTGTAACACATGTAACAAAGAACCCTAACAGTTCAGAGAGCTGACCCAAAATTATTAAAAAGGAAAAACAGACACACACACACACACACACACACACACACACACACACACACACACACACGGGAAGATTGTCCAAGAGAAAATGTCCCTGCAAAACTGTGATTTAAGAAAATAGTTCAGAATCTAAGCAACCATCAAGGATTATATTAATGGGATTTCTAAATTTAGAGGATTTAGTTCTTTATCCAAATGGTCCACAACTGAATGCAATGGGGTAGCAATTTCTAACAAGTCTCCAAAGAACATAGTCCAAGTATCTTCATATATGGATATTGGATGTCTGGAGACATCTGAGAGGAAACTGGTCTGAAAGGCCATCTCTTCTGCATACTAGACCCTTACCCTCTTCCATTTTCTTTGTATTCATTGGTGGGAACTTTAACAGAATGGCAGCATGAACTACTAGCTCAGTAGCTGCAGTCAGACAGAGGGATAGAGGACATTCTCCAACCAATCACTCATATAGAAGGTCTCAAGAACAAATTAGGAGAGAGAGCAAAACAAAACTGGGAGGAAATCACCTATAGACCAAAAAAGGACACCGAAATCCAACCTCATCCCTCCCATCTTCCATCTTGATTTTGTTTTTGTTTTTTGTCTTGATCAATATCTTAATGTCAGTCTCATAGCCAATTATCTTTCTTTTCTTTGTGAATTCAACAGTTATAAACATTTTAAGACATAAAAAGGAAAGATTATTCCAGAAACCATGAAATTCTTTAGTTAGAATTTTTTTAAAAATATATAATCACAAAGTTCTCTAAGTGATTCTCCTCTGCACCACTCTTCCCTTCCCTTTGTGTATCTTTTATAATGCTTTATGTGTTTTACATGCCTGTTACTCCCCCCTAATATCTCCATACATAATCCCTTCTTCATAACAAAGTGAAACAAATCAATATATTTTTCATATGTCATCACATACAGAGTTATGAGATCTTTCAGAGTTGTGTTTACATTCTTGTGGTCGTCATGTAAATTGTTCTGGTTTGATTCTCTGAATCTGTTTATACAAATCACTCAAATTTTCTTTGAATATCATATTTCTCCTATCCTATAATGAAATAAAATTATATCAGATTCATACACCTCAATTTAGTTAATCATTCTCCACCTGATGAATATATATTTTGTTTACAGTAATGTTATAAACAGTACCGTTGTAAAGATTTATAAATATAATCTCCATATAGCTGTGATAGGCTTTATATATCTTCATGTCTTTTCCCTCTGTCTCTGATTTCCTGGGGTACATGCCTAATCGTGGTATCACTGGGTCACACAAGTAGATTAATGATTTGCTTTTCAGAATGATCAGACCAATATTGAGTTCTAGCAACATGCATTAATGTGCTTGAAGCAATCTTTTGGAATAATTTTCCCAATCACTGCTCTCTTCAAAATAGATTTTTTGCAACATTGTCATCTTTCATCAGCGGATTGAGCTCAGTACTCCAATTTCTGTGCTACCAGATGCCCTGATGGGCCCCATGCAGCTGATGTAATCCTATCTGTTCAACATATTTACAAAGTTAAAGTTGAGAATGAAGCCTCCTCTGTTGCTCTTGCTGCTTCTATTTCTCATAGCTGCCATCCCAGGTCTTGGTTTCTGAACTGTGGATCCTGGAGACCCATGTGGATCTCTAGCTCTTTCAACCTATATCTGTCCCCATAACTCCTAGCTCTTGGAGAGAGATGGGAAGGAAGAAAAGAACAAGAACTTTCTAATAGGCTTCTATAGAACAAAAAGGAAAAACTACAAGAAAGAAAAAGCAAACAAAAAAAGGTGAAAATAGTATTCTTTGATCTGCATTCATAGTTCTCTCTCTAAATGCAGATAGCATTTTCTATCCCAAATTCATTAGAATTGTCTTGGATCTTGCATTGCCATAAAGGGCTAAGTCTATCATTGTTGATCATCAAATAATCTTCTTGTTACTGTGTACAATGTTCTCTTGGTTTTACTCACTTCATTTAGCATCAGTTCATGTAAGTCTTTCCAGGTTTTTCTGAAATCAGCCTATTCATATTTTCTTAGAGAATAATATTCCATTACATTTATATAGGCTAACTTATTCAGCCATTCCTCAATTGATGAGTATCCACTCAATTTTTAATTTCTTGCCACCATAAAGAGAGATGCTACAAACATTTTTGCACATGTGTGTCATTTTCCCTTTTTTATTTGATATACAGACCCAATAATGACACTGCTGAATTAAAACCAGTTTTAAAACCCTTTGGGCATAGTTCCAAATTGCTCTCCAGAATGACTGGGTCAGTTCACAGCTCTACCACGTGTCTCAGTTTTCCCACATCCCCTCCAACATTGATTATTGTCTTTTCCTGTCATCTTAGTCAATCTGAGAGATGTGAGGAGGAACCTGCTACTTTCAAAGCTCTCTTATCTGTTTGTATTTTCCTCTCAACTGTCATCTTTTTCTTTCTGTTCATTTTAAACAAGCTTTGACAAGTCTCTTTTACTTATTTTTTTAATCACACTATGTCTAATTCCTATTTTTTCTGCTCCTGTCCCCTTCGTGCTAAAGAAGGAAAAACATAATCCTTGTAACAATAAGTAAAACCAAGCAAAACAAATACATACATTTGCCTTGTCAAGTATATGAAACCCCTTCTGAAAGGAGGTGGGTAGATTGTTTCATCATCAATCTTCTGGAGTCATTTAAGTTCTTTTCTTTAAAATGCTGAAGCAGTATGCTTCCTCACAAATAAAGTTTCAATCCAAGATTTGAATAAATCAGTTTTCCATCAATCATCTTTAGCATTTAGGGAAAATTGTAAAATACAAGAGGCTCTATCTACATATAAAACTAACTTGATGCCACATTTGAAAAAATAAGAGACATTTTGAAAAGAATTGCTTTGTAGTGATCTAATAAAACAAGACAATTTTTCAGAGGAAAGTAATAGGAAGTAATGTTTCCCCCCCAAAAAAAAGGATTATGTTCAAACTCTGTCTTTGAGTCAATTAGAATCATCCCAAATTTTTTCCAAAATTATGTGTAGGGGAAAGAGCCTTGGGTCTGGTTAGGTTCAGATTTCAGACAGAAAGCTATAGCAAAAAAAAAAAAAAAAAAAAAAAAAAAAGAAAAGAAAAAAAGAAAGCTATAGCTACAGCAAAGTCACTTAACCTCATTCAAATCATAGTTTTCTTATTTGTAAGCTAGAGATGATAATATTTATTTCATTTCCAATAGTATTTTTTTTCCAAATAGATGTAAGGATAGTTTTCAAAATTCATTTTTGTAAAACTTTGTGTTCTAAATTTTTATTTCTGCTTCCCTTACTTCCCCCCACCCCAATTCAGCAAGAAATCTGATATATTATCAAATAGAGATAACATTTTTAGGCCATCTAATTCACATGATCATGTGTAGAAAATGTTTTATAAATGTTAATGGGTAATGCAAATGTGAATTATTATATATTATATCTTATGAATTATTTTTAAATAAAATGCTATTTTCCCTCCCACCTACCTCTAGACCCCAAAGAAATTAAAGAGGAAAAGGAACAACCCATTGAACAAAAATGATAATTTTCTGTACTGAAAGGATGCCCATTATTAGAGAATTGCTGATGGATTTATAATATATGAATGTGACGGAATACTATTGTGCCCTAAAAAATGATTAAGATGATAGTTTTAGAAAAACCTGGGAAGACATATAAACTGATGCAAAATGAAATGAACAGAAGCAGAACAATGTATATAATAATGACAATATCTAATAAAACAATAAAGGACTGACAAATTGGGTAAGAAAACAAAACATCTATTGCTTCCAAGAATTACACCTAAATACCAAAGATATACAGAATAAAAAGAAAAGGTTGATGCAACAAGTATGCATCAAGTGAATTCCAAAAGCAGGAATTATAATTATGCTTTTAAACAATACAAAACCAAAAATTTAAAATTAAAAAGAAATGGTGAAGGAAAGTACAGTTTGTCAAAAAGAAACCGTAAACTACAAAGCAATTTAATTGGTAAACTTATATATGTTAAATGCCTTATTATCCAAATTCATAAAGGAAAAATAAATTACAAGAATACTTAGACAATAATACAATAGTGGCAAGATTTAATGTTCCTCTCTTAGTTTTGGAAAAATATAAAGATAAACAAAAGGGAAGATATAGAACAAATTACTGGGAAAAATAGTGGAGAAAGAATAAATATATTTCCTAGCACCAGCTGAGATTTTTACAAAAGCTATGTATTAAGAAACAGATATTACAAATATAAAAAAGCAGACATAACAAAACATTCCTTATAAACTATAACATAATCAGTTCAGTTGCTTATAATCATATAAGCAAACAAAATAAGCATAAAAAGTGGAGATAAAAATTTAAAAAGAAATAAACTGGAAACCAAAAACAGAGAAATGATCACTAAAAGTAAATGCCAATTCTTTTAAAAAACACATTTATAGATATAATAATAACAAAGTTGAAGAAGCAGTAATAGAAATTAAAATCTCTTCCCCAATAACAGAATTCATAAAACATTTCAGCATCCTGTAAGAAATGACCAGCAGGAGGAATACAGAGAGGCTTGGAGAGACTTACATCAACTGATGCTGAGTGAAATGAGCAGAACCAGAAGATCGCTGTACACTTCAACAACAATAATGTATGAGGATGTATTCTGATGGAGGTGGAAATCTTCAACATAAAGAAGATCCAACTCACTTCCAGTTGATCAATGATGGACAGAAATAACTACACCCAGAGAAGGAACACTGGGAAGTGAATGTAAATTGTTAGCACTAATGTCTGTCTGCCCAGGTTACATGTACCTTCGGAATCTAATGCTTATTGTGCAACAAGAAAATGGTATTTACACACATGTATTGTATCTAGGTTATATTGTAACACATGTAAAATGTATGGGGTTGCCTGTCATCGGGGGAGGGAGTAAAGGGAGGGGGGGGATAATTTGGAAAAATGAATACAAGGGATAATATTATAAAAAATATATATAATAAAAAATAATTTTAAAAAATTTCAGCATCAATCCACCAAAACACAGAAAATACCTATGTAAACATTACAAAATGCTCCTTAAATAAAGAACAACTTGAATATGTGGAAGAATATTCAATGTTCATGGGTAAATGATGCCAACATAATAAAAATTATATTCTTACCAAAGTTTTACTTTTAATACTACATTAATCAAATTGTTAAAATTGCACTTCATAGAAGTTGATAAAATAATAAAAAGTAACAAAATTCATTAAAAAACATAAGAGAACTGGAATATCAAAAGAAATAATGAAAAGCAGTAGAGATAAAAGGGGAATGACACTTCTCTTTATCTTTACAATACAGAGCACCAATCATCAAAAGTGTCTGATATTTGCTTTAAAAAAAAAAAAAAAGTAGATCAAAAGAATGGACTAAATAAGTAAGAATTAGAAATACTGGGACTCAATAATTCAGTCTTTAATAAACTAAGGAGAGCTTGACCTTTTTAAGACAGTCATTAACAGATTTGGGTTTGACTAAGGCTATACCCATTCAATGATTAATTCTAGATGGCAGTTGAGGAAAAAAAAAAAAAAAAAAAAAAAAGGACTCTTCCACCTAGTCAAAAAAAAAAAAAAAAAAATCCTTTCCAGCTCTAGATCTATGTTCTATGAGTAAACTGGCAGAGAATTTAAAGCTGAAAGATTTATGATCTTTTTTGAAGTGGGACACTAAATATATATTTTTTTCAATACCACCTGTTACCCTCACAAAAACAGATCTAGGACATAGAGTAACTATTCAAAGTATGAATGCCAGATAAATCCTTTGTGGATCACAATGCAATAAAAATAGTAATTTACATGAGCACACAAGTAAAAGACAGATATAAATGGACACTCAATAATGACATCCTGAATTATAAGTGGGTAAAAAAAGAAATTAGAAACAACTAGCAACTATGTTAAAGAGAATGCTAATTTTGAGACAACATTTCACAATTTCTGGGATAATGCTAAGAAGAAATATTATATCCCTGAGAACTTATATTACAAAATAGAAAAAAGAATTAATGAAATAAATAGGCATTTTTTAAAAATAAAAAATAAACCCAAATAAATATAGAAAAGAAAATCTTAAAAAAAAAAAAAAACAGAATCTGTTGTACAGAAATACATATTAGCAAAATTGAGAATCTAAAGGAAAAGTATTATTTACAAAAATGTAAAATACCCAAATCATAGAACATGAGAGTTCTTAATACAATTTCTTATAAAATCTTAATATAATTATCTAAATCAGGGAATTATAAAGCAATGGAAGAAAATAGATCAATATCATAAAGTAATATACATTATTAACAAAACAAGAGATAACAGCAATTACAAGACAAAATAATTAAATTTTCTTATGCGAAACTGAAAAACTACTGTACAACCAAAATTAATGTTCCTGGGGAAAAAAAAATCTTAATCTCAAATTTCTCTGATAAAAAGTTTAATATTCAAGACATAAAATTAATAGATATAAGATGAAAAATCATTTTCCAGTAAGCTAAGTAGTGGAAGGATATGAACAAATAGTTCTTTAAAATATAAAGGTGTGTACATAAGTACATTATAAGTATTTATGCATATGTGTGCATGTATTACAAAAACTTAAAACCACAAGAATAAATGTTCTAAATCATCTATAAGAGATAGGAAAATCAAAAGAAAATTGAAGTTTCACCTTACACTCTACAAATCAGCAAATATGACAAAAGATATAGGAATAATTAATACTGGAATGTGGAAAAATAGGGTGGTGGTAGTGGTTGTCATATCTGACTCTTCATGACTTCTCTTGGGGTTTTATTAGCAAAGATACTAGAATGGTTTGCCTTTTGTCTAGCTAATTTTAGAGAAGAAAATTTCAAAGTGTTAAGTAACTTGCTCATAGTCATAGAGCTAATGAGTGTCTGAGATTGGATCTGTACTTAGGTCTTCCTGACTCCAGGCCTGGCACTTTATCTTCTATCTACCTGCTTGTAAGAAAAACAGGGACACTAGTACCTTACTGGTAAACTGGGAACCTGAATATTATGAAAAGCAATTTGGAATTATGCAGATAATTCTAAAGATTCTAAAATATCTATAAGCATAGAGATTCTTCTATTATGCTTATACTCTAAGGCCATTGATAAGAAAAAAGCTCTCATGGTATCACTTTTTGTGAAAGCAAAGAATTGAAAACAAAGTAAATGTCCATCAATTGGAAGATGGCTAACCAAATTATGATGTATGAATATAATAAAATATTATTGTAATATAAGAAAGGATGAACATACTATATATAAACATGTAAAATTCTATGTAAATTGATTGAGTAAAATAAGCAGAGCCAAGAAAATAATATACACAATGACTAAAGCAATGTAAATATAAAGAATAAAAATAAAAAAATAAAAAATGAATGTTGCGAAATTCTATGCATAAATGCACAAACAGCTATTTTCCTCAAGGAACTAAATAACAAGCATGGCCAGAAATAAGAGATATGAGAAGGCACATTTGAAGAGGTGGAAGATCCATGAATGGAACATTGTACATTAGATATTTTTGATACATTCATTCACTTTGTCAATTTTCCCCTCTCCTTTTAAAATTTAATTTTATATGTAAAATATTATTTGTTTGTATAGAGTGGCTCTCTTAAAGTGGATAGGATACTGAAGAAAATCATAGCAATGTAAAAAAAAATAACAAAAGACATCAATAAAAACTTATTTTTAATAAAAACATGCACAAGTTTTAGCAAAGCAACAATTTCCTGTGCTATTCCTTTTGGATAAGATGAAAAAATGTGAGCTAGATGAGTTTAGAGTTGGTTCAGTGTCAATTTGAAAGGAGGTATTCCAGTAATAGTGAATTGTCCCAAGGATCTTTTTTTGGCTCTGTGCCATTTAATATTTTTACGAGTGACTTGAATGGAGTCATAGATGGGCTTTTCAAATTTGCAGATAACACATTTGGGAGGGATAGCTAACATAAAGGATGACAGTCAGAATTTTTTAAAAAGTCTTGGTCAACTAAAACACTAGGCAAATAATATATGTGTATACACATACCTAATACATACATGTATTATTTATGTATGTAAGTATAGATATACAACACATACATACATAGAGAGAAATATAAATATACCTACATATGTATATCCATAGATATGCAATTTGGGGATGTGCTGAGAAATATGGGATCAAGGACCAGATTATTAGCTGATTAGCTATATATCTGGAGTATTGTGTCCAGTTCTGGATGCTACATTTTAAAAATTTATTGTTTTCTAATTTTAAAAGATTGTGAAAAACAGGAGAAGTGTCATAGGATTAGAGAAGAGCAAATTATGCTCCAAATTTCAAAAAAACAGAAGAGACCTAGTCTGGCAACTCTAAGTCATGAGCTTGACTTTTATTTCTGGGAAAATTGTAGAAAATATCATTAAAAATATAGTGAACAACCAGAAAAAGAAGTCAGTATCACAAATAGTCAACAGAGCTTCCTTAAGAACAGGTCCTAACAGAATCTTATGTCCCTTGTTGTTTTACAGGGATAATAATCAGGTAGATTTACAGCACCTGAAAGTATTTTTTTTTTTTTGAATTGTAAAACTTTTTTTTTTTTTTATTCATGACTTGTTTCCATTCCTCTGTTATGCCAGGGTTTATCTTATCAATAAACCTTCAAAAGTGTTTGAGTGTTGACTACAGTTTACATTGTTACACAAGGCCCCAAGCGCACAGATTTGGAGATTTGGCAATTATAGAGAGCAAAGATGTTCTGTCATATTTGCAAATGTCAGGGACACACAGTTAATAGTACCAGTGGAGTTCAAGTATATATGAAGGAATAATTTTAAACCAAATAAAAAACTTAAATAACAATTTGGTTGGAAGGAGAGTTCAGGGGTCATTACACAGATGTGTACTCAATGATCAGTTTCTGCTATGTAGCACTAGACTGAGCAGGAAGGGACAGAAGATCCTAAAAAGATATCTAGCAGCAGGCAAAAAGACCTCCCTAATAATGGGAAGGCAGTGTCAGCAAAGCTCAATGTCTGTGGGAGAAGGGCAAGGATTTGATAAAATAGTTCTTGTATTAATATAGAGAGATGTAAAATAGAGTATAATATAATTAAATGGATTTAGAACAGATTAAAATTAATTGTTAAAGTTTCAACATCTATTTGGCAAATATCTAGAGAAGTTTCCCAGTAATGTGTGCTTGCCCCAGGCTGTTTAACATTTTTTTCATAGACTTGGGTAAAAAGTTCACTGAAGTTTTGTATAAAATAGATGGAAGGCATAGCCTATATACAGGATAACAGAATTGAGATCCAATAACATCTCAATAGGCTAAAGCAATGAGTGAATCTAATTAAATTATATTTAGTCAAAATAAATAAACCATTGGCTAATGTTTTTTTTAAAGAGAATAAAACCAAATCACTAGTATCAAAATGAAAAGGGTGAATAATTTTAAGTTTGTACAAATAAAACCAATGTAGCCAAGACTAGAAGGAAAGCAGAAAACTGGGGGGAAATTTTTATAGATAATTTCTCAGAAAAAAAGGCTTTATATCTCAAACAAATTGAGTACTTTGTCAAAGTCTTAGAAGATGAGTCATTCTCCAATTGATAGTCAAAAGAACAAGCAGTTTTTTGAAGATATCAAAACTACATACTCATATGAAAAAATGCCCTAAATCATTATTGATTAGAAAAATCAAATTAAAACAATTTCAAGACATCATCTCCCATCTATGTCTGAAAAAGATCTGAGGGATTTTGTATATTTCAAATTTGTAATGAATCAGTTGAGTGATATAGCATCCAAAGAAGCTAATGAAATTTTGAGCTGTACTGAAAAGATTAATTTCTTTTTCAGGAGGAGGAAGTAATAGTTTTATTCAATATTCAATAGAATTGAACAGTCTTTTAAATGTAGTCTGGCTATACTCTGCCATAGCCAAACTACATCTAAAAGACTCTGTTCAATTCAGAGTGCTACAGTTGAACAAAAGCACTGATAATCTGGAGAGTATATTGTGGTTTAGTTGGGGTTCAATTGTCTGTAACCTGATTTACAGTTTTTTTGACAAAGATATTAAAATGGTTTTCCATCTCTTTCTCCAGTTCATTTTCCAGATGAAGAAACTGAAATAAAAGGGTTAAATGACTTGCCCAGGATCATATAGTTAGTAAGTATCTGAGGTCAGATTTAAACTCAGGTCTTCCTGACTGTCCAGTGCCCTATCCATTATGCCAACTAGGTGCCCAAAAACTATATAGGGCAGGATAAAGAGGGTGGCATAGGGTAAGGTAAAGAGGATGGTGAAAGGCCTTTAGTCCAAATCATATAAATTTTGGTTAAAAGAACTGGGAATGTTTGACAATAAAGGAGAACATGAAAGCTGTGTTCAAGGATGTAAAGGGAAATTTAAAGCACTTCATGGGAAATAAGGATGACACAATCTATTTAGCTTCATTGGAAAAAACCAAAAACACAAGATGAAAGGGAAATTTAGATCTGATGTCAGGAAAAACTTGTTCACAATTAGAGCTATCCAAAAGTGAAGTGGATTTGTATTAAAAGGGGTTGAATGACCAGATTGGTTATATTGGCATTCTATTCAAGTGTATCATTAGACTAGATGGCCATTCAGTTACCTTCTAAATCCAAAAATTCTTGATTTTTTGATCCAAGAATCTGTTAAAGTTCTCTGCCTAAAACCAAATAGCTAATAATTTCATAATATATTAATTTAATTACCATCTATGTGCAGATGATTCCTAAATTTACATTTCTGGGAGTCTCTCTAGTCTCCTCTTACTATCTTCTGAGTGTGAGTTTTGTATCTTCATCTACCTACTAGACACTTCCTACTGGATTTCCATAGACATCACAAAAACGATGTCCAAAATAGAATTCATTATCTTTTCCCAAAAACCCATCCCATCCCTCTACTGAAATTCTCTTTCTGCTGATTGTATCACCAATTATTCATCCAGTCAATGAGTTTCACAATCATAGAATTATTCTCAATTTGTAACTGTTCTTTACCCCATAATTAATTTCCAAGTTTTAATTCATTATACTTTTACATCTCCCTTAACCCTCTCTTTTTCTCTGATATTAGACAAACCACTCTAGTTCAGGTCAACATCAGGGTCTTATTTGAACTATTACAACATCGAGGTCCTAATATCTTGATTCAGGTTTCTCCTCTCCAATCTATCCTCTACACAACTGTCACAGTAATAGTCCTAAAGCATAGGTGTAACCATAACATTTCCTTGCCAAGAAGCTCCAGTGGGCTTCCTATTTATTATTACCTCTAGGATAAAGTATGCACTCACAAGTTTGGCATTTAATATCCTTCACTCTCTGGCTCAGCCTATCTTTCTAGACTAATTGTAATAAATTCCCTTTCATCTATGGTTTAGCCAAACTAGTCTCCTCTTACTGTTCAGTCCATCTCTTGTTTAAAATTTGTAAAAAAAAAACAAAAAACAAAACAAAACATAAAAGATTTGGCATAATACCTACCACACGGGTGCTATATAACTACATAATTATTTCCTGTCCTTTGTTTCTCTTACTTTGCATAAATTGTCTCCCTAGACTAAAATACACTCCCTCTTCGCCTCTATCTCTTAAAATCTTTACCTTCCTTGAAAAAGTTTAAGTGCTATTTTCCACGAGAGGCCCATCTTGATATTTTCCTTTCCCTCCCCTAAAGAAATAACCTTGTATTTATTTTATGAAAAGGATTTAGTAATATGTATGCCTATGGTTTCTTTGCTCTTTTGAGTGCAGAGATTGTTTCATTTTTGGTGTGTGGTTGCAAGTATTATCTCCATTTTAAGTTGAGAAAACTAAGGCTAAATGATATGCCTACAATTTTAACCCTGAAGCATAATTCCAACACAGCTCTCCAACTTCAACTCATTCTAGACTCTAGACTAAGCTACATTTTACCAGATTGCTTGCATTGATTTCTGTAATATAAGTTAACCCAAACTGTAAGGGAAAAAGTTAAATTTTCTCTATTATGTTATTCCAAAACAGCTGCACATAATTTTCAGGGGCTTTTAGTTTAGTACATCTGCCTATCTTATTATTAGAAATCAATTATCAAAATTTATAAATACCTGCCAGCCCTCCCCCAATAGTGATCTGCCAATAGCATTGCTTTATATCTGTTAGGAAAAAAATTCATGACACCATTTTTTAGATACTTGGGTCATACAGTATTTGGTCTACTTAAGATACATGTTAATTAAAGAAAGAGTATGTGTCAAAGGTGTTTTGAATAAGGATGATTTTGTATCTAACTATTGCAAATTTATCCAACAAAGAACTACAGTGGAAGACAAGCATTGCTTTTAAAAAACTTGTGATCTAGTCAAGGATACATAGTATTCATACACTGACCCGGAAAAGATAGAAACTTTTAAAATCATTGTATAAATAAATGAAAATGAACAAACGTAGGTTTCTCGATTTCATGTCTGGAAACTGAAATACCCTGAAGGTGGATACAGGCTAGAACTGTAATAGGCAGGAGGTAGCAGGGAATCCCTGTATAAGACAAATTACTAAATTCTATTACAGATAATGAATGCGACAGTATATTCAATCTCCAGACTGTCAATTTCTATTTTTCTCCACAGTTTTGATACCACAGGACCTTTTTGTACATTGGTTAACTAAACTAGAGGTGCTGTTTGGGCATCAGGTGGAAGGCTGTAAGGAAAAAAAGAGCTCGGCATTTGGAATCTGAGGACTTAAATTGAATGCTGACCTTATCCCATCAACCTCAGCCTCCGTTTTCTTCCTTGTAAAATGAAGGGGTAGGACTGGATAGTCTCCGAGGTCTCTTTCAGTTAGAGACCTACTACAAGGAGTTGAGAAGACTTGGGTTTTCTTCTCCGTCCCCCCTTCCCAACCCCAGTTGTAAGACTTAGGATAGACACGTCGCTTCCTCTCTCGAGGCCTCAGTTTCCTCCTCTGTAAAAGGTGAAGGGGCCAGGCAGCGCGCTCCGAGGATTCCAATTTATGACTCTGCGCGGGTCCCCATTGTGACTGCGCTCCGGACCCCGCAGGAGAGCCGGCGGAGCCTTGGCCGGACTCAGGACCGGCGCCTTTCGCCCGGGAGCAGCACAGGGGCCGGGCCCGAGCGGCGCCGATGCTCCTGCCACCCCTTCTTTGCTTCGATTTACCTCTGGAGAAAAGGAGTGCTCTCTCTCTATTCCCGCCTGGAATCGGTGGGAAGGACGCGAGTCTAGGAGCCAGGAGGAAGGTGAGGAACAAGAGGGAAGAGATGACTGGGAGTGAGGGGGCAGCCCTGGAGCTCAGAACATTCACACCTCCAGCCCCTTCGGCTGCTTTGGGCACTACGTGCGCATGAGCGAATGAATGCACGAAGGAGAGGATAGGGTCTGGGTGACGGGTGTGTGTGTGTGTGTGTGTGTGTGTGTGTGTGTGTGTGTGTGTGTGTGTGTGTGTGTAAGGCCAGAAAGTACCAGTGCTTTGTGTGCAAGCTTTGTGTGTATGTGTGTGTATGAGGTGTATTGTATTTGGGTGTACGAGCAAGGTGTTCGCTGGTGACATTTGTTCTATAAGTTTAAAAAAAGGGTGTGTATGGGTATGTGTGCGTGAGACCAAAGAGTTCCTTGCTGACACGTATGCGAAAATGTGTGTGTGTGTTTGTGTGTGTATGTGTAAAAGTATGTGGAGGATCTGGAAATTCTCTGGTGACCCAGGTTCGAGAAATGGCGTGTTAAAAGAGTGTGTAAGAGACAGAGGTCATTTTTCCTGAGGACTAAGCGTGTGGGAAAACGGGGGAGCAGTCAGGGTGACCGTGTGTGCCAGGGACCTCTCCTTGACAAGTGTGTGAGAAAGAGGTTTCCTAGAAAGAGGGATTGTGCGAGTGAGGAAGGGTCGCGTTTCCTAAAACAGAGTGTGTAAGGGGCGTCCCCTTGGAGGCGCGGGGGGGAAGGAAGGAGAGACAGAGAGACAGACCGATCCAGATACACAGAACTCAGACACAGAGAAAGACAGAGACAGAGACAACGAGACTGCAAGCGCTAGGTAGGCTAGCTTGTGGGGTATGGAGGTGGGTGTATATGATGCGACAGGCTTCCCAGTGACGACGTTGTGTGTGAAGTGGATGTCTGTTGGTCCTCCTTGACATGGCTCTGTAGGTGTATATGTGTATAGACGGGGTTGGGGTGGGGACGGAGATGGCATTCTTCCCGAGTAAGGCTGTGCGTGCGTATGGTGTTTCTCATGAAGAGGGAGCGTTTGAGAAAGAGAGATGTGTAAGGGACGTGAAAATGTGTTTATGGGGGTGTATTTCCTCCTTTGCAAAGGTTTGTCTGTGTGTGAGTGAGTGTGTATGTATGTGAACATGTTCTGGACAGAGACCAGAGGAGGTGTAAGAAAGCAGTGCTTCTCGTGCATGTGGTGCAAAAGTCATTCCTTGTGACTGTAAGAGTGCAAGAGGACGTTTCTCAAGCCTCCTGTGCGTGTGGAATAGATAAAGGGACGTTTCCAGTGACGTCTCTCCTCTTTCCCGGGCCCTCTCCCTATAGCATATTGGTCGGTTCAATCTCTTCGTCCACCTGGCCCACCTGAAGTCCCGCCACCTCCGCCTTCAGTTCCCGTGCGGCCTGGTTCCGCCCTCTCCCCGTGGCGTCAGGAGGGAGGCGGAGCTCAGTCCGGTCGGCGCGCCTAATTCCCGCGGCTTGTAAGGGGCGGAGCCTCGGGCGGGGTCTTGGGCCCGGGCCAGACGCTCCGCCGCCGTCCCGGCGTGCCCCGCGCTGGCCAGCGAGAAGCTTTTCGGTGACTCACCACCCGCCCTCTCGCGCTCTCCTTTCCTCTTCTCTCCCTCCCGCACTCACATACACCCGGCCCGAGATGGCGGCGGCGGCGGGGGACTCGGACTCCTGGGGTAAGGGGACGTGCTGAGTGGTGGAGGGCAGTGGGGGGAGGGGGTGCCTCAGTGTCCTTTGCCCGTACGCTATTAGTCCCTAACGTGGCTCTCTCTTCCTCCTTTCCATAGACGCGGACACGTTCTCGGTGGAGGAGCCGGTGCGGAAGGCGGGGGGCGCGGCCGGCGGGGACCGCTGGGAGGGCGAGGATGAAGATGACGACGTCAAGGTGGGTGCGAGGCCGGGCGGGACGGCGGGGGGAGGGGAGAGGTGTGTGGTGGAGGCCCAGACCCGGGCTACCGAGGAGCCCCGTCCCTTTGGGCCGTGGAGTTCCGCTCCCGGCCTGCTGGCAAGGCGGGCCGTCGTTTCCGGGTAGTGGCGCCTTTACCTCTCCAGGCCCCCATCTCGGGCTAGGGAGCGCCGTCCGGTCTGTCCTTTCCCCTCTCATTCCCGGACACCCCGGCCAGAAGCACGCGGCCGCGGCCTGCTTCTATCATCAGCCCTGGCGTCCGGGTCGGCGGCCTCCCGGCCCCATCTCTCCGAGTGCCCTTCACTTCGGCCTGGGGTGTCTGGCGCCCGCCCAGGGCCAGCGGAGGTGACCCACTCCCCATTCAGCCCGGCCCACACATCTGCTCCCGAATGGCTTTCTGGAAAGGGGCTTGGTTGGAAGGTTGAGGCCCGGGACATGTTCCATCTGGGAATCCCGGGGAACAGTCCTCACCTGGCCTTTTTTCTGCACACTCGCGGTCTGTGACTCACTTCTGGGTGTCTGAAGTTTCCAGTTCTGTCCTGTTGGTGCATAGTATTAGCAGCAGATTCTAAGGAGCAGCTGATGGGATCGATGAATTTACATATATGAAGACATTTTGGGAGGTTAGCTTTCCTCTCTTCCTAGACAATCCACTCACCAGTATTTAGAAACATTAAGATGAAAAAATACCCACTTTTCTGGTGAAGGAATTTAGCAATGAAATATACAAGCAGCTGGAAGAAGTAGTAAATGCTCCAAGTAATCCACACGAGCAACTAAAGAAATGGAGAATTGGCAGGAGGGTTTATTTATCACTACACATGAAAAATACAAAAAAAACCCAGATGGAATGAAGACATTTGCTATTTGGATATTGGAGTGTTGAAAAGGCAATGAGGATTTTTAAGTGAGGAAGATATATTTGAATTTCTTTTGTCTCTTCTCACCAGATGTGTGGTTTCTGAAAAGTGTGCCATTTTAATCATGAGGCCAGTCATGTGGTTTTAGGAAGCTATCCCAAGTATTTTATTTTGAAGCTTTTAATTCTTATGTCCAGAGTGGCAAGGATTTAAAACTTAACAAAGTTGGGGAATTCTTAAAATATTTTAGCAGATTTTTATATATGTATGAAATTGAAAGTTAAGTGTTTCCCCATTACCTCTCAGCAGACCTTAAAAATTGAAACATAATAAGCATACACTTGATAAAGAACTCTCTGGCTTCTCTCTTTTTCAGTGTTCAGGTTCACTGTGGTGCACACATACACATATCCCCAAATGGCCAAGAACGCTTAAAAAAGATATTGTAAGATTTTTTTTTTTTTTACTGTTATTTAACTCTGCAATGTAGTAATGTAGAAAATTTTTAAGCAGTGAAAGTGAGGCAAGGTTAGCAAAGAGTTAAAAAAGAATTTTAAGAATGGTCAGAAGAATAATAAAGGTTAAAAATTGAAAAAATGAGAAGTAAACAAAATGATGCATGTCCTTGAACTAGCTTATTTTTCCCCAGAGTTGATACAGGACTTTAAAACCCACATGACTGTCATAGAAAAGCAGAGATAGAAAATATTGGACTTTCCAGTTAAACCTGCATTTAGAGCCTCCTGACTGGGCAAATCGTTCTCCTAAGACTCTTAAATTATAGATGGATCGCTGCGTTGGTGGAGGGAGTTTCCCACACTTACTGAAGAAATCATAGGCCTTTTTTTATGCAATGTTGAAATGACATTGGATTTTGTTGACCTTAGTAAAAGAAATGTCTTTGTATGCTAAATGCTTTTGACAACCTAATTCACAGAATTTGCCAAGCTCTCATTTAAGAGCATCTAGGACTTTTATGATCATAGTCCTTATATTATACACTCATTTATATTGGACTTTTTTTTACTCTGAAAATAATTGACACTCTGAAAAAATAAGGGTTATTGCTAATATTAAAGTAGAGTTGAAGACTGTTAGGTAATTGGTTCTGCTGGTAACCAGGGTTTTTTTTTTTTTTTTTTTTTAAGTATAATGTAAGTTTTTGACTAAGTGTATAAATGCTAAGTTGGTAGAGTAGAAAATTATAATCCTTAAAATATGGAAAACCTAACTTTTTGGTGAAATGGGCCTCTAAACCAACATCTGTAGTAAAACTGGAACTATTAATTGAAGAATTAGGGTTTAACAGTATAGATTTATGTGGGGTTTTAAGTGTTACTTTGTAACATCCTGAGAAAGGCAGCTTGGGGATTTGTAGGTAATATTCTCAGCTTTAACAGTAGACATTAAATTATATTAGTCTGGTCTTTTCTAAAACCTATTCTGCATATAACTGCCTGTAGACTTCTGTGGAATTCTGTCTCACTCACAAAGGGAAAGCTTGTGGTCCTTTTAACATTTATGCAAAATTTTTGGTGCATTGATGTCTGCCATCTGGGCTTTACTGGCCAGGAAGAAAAGATCATATTCCATCTTTTGATGGCAAGGGAGAAAAATGCAGGTTAACATGTGTCGTTGAGATTTGGTCAGTATTTCTGGGACTAGGTGGATGAGTAGGTTGGCTGATAGAGTGGGTGTATGATAGGATAGGTGCTTTATTCTGCCTTCTTAATCAGCAGATCTGCTGTCTATTGAGTAGTAGTAGGTTCCCCATCGTCTACCCTGCCCCAAGAAATTTGGTTTCCCACCATTAATTTAGGAAAACTTATCCTGTGTGTATAGAACCATCTCAAGCACTGTGCTTTTTTTCCTTAATAAGACTTAAAGTAATCATGAAGAATTGGATAAGATATTCTTTCTGGTTGTCTGTCTTAAACTCTTTTGCAAATCAAGAACCTTACTCCAATTAGCCTGTAATTTTAAAGTTGCTAGAATTAGAAAAATTTTAAAGGTTTTTAAAGTTTCTAAAGAAAATGGGGGGGGATGTGTTTCAGAGAAATGTGAGATTACCTAGAAATACTAGGGAAGGTTGGGCACTCTGCCAGGAGGCAGATAATTTTAAAGTATACTTTAGCCAAATTTCAAATTAAATTTTTATGGACCA
Source organism: Sminthopsis crassicaudata (assembly GCF_048593235.1). Taxonomy (NCBI): domain Eukaryota; kingdom Metazoa; phylum Chordata; class Mammalia; order Dasyuromorphia; family Dasyuridae; genus Sminthopsis; species Sminthopsis crassicaudata. The sequence goes on from NC_133618.1 coordinate 275,096,041, forward strand.
GTATTTACCTATCACATTTTCAGTTCTGGCCTATTCAAACATTTCACTTGTATAATGTTCATTGACTTGATTTTTGTGAGAAATTTAGGCCATTGTAGAACACTATGCAGTCCTAGGGTCTAATATTATTAGCATTTTACATGTGGAAGGAGTTCCATACGTATTTGTTGAAATAATTACAAGTAGAGAATTTATTAAGGGAAATGCTCCTTTACCTCCTCCTGGTCAGCATAGTTATAAATAATTCTGAAAATATAAGTTCACAATAGGGAAAGCAACAGCATTTTGTTTTGAAGTGAAGATACTTATTTGGAATGGGGCTCGAAAAGTAACTAACCTGCATGCCCTTTGATCCAGTGATATATCTACTCAATTTATACCCTGAAAGAGATTAAAGAAAGGAAAAGGACTCTTATGTACAAAAAATATATCTTCACTTTTTGATGTGATAAGACTGGAAACTAAAAGGGGGGTAAGCCATCAATTGAATATGGCTGGATTAGATCATTGTATATAAACATAATGGAAAACTATTTTGCAGTAAGAAATGAAAAGGGGAGGTGGTTTCAGAGAAACCTGGAAAGACCTACATGAACTCTGCAGAGTGAATTAAGCAGAATCAGAAGAACAATTTATATGGTACATTATTGTAAAGACAAATAACCTTGATAGACCTAAGATTTTTTATTTGAATTCAGAGAACTAATAGGGAAGCATCCTAAACCTGAGAAAAAATGATGGATTCAAGAGGCCAAATGAGAGATAGATTTTTTTGGATGTGGACAAAGTGGGAATTTGTATTGTTTTACTATGTGTGTATTTGTTATAGAAGTTTTGTATTTTTCTATTGGAGAGGTGAACTGGAACGTAGAGAAAGTAAATACTTGTTCATTAAAATATAAAATTTTTTAAAAGAGAAAAAAGAAATCAAGTTGGGGTATCTAGATGGCAATGGATAGAGTATCAGCCCTGAAGTCAGGAGGACCTGAATTCAAATCTGCCTCAGACACTTAATATTTCTTAGCTGTGACCCTGGGCAAGTCACTTAACCCCAATTGGTTTAGCAAAAAAAAAAAAAAAGAAAAAGAAAGAAATCAAGTTTGTTAGAGGTCCAGGCTTGTCCTGACCCTTCCCTTCTAGAAGACTTCCTTCAGTATGATGGTTTTTTTAGTGCTTTTCAGGTTTAGCTTCATCTTGGGTCCCAGAGAAAAGAGGGCAGTTAAAATCGTGGTTACCCAAGTAAGAGCAAGAAAGAACATTCGTTTCAATTTTTAAAAATCCTTTCTTGTACCTGCTGACTTAAAAAGACAAAAAGAGTGATTGAATCTTATGTTCAGAATTGGAGAGCCAAATTGCCCCTCACCATCATCACTGTTCTTTCTTATCCTTTAAACAGACTTCAGGACAACTCTCCTAGGGTGAGTAGTGGTAGGTGATAGCTGTGCCTATTGATGGTGGATGATGTTATGACTTAAGCAGCAAATTTTGGACATACCACCAATACTATTTGTTTAAAAGGAATTGTTGGAGTAGAAAATATAGAAGCAGGTTATCTCAGTTGTTACACACTGTGGAATAATATAACCTGATAAAAAGCGGATAAAGTCTGAATTGACATAGAAGTGTAGAATATTAAATGGAGATAAGGCCCAGGGGATGAAATGAATTAGCTGCTGAGAAAGGAGCTGTGGTTTTCTAATACCCAATCCAGGTACTCATAGCCATAGTTGCCAAAGATTTATTAGAAAAATTGCCTCATTGATTGGTTAAAAAAAGAAAAATTGCCTCACTCCATTTACCCTCTATTCCCTTTTATCATGTCTGTATATATCCTCCTAGCTTTGTGCTTTCTTTGTGAGTAGTGAGTAAAGAATCTAGCTCCTTTCCCCTACACCCCCTCCCTTTTAAAAATTTTGAGTAGATAAAGCAAAAAATTGGAAACTGAGGAGATGTTCATCAACTAGAGAATGGCTGAATAAATTGTGGTATGTAACTATTTTTCTGTGGGAAATGATGAGAGCAGGATGCGCTCGGAAAAACTATTCTGTGAACTCAAGCAAAGTGAATGACTTTGTTTTTCTCAGCAATACAATGATCCATGCCTATTCTGAAGGACTTTTGATGAAAAATCCTATCTATACCCAGAGGAAGAACTGATTGAGACATTCTTTCTCCCATGTCACTTTTTTTTTTTTTTTTTTCCTTGAGGATTGTTTTTTAGAGTGGGGGGGATTTGTTTTCTTTTACAACATGACTTATATAGAAATGTTTTGTATAACTTCACATTTGCTTTCTTTAATGGAAGCTGAGGGTGGGGATAAGGGAGAAAATCTAGAATTCAAAGTTTTAAAAATAAATGTAAAAATTACTTTAAATGTAATTGGGAAATTAAAATATTAAATAAAAAATTTTTGAGTGGAACAGTGAGTTAAACAAGATGAGCAGTCATGGATAGATTTCAATCTGTGTCACAGATCTTGTTATCTTTCTCCAAAAACCTCCCCTGTTTGAACTCTCCTATTTCTGTCCAGGACATTGCCATCCTTATAGTTACCCAAGTTTGCAACCTCAGTGTTATTTTCTCACTTTCATTCACTCCATAAATCCAAATAGTTTCCAGATTTTGTTGTTTCTACATTCTGGCATCTCTCCTCTTTTTTTCCCCCCTGTTAAACAGCTATTGCCATACCACAACTGTATTATTTCAATGGCTTCCTAATTGATCTTTCCTGACTCCAATCAATATTCTACATACCTGCCAAAATGCAAGTCTGACTTGTCACACAATCTTTTTCCTACTTTGGAAACTCCATTGACTCCCTCTTTCTTCTGTGTTAAAATATAAATTCCTGGCATTTAAAACACTAGACAACCTCAGTTTAGACTTGGTATGTATTACTCTCCTTGCACTCACAGAGTACACTCTTGTGCACTTTGTACACAGTACAGCAAAACTGTTCTTGTAACTCACATGTAGATAAAATTCATATACTCAAATAGTTCTGTGATCTCATCCATTTGGAATTTTCTCCAGCAGTACAGATTCCATCCATGCTTGTCCATCCTTTGTGATTGTTACTTTTTTCTACCAAAACTTTGCCATAGAGTATCCACTCATTTGGTTGGAAGCTTTCTTCGTTTTTAGTATCACACAGGTTAAAGCACTGACTGTGCATCAGTAATCTTTTGCTCTTGTCACGTGATGATATCATTTTCTCTTCCTTTTATACATTTGCTTGATGATGTCCTTTTCTTTGGAGTACCTCATTAGTCATACTGTTGACCTGCTTATGCTCACCATGGGCCTCTTGTATGACATTCTTCAGTTTTTCAGAGGCAGTGCTGTTCTATGCATTACTTAAATAGCAGTGCCACTGATGAAATGCTGGTATGAGCCTTTGCTTTCATGGGAAGCTTGATGTTAGTAAAAGAACTTTGCAGTCTCCCAAAAGCTCTCCAGCCCAAGTTCTTTAAAATGTTTTTTTAAGGTGCGTGTTGAAATCTGGGCAGTAGACATATGTTGTCTACTTGTGGTTGGACAGCTGATCTCTTTCAAGGATTTTGCAGGATTCCAGGGCTTTGCATAATCATCATAATTTCATCCTCAAATACTAACATCTGAAGGACTTTATCAAAAGGGAATTCTTCCTAATCCTGGACTCTCTGCTGGATCTCTTCCAAACCAGTGGCAAATAAGTTTAATGAACACACATTTCTGTTTTATACCTTGTGTAATGTTGTAGTATCAGAAGTACATTAAACAGGATTATTTCTTTTGTTAAGAGGTCTTCTAAAAGATGAAGAGAACTTGCTTTTTTTAAATGTGGGAGTTGATCCCTGAACCAGGTGTCTGTGTATAACAAACCCTTGACTTATCAGATCTAAGATCAGCATTTGTTTAAAAAAAACAAAACAAACCAAAAACCTTACTTAACTATTGAAAATTTTAAAAATGGACAACAGTAATACTAATATTGACCTGTAATAATTTCATCCAGAAGTTAAACCAATATTAAGTTAATTATTACAAGAAGACCAAGTCAAGAAAGTGCTTTAGACAGCCAAACATCTGACTTTTGCCTATTAGTAACTGATGATTATCAAAAGCAAATTGGATTAGAATATAAACTCATGTACAAGAGTTTATGAAGAATTAAAAGTTATAGCATTATTATCTCAAAACAGAAGCATGGAGAGTTTAAAAAAAAAAACCCAGCTTAATAAAGTGTGACAGGATATTCAACTAAGCAAAAACATTCCATGAACTTTCAAGACTAAACATGGAAGGATGACTACAAATGGAAAATGGAAAAGATTTGCAAAAGCTTTTGCTTTAAACTTTTCTCCATCAAAAAAAAGTGTAACCATCTTACTAGAACCCTAATATTATAGTACTTGAAGTGCTTATAGAGGGGATAGAAATTAGATTATATCAATAAAGAGAGATCCATGCTAGAGACATTAACATTTGTGAGGACATAGAAGGACTGAGGCACCAGAAGGAGGGGGACATACCATCTGTACTGTCTGTGCTGTTCAGTGGGTACTTCCAATCTTAAAATCTGGAAAATAGAAATTACAATTTAACATTTAAATAAAAGGAGCAGAAATGTGCCAATAAGGTTTCCGATTCATGAACCATTTTCTGCCTTACTATAAAACTTAAAAACACTGTATGGGGTAGAGGAGTTGTAACTAGAGAGTGCATAGTGAAGCCAGGGGATCTTCAATAAAATGTGGGTGTCCAGTTAAGCTTCAGAAGAGACATCATGGACTTGTTTGCAGTGATCCTTCAATAAGAACTTTATAAGGTTTAGTGGCTATTCAGAATTTGAGTTATTTAAGGTGTTGGAGAACTTTACTTTTGGATGGGTGTCTTTTGATTCATGCATAAATTGGATTTAAGTGAGGCAGGGTTGCATGAAGTTGTCGGCCTCACTTTCTCTTCCAGAGCCATCACTGTCCAGTTGGTAGAACTAAGACAAGATGACTGGTAGTGACTTGAGATGCAATGGATGACCTTGGTGTCTTTGATGCTTATATCTAAGTGCTCCACAACACCTGATTCATATCTTGGAAATAAAATTGTTGCCATCCACTCATTCCACCAGGGGAAGTCTTTACATGATTAGGCGTAGACATCTCCCTAATTCACCATAAAGTTTGGGACCCATATGGCCTCTGTGCTTGCTACATCTTGGAACCTCAGGTGGACATCGGAGATGGAAAACAGCCTTGTAAAAGGCTCATCAGCCCTCACCCCAGAGGTATTAGTTTTCCCCAAACACATCCTATGCCCTTGGATTAATGTAATATATAGAAAATTATGTTAGCAACCCTTAGAGGTAAATGTAACTTCTTCATATTGACATTGCCTAAATTCATTGTATGATTTGTTTAGCTAAGTTGTTTTTGGTCTCATGGATACTAGTTTGGGCCCTTGAGAAGCTGAAGTTACCACAAAGTGGGTGATATAAAGGTGGAATGTTGTGGGTAGTTTAAATAATGGTCAAGTAGTTTGCTTTGAAATCTGTCAAAACTAGACTTTTTGTGACAAAGTATAAAACTAGACCTCTAAATTGAGCACACCACAATTGAATGGCATCCACTCATAATCAGACTATTTGATCATCCAACTCTCGCTTTGAAAAAGGAGTTCCTCTTGTTTGGCTTGTTTTCCAAGAATGCATTTAGATTTTTAGTTGTCTTATAAAACAAGCTTAATGTCATACTTGCAGCATATTGCTTGTTTAAGCCTTTACCAGTAATTACCCTTGTCTTTTTACACTGGCTAATTGTACCTTCCATTCCTTGTCCTTCACCTTCCTTAACTTTATTAGATTTATCATTGTTTGCTCAGCTTGAAAGTTGGTCATTTACAGACTTGCCTACTTTGTAGTTAGTCAATAAACATTAAAGCAGCTGAGACTAATGCACAAAAGAAAATCTGTCCTCAAGAAGCATAGGATCTACTGGGGAAAGAGAAAAGATGGATAGCATGATAAAAAATCAAAGCAGTAGAGGAATAAAATCAGCTGAGACAAGGGGGTAAGAAATAGGTTTTTGGAGTTCTTGTCTCTGGGGCAGAGGATACTGATGATGCCTGTGTTTACTTTTTTCAATGATAAGCTTTCTGGGAATATGCTGGGAGTCAAAAGGAGGGTAGCCAGGTAGGAGATGAAATGTCTATGTTGTTCAGTTGTTTTATTTATGACCTGGAATCTAGAACTTCCCTGAGTTCAAATCTGGCCTTAGAAACTTTCAAGCTGTGTGATTCTGGGCAAGTAACTGCATTTGCCTCCATTTCCTCATCTATAAAATGAGCTTGAGAAAGAAATGGCAAACTACTCCAGTATCCCTGTGAAGAAAATGGCAAATGAGATCACAGGTTGGATACAATTTTAAAATGTCTTAACAAGCTTAGTTGCTCTTTCTTCTGTTGCTAACTGCCCCCTAAATGGAGATTTAGAAATACAAGGCTTCACTGGTCAGTTCTGATGAAATTTGTACCAAGGCTGATTAGATATCTTCTTGGATGATGCTATTATATCCCAGTGATGAGATTACTAGAAGTACATGGCTCTATTCTTCAATTAGAGGGTACTGATGGAGGTGTGAGAACTAAGGCTTGATTAGATTTATTCTTGGATAATATTTCTCAAAAATGGTATTGCTGGGGACAAGTTGGAAGAATCAGAAGTCCAGCTGGGGGGGTGGTACAAAGCAAGGAAATAGATGGTATAAACTAATAGTTGTTCTTCAAGCTCTCTGTAGCAGGTTTTTTTCTCCTAATTCTGTCAGATAATGATGCTATTTTTAGTTCTAGGCTTGCTTAGTGACTATCCTGGGACTGGAAGTGACAGATTCAAAGAGCCCTTCCAATATCCTATTTATGTTTAGGAGTGTTTTTTAAATAATGAATAGCTTTTGGCATTATAGTATGACCTTAAATACTACCACAAGCTCAAATTAAGTATTTATTTTTAAATAGGTTAAAAGTTTGAAGAATATAACCTTTTTTATCAAATTATATTATATAAAATGTCTCTCTTCTCTCCCCCCCCCACCTTGAGAGTTGCTGTAGCCAAAAAATATTGCCACCAGCTGACCAACTTGGTGAAGTTTTCTCTGAACTTATTGAAACTGCACATATCCAGCCTCTAAAATATTTTGAATAAATGATCATTGCTTAGTATTTGGAAATGACTTCTTTAAGGAAGGGGATGTGTATGTGATTTGGTATAATGGAATTTGGTCCAGTCGGCTGTATAAATGTCAGGTTTTTTTTTTTTTTTTTTAATGGGATGAAAAGTTCATAATTGATTTTCAGAATTTTTAGGGATAGGCAAGTTGTTTGGGTTCTTAAGATTTAATACCTATTGAATCAATTCAAGAGACATTGTTAACTTTGGTTTGATTGTCATGTCATAGCTTAATAATTCAGCTAATGGAGGTTTTTCTCTTTAGGAAAACTGGGATGATGATGATGAAGAAAAAAAAGAGGAGACAGAGGTAAAACCAGGTGAGCCATTGGGGCTCCCTTCCATTCTTGGTGAGGTGTCTTGGTGATCTTCCAGTGTTTACTGACTTTGTAATAAAAAGTACTCAATTGAAAACCTTAAAATCTAAAAATATAAACAACAGCCACTTCTTGGAGCGCGCTGCCGCCTCCTCCCCTCCCCCCCCCCTCCATCTCCTCACCATTCTTTCTTGCTAATAATCTCATCTTCTCCAAATGCTTGATGTTTGATTCTTTCAGAAAAACAAGTTTGTTGTTGTTGTTTTTTTTTTTTTTTTTCCCCCACATTTTCATTTAATATAAATTCATCCTTAGGGCCTGGAGAGGGTTTTAGGCTCTTGATTTTGAATAGTGCCCAGTGTGGGTGAAAATAATGAAAATTATGGTATTTATAATACTATAGTATACATTTCTAAAACTTAAGAATTGTCTGATTATAAAAGCTTTGTGTTGTTTTTAGAAACAAAAGTTTCAGAAAAGAAGAAAATAGCAGAGAAAATCAAAGAGAAAGAACGGCAACAGAAGAAAAGACAAGAAGAAATTAAGAAAAGGGTAAGTCCTGGTATTATAGAACAAAATTTTTCCTATCATTTCAAATGTCTACTGAATTAAGGAAAACAAAGAGCCCTTTATTTGAAGTTGATCTTTTAGATAGTAGATTTGCTTGAACTCAGTTATCAGTTCTGGAAAAACACAGAATCAAACATTTAAACCTGTTACAGACCTTTTGGAAAAGTCATGACTAACTATTCAGTGGTCTCTGCCATCATTGTCTGTAGTTCTAGCATTTACTGTTCATTATCTACATTGTGCTTGCTGAGTGGAATGTGAAAGGCACCCATTTCTGTGATGAATGTACATTGATGTAGCTATTCTTTGGTCATTATGCAAAAGCATTTCTAAAATATTTCTAGCACTATCTCTATGTTAATGTAATAAGTAATGTAATAATGAAGAAAGTCATAACATCTCATCATTGAGGTCAGAACCAACTTATTGTGATATTTTATGTCATCTCTATCACAGTACATGCTGAAGGAACTTTTAATCTGATTGTACTGTTAAATTAGGATGAGATACTCTTACCTCTTAAAAGTAGCTCAGAATCCCTAGCAGGTGTTGTGGAATCATTATTTGTCCCTCTTTCTTTGTAGGTACCCCCCCACACACACACACACTTCATATCGATTACAACTATATGTCTCCATAAATACCTTTTATATTCCACTCAGTTAGACAGGCCCACTCGGTGGCATAACTGAATATCATTAAATTATTAAATATTCAGATTTTCTAATTTATTTTAGTTGCCTATGGCTTGTTGCTTTGCTCCATTAGCAACAAAATGTTGCAATTGTGTTTCTAGGACACTTTTCTGAATTGAAGAGTTGTAAACCATAGATGCATAGATATCCATGGATGATATGAACTCTTTGAAATAATACTTTCACATCTGTCTGCATCATAGTTGGAAGAGCCTGAAGAATCTAAAGAGCTTACACCAGAAGAACAATTAGCAGATAAACTACGGCTAAAGAAATTGCAGGAAGAGGCAGACCTTGAATTAGCAAAAGAAACCTTTGGTAAGCTGGTGGCATATATCTACATGTTATCAGACTAGATATAATGCTAGGGAAAACAAGTAACGTTTACATAGTGATATATGGAAGCAATCCTTTCTTTGGGCACTTGAAACTAATTTATTTAAATATTAGCTAAAGGTTGAGCCTACTTTTTGAGATCTCTTAGATTTAGTGCTCTAGTTTCAAATTAATTGTGTACCAAATGAAAGAAGTAAAAAGGATTGAAATGTAGTGATTTGTGTGCTTTGATCTCATTTTTGTATACTTGTTTTAAAATTGCAGATATATGAAATGGAAGGTGTGTAGATTAAAGTCTTAAATATTTAGCTGTCAACAAGCCTGTTCTGTTGTGTTTTCTGGGAAAGAAAAATACATGAAAATCCATTAGTTCAGGAAATTTATCTCTGACCCATTTCTGTTACTAATTCTGCTTACTCCTTTTGCTAACCATGCTTTTTTTTGGTAGGGGAAGATAAATATTCAAATCCATATGGCACGGGTGTGACTGGTCATAGTCCAGGAACCTATAGAAGAATTGCTCCCTATATTCCTTTGTTGTAACAAACTGCATAGGAAATTGAAATATAGAAAGAATAAGATTAACAAACAGCTATAGAATCAGCTACTTCCCTTTTTTCTCACTTGTAGCTTGTGGGCAGGTTTTCACCACCTGTATGCCTAGTTTAAGCAGTTCATTTGATTATATGAGAATATATTATCTCTTCAGGCTTAATATTTCTAAAAATGAAGTCATTTTCCTCTTGAAAACTTCCCTTTGAACTTTTGAGTTTCTGCTAATGATTTCCACCAAATCACTGTGGCCCAAAATAAAGGAATCATCTTTTAGTCCCTTCTCTTTCACCTTCTATAGATAATCAGTTGGGAAATTCTTTTATGTCTCTCTTATATATCACTGCTTTTTTCAATTTGATTCTGAATTTAGCTTTCCATTCTTAATTCATATTTTTCTTCTTCAAACATTTTTATCCAAACTAGACCTAATATCCTAATCACATCCCTTCCTAATCTCTACCTGTTGAAACTTTTAAGAATTTGACCGGTCTTGATAATAGAAGAATTGTTCAGAGATGTTCCTCTGTGAAACTCTTATCACATACAAATTATCGTAAAACAAAATGAATTTTCTTACTACCCCCTCTTATTAAATTATAAAAGTTGTTCATTTTTGTCTCTATAGATAGTACTTATTAATAAATGGTTGCTGAATTGACTAGCTGAGTTAATGTGGAATTTCACACCATAAGTGTGGGATGAGGTACATTATTAGGATTCTTGTTACTCTTAATATCTCTCCTTCCCACTCCCTTTTTATATCTGTTCTTTAAGATTTGTTAGTTGGAGGCTAGCAGTGATTGGATTTTGAATCAAGTTGAGAAGTGAAATCTAGGTTTGTGATTAAATTCTATAACTGGCATTCAACTACCTTTACTTCTCTTTCTCATAGCCTTAGTTTTTTTTTTTTTTCTTTGTAAAATAAAGGGATGAAATAAATGAGCTGTGTGAGTGTTAACCTTTCAATTATTGACTCTCATAACACCATGAATTTTGCAAAGGGTGTTGATGAGCCAGTCACTGATCTCTTTTCCATAGAAAATGCTTCATTAAGTAATAATTTAAACTGAATTGTTATGGATATTCTTGTAAACCAGGGGTGTCAAAACTCCAATAGAAATGGAGACTAGTAAGCCATACTAAAGATCCCTGTGGGCTGCATACTGACTTAAGAGTTTTCTAACATATTCAACATGTATTGGATTGCTAACTCTCTAGGGAGAGGGGATGGGAAGAAGAGAAGAAGAAAAATTTGGAATACAAGGATTTGCAAGAGTGAATGTTAAACTATCTTTGCATATATTTTAATAATAAATTATTTAAAATAAGAAAAAGAACACTCCACTTTAGTATTGTCTATGTTGTTGATTTTTTATTTTGTTAAAAAGATTTCCCAATTACATTTTAATCTGTTTCAGGACACAACTAGGCTTCATTTGACACCTCTACTATAAATCATGGTGTGGGTGGCAGCTTTAAAACGCCATCTAATTACAGGGGTACAGCATTGTTTTACATAGAGGCTTGAGGAATACTGCATTTTTGTGTTTTAAAGTGATTGCTAATATGTTGGGGTTTTGGGTTTTTTTTTTTTTTTTTTTTTTTGAGGGGGTGGGGTACAGGTAAAAGGCAAAAAAAAAAAAAAAAAAGTCCACACTAAGTATGGTGTTTTAGGGAGGCATGGGGAGGTATAGTAGGAAAAAACCATTTAGTACAGTAGTCAGACATTTACCATTTACCACTGTCATTTTAAAATTGCAATTTTTGTGAAAGCTTTTTAAATGTTCGCTTACAATAATGATTACAAATTATGTCATTTCATACATTCTTAATTTTAAATAAATAAAATGATAGTCTTCACTTCTGCCTCCCATTTTTTTTTTAACTTGTTTAGCTTTTAGAAAAAGTAATATTTGTTTTCAGAGAACAGGCAAAAAAGATCTTGCCTTAATTTTTTTTTTTTTTTGAAACCTATTACCTAAGAACTGATAAATAGAAGAATATATAACATAATTTTACATATTACTATTTGTGTTCCATGGTAGCCATCACTAGGGCAAGGGGAAGGAAGGAAAAAAAGAAATTCATAATTTCATTGTATATATGAAAGGAAGAGCAATTCTGCATTTTCATGTTGTCATCTTTTTTATTGTACTTTTGTTATGGAAATGCTTCTTCCATAAATTAAAAAAAAAAATCTGCTTTAGCTCTACCTTTTTTATCTTGGGCTGTATGTACTCAGTCAATGTGAATAAACCTTTCCCTCTAATTTGGAGTTTATGCAACTGACAAGCTTTTTCTGACAGCTCCTCAAGTTGGCATTTTCACTGTTCTTTTCTCTTACAGGTGTTAATAACACAGTCTGTGGTATAGATGCCATGAACCCCTCTTCAAGAGATGACTTCACAGAATTTGGCAAGTTACTAAAAGATAAAATTACACAGTATGAAAAATCTCTATATTATGCCAGTTTCTTGGAAGCATTAGTTCGAGATGTGTGTATTTCATGTAAGTAACATCTTTGGCACATTAAAATGATTTTAATCAAACAGCAGTAGCATGAAAATATAGAAGTGATTTTGATGACTTAAAACTGACTTGGTTAGGGGATTATTTTGGGAATCTTATACAAACACACCCAGGAGCAACTGGTGGCTATATTTGTGACATGTTGTTGAGGCCAACTTGTTAGTAATGTTTTACAGTTGCTTCCTGAAAAGAAATTTAGGTGTCTGTCATAGTAGCTAATAAAATATTGTGCTTATTTTTTTATATAATTGTGCCTCTTGTGTTGATTTTTAGGAAGAAAGGAAAGTAATAAGATAAAATAAGTCATTGTTTTGGAAACAAACTTTTAGACACAAAACATTTGATCACTTTAGCTTAGGAAAGATGCAGACTTAGTTACTGAGCGTGGAAGACTTTCTCTAATGCTATTGGAAGAAGCCTCAAAGACAATCAGACTGAGATTTAGTTTCTGAGTCACATAATTTCTGTTCGTATCCAGTTTGATCTTGATAATTAAGCACTTTTCCCCTCAAACAATAGCAAAAGAAAATTCTTCTAACATTCAAGTTCTCAAATTGACCATATCCAAAAATGTATGTATCTTGTTCTGCCTAGCTTGACATTTCTTGTTCAGACCTTCAGTTTTGGGGGAAATTAAGTTTGTTTTCGTTTTTCTTTTTAAGTGGAAATTGATGATTTGAAAAAGATTACTAATTCATTGACAGTGCTATGCAGTGAAAAACAGAAACAAGAAAAGGTAAGTAAAATGATAGCTTTTTTTTTTTTTTTAAAGTACGGATTATAGCAGTTTTGAATTCTTACATGCTTAAAGATTTAAAAAACAGTTAAAAAATTTTATTTCCAGAAATAAAAACAGAAAGTCTTAAATTGGAAAGAGGCTCTCTATCAGTTTATTACCGTGGTATGGAGTCTATGTATATTGGTAAAAATTGGTTTACAGGTATGGCTGAGTCCGGTACTTTGGCCAGAAATTCCTTGTATGTTCAAATATCCTGATGGTATCTGTTTAACAGCTCTAAGCATCAAAACATAATGTAAATGCCTGCCTTCTGTTATAAATTGCACATATTTCAAGGGTCTTAATGAATAGAAATTGTCCAAATTTATGGCAGCTGGCATTCTTTTGTGAATTGGAATAGTTATGGGGTTTGAGTGTATTTTGTTAGGTAATTGTGGGTTTGTGACTCTTAAGTTTTTCCCCAGACATCTGGGGCATAGGTGGGTAGAAATTGCCTCTGAGTGAATTCTTATAAAACAAATACTTAGCTAATTGAATTCTCTCTCATCTTTAGCAAAACAAAGCCAAAAAGAAGAAGAAAGGTGTGGTTCCTGGAGGGGGATTAAAGGCTACAATGAAAGATGATCTTGCAGACTATGGTGGCTATGATGGAGGATATGTGCAAGACTTTGAAGACTTCATGTGACATTTCATCTTCTCCCCATTGTCTTCTTCTGTTGCCCACAGTCCCTTCAACATGTAGCACAACTTCCTTTCCTTTCAGTTCTGCCAAATGCTACAATCAAAAGTGCAGTATCTTTGTGCTGGTTTACTTAACCCCTTGACACTTAGGTGCTAATGCAATGGGGAACTAGGTTCTTGTTGCCAAGGGGTTAAAATCGGGAAACTCGGTTGCTACTAAATCACAGTAAAAGAAATCCTAATAATGTTGTCATTGTTGCTATCTGGTTCCAGGGCAGCAGAGTCACTAAATTGGAAACAATAGTTGCAACGTGACAAAAAAAAAAAGTGTAGTATTTACCAGCACCATTCAATAATACAGCCTTAACCATACCTCCTTGAACTACTTCATATCTTGTCAACAAAAGCAGTTTGCAACAAGGGCATGTGGGTGTGCACCTAGTATTAAAATTGCTTTGTCTTAAGGTAGAGCGTGAGGATTTTAAAATTACATTGCAAAGAAGACTGCTTATTTCAGAGTAAGGATACTGTGCCTCAAATGGCTACTAGTTTGACATTTTAAAAAAATTAAATGACCAAAAACTACCAACTTTGAAGCCGCAGAGGTAATGTCTCCATTATTGCATTTGACAAAATCCAACTTGAGGTATTTCGAGTGTATAAACAGTCTAGTTTATATTTACCGGAATATTTCTACTGATGCAGCTCTTAAGAGGGGGGGAAATTCTTGACCTGTTTTATTTGCCTGATTTAAAATGTCTGAGAAACAAAACCTTCTTTGTTCTCCTAGGCTGAAACAGAACAACTTTCACAGGGTTTTGGCATTTCCTTTCCTTACAAACATGCTTAGCAAACTGCAACAGTTACTATTACAGTTTGGTAAATTGTTATGTTAACAATTATGACATCTGCAATGTTTTATAAAGCAACTAATTTAATAAAATCACTATTGTGAGGACTTCATTTTGTGTGTGAACTCCCAGGAAACACTTAAGTGCCCTGATGCTGATGATTTTTCAACCTGAGTTTAACTTTTGATTGAAGAAAGTATATCAAGTGGAGAGGATGGAACAGATTTCTCTTCTGTAGTTAAAGAAGCCCAACAAAGATTTGTTTGCTGCTGCTTTACGAGGGGCTCAATTTTGTTATGGAATCAAGCCATTAATATGATATTAAAATTCTACAGTTGTGGGGTACTTGTTCATATTCTGACACGTTGGAGAATTTAAATGCCTAAATATTGTCTCTACTATTTTGTAAGAAGCATTCTTTCATGGAGCCCTTAAATTTGAAGCTCTCAGCAAGGATGAGCATGTCTTTGTGGGGATGATTTAAGTGTTTAAATGCCTAAGAACATTTATGATAGAAGCTTAATTTCTGTATTTTTTATAGCCATTGAAGCAAAGTGGTACTGAATTGAGTTTCACTGTAATACAGCTTTGTAAACAAGGGGTAGAACCCAAAAGTTCTGTTGTTTCTAGGTTTTATAATGTCACAGGAATAGAAAGTATCAGGAGGAATGTTTTTTTCATACTTGGCCTTTTTTCAAAATGTACTAGGAAGAGACCATAACAGTCCAGCTTCTAAGGCAAGGGTTTATAATTGTTTTTTTGTCATGGAACCCTATGGCCCTCTGGTGGAACTTAACATGGTTTTCTCAGAAAGTATCTACAAAGAAAACTTGAAATAAATAGTTATTAAATACTTTTGGTTATGAACTCCTCCTTAAAACTAGCTGAGCCAAGGACTTACCTTTGGTAAAATAGATATGAAGAAAACCATTGCCCATGCTTCTCCTAAGACATGGGGTGAGAGGATGCAGTAAATGGGAAGACATTCTAGTCTTTGCGGGGAAACTGTAATTTCCAATACAAGGTACAGATGGTTTTCAGCTGAATAAAATTTATTCACAGGTATGAAAACCTTTTGAACAGCAGACACAGATTCTTAATCAGTATTGTACCTTTTAAACATGGTTTGTGGGTCTTAGCATTAGATCCATTCTATAAAACATCCTCTGGTTCTTGGAAATAGTTTTTCCTAGATTCTGACAAAGATGCATACCTACCCAACTTGAACAATTTACCTTTAAATAAAAACTTAATTATTAGAAGTGTCTGTCTTATTAGTGAGATATATATATATATTTATATATATACATATATATATATAAATGACAGAAACTGTTCTGTGTTGACATACCAGGGCAGTTCCAGGTAAGCCACCTGTATCTGTAAAGAACCTGTTTCCATTACAGGCCTACTGCAAAACACAAACATTCTTGTCCTTGGTTTAACTTGCCAACATGTCATTCAGACAACATCCAGTCTGTGGCTCCTTGAGAAGCTTATTTACAACATCATAAAACTTGTGATCATATGCCAAATTATAATGCAGGTAGACATCTTCACAGTATGAGAGTAGCCTTTTCATGTTTTTTGTGACTGTCTCAGTTGGCTGCCGCTGTTTAAATCTAAAGAGAAAGAGTAACGTGTGTGTTTTCACAAATTCACAATCAAGAGAAAACTAGTTGTATTTTTTTACTAACAAGGTCACTTGGATTTCATTTAAAAATTAGTGACAATGCCATCAATACCTAAAATGTTCAACTCAATTAGAAAATGGGCTTTAATTAAAATTTGTTTGATAAAATCACCATTACTAACATAATTTAGCAGCAGTTCGTTATCTTTGCCAACAAACTGCCTAATTTTTAAGTACAAAATGTTTTTACTTGTTTGCAAGGAATTACAAGATGCAATTCATAATACTTGCTATATATTTGATAGTCTAGATCATAGCTCTTTCAGCAAATTTCTGTCCTTTGCCTCAAAAGGAATATTTTTAAATAATTTGTTAATTATTTGTTTTGAGACCAACAGGGCAGCCTGCTTTATAATACTTACTTCTTAGAAATCTCCTCAAATATATTGCTTTTTAATAACCTTTGCTGCTTAAATTCTTCCAGGTAATTGAAGTCACCTTTTAGAATCACTTGTTGATAAAGAATTTCAGCCCAATCTGGGACAAAGTCATAGGCCTCAGCCACAATAGAGGCCTAAAAAAAAAAAAAAAAAAAAAAAAAAAATCAAAAGTATAGAACTAAAGATTAATCAATTCTAATATTTTTATCCCATATAATTTTGACACTAAATAGTGGATTGCTTTTAAAACTTATAAGCTATAACTGGATTTCCCTCTTCTAGCTTGTCCATTTAGTATAAAAGCCTCAATGTCATTTCATTTCTTGATGTGTAAAACAAAGTTGAACTTTCTAACATTCCTTTTTAGTTCTTTCTTTAAGGTGATCTACTTCTGGTCCCTAGAGAAGTTAAAACACAGCTTTACTTGATCCAATAGGCTTTTTCCTATCTTTCCTACTCATTAGTCCAATTGCTAAGCAGCAAAATTCATCTCTTTCTGCAGGAAGTATAGACAAGCAGTGATATATCAAGACTAGGAAAGAAGGAAAAGCAAAGGACTTGTAATCCATGCTTTTTGGTTCCTGGACAAGAGTTACAATTACCCCCAGAATAAATTCAGAATGAAATGCTTAACAAATTGTAGGCTTATAGATTTAGAGACAGGACATAAGAGATCCAAGAAAACTGGATTAGTTCTAGAATTTTGGGAACAGTTCATCCTGTACAAGGCATGAAAGCCCCCCAAGTTTAATCTCTGCAAATGCCCCTAGCCTACCCTCACAACAGCAATATTTTCAGATGGGGCCCCTCATATTTTTCCACGTCAGAGTGGAATGATATTCTGGGTACAAGAACAACACTGGGTAATCAGATGGAATATCCCCCCTGTAGCTAGAGAGAACTCCATATTCTAAGAAGGATGATTCTAAGGTCCCAGTGTCAGGCCTAGATTTTTCCTAATTAGACCAGAACCAGCTCTGCACATGCCCCATCTTTCGGGTTTGTAATTGCAGAAGGCCAATTTTAGCAGATACCAACAAATCTCCACATCCCCAAGGACTAAGTGCTTGGGGGGGGGGCGGGGAGAGTTAAAAGGAAGGTGTCTCAGAAGGGCAAGTCAAGGTACAAGGGGAAAAGGATTAAGAGGTACAGAAACCAACATGCATAAGGTGTTGGAATGACAAACCCACCAATATTGCTTGTGGCACTGGAAAAGTTAAGACCTCAAACTAGCCTTATGAGCATCCTTATCTAACCAATATCTAGCAACCTCATTGGAACTTTTGCTCAGAACAAAGCAAATTGTCCTACTCATTACAGATTTCAGCCCAAACAAAATGACCATCTTGGCCATGATCTATACTGATACTAAACAATAATTATGGCAGTGAAGACCCTGAAGTTTCCCTGACCTCCCCCCCTCACCTGATAAAATCGAGGCAGAGCCATGATACAGTCTGTCAGATTCTGTCTGTTTAGATTGATGAGCATCGTGTTCTGGCCAGTATTTAGAAAATGAATCTGTAATGTTATCAGCTTTGTAAGCCGGTGACAGTGCAGAGCCTGACGAACACAGGAATCCTGGAGTCAAATGCAGCATTGGGAGAGAAAGAAATCGGTGAGTTTTTAAATGGAGGGTATTTGACTTGAAAAGATGGTATTCTAAAGAGATCACATCTTGTGTGTCCTTCAGTGAACAACCCTTTCCCTGGCTCTGTTCCCTGACCGTCCTGAGCTTCATCAGGCAGCTCTCAGACTCGCCTGGGTTGGGCCACATGTGGTTACCTTAGCATAACTCTCCGCCGCATCCAACATCAGAGTCAGGGCTTTCAGCAGCAGCTGTTTCAGCTGGGGCCCATCCTTGATACATTCCTCTGGACAAAGAAAAGGGGACTTGTGAATTACCCTTTGCCTTGGCTCTCAGTGTTTTCCTGAAACCTCTGGATTTGAAAGATCAAAATCATCTGATCTTACCCACAAAGTATCCCTCCATAGTATCATTTCTATCTTACCTAATGCTGAACCAACCACCTCCTCTGGACAGCAGCAGGAAAAATTTGGAAGATACCTCACAAATATCTTGAGAATATTCAAGCCCTAGCCCTCATTCACTGGGTTGACTGAATAAGAATGTCTCGTGCTTTCAAGAAAGGCCCTTTGGCCAGAAATGTAGAAAGGCTGGGAATCCCACACTCTACTGTGATTATGACTCAGCTTCCCAATTAGTAACTTAAGTTTTCTTCTTCCCTTGCGGATGTACCAGGATGGTTATCATACCATAGTCTTGGGGCTGAGTCAGTTTGAGTTATCTGTAGATTGAAAGTGTCCTATGAATACAGGTGATAGCTCCCCTGAGAACAGGATTTCCAAATTTCACTCCCACAGTATCCCATAGATACAGTCCAGTTTAGGGTCTTGTAACATAGCCTATGCCTACGCAACAGCTAAGCTCTGAAGCTTTTCAGGATTCCTCCAGGATAGCATCCAGACTGCCCTATTGTGTGGGTGCTGCCCTTGGCCTCTGCTTACCCCAGGGCTGGGACTCAATAAGCTTTAGCTGGATACGAGCAGCTGCCTCATGGTTCTCCCCAATCTCCCGGCACATGCTGAAGCAGAGAGCAATCATATTATGCTTCTCACTGTCTCCTGGGCGGCAGCGCTTGATGTAGTCTAGCAAGGCTGTCTTTAATGTTCCACTCTGCCAGGGGAAAGAAAGGGTAAATTCAGGGATCAAATGGCACAGAGAATGACGTGGAGCTCGTTCGCTTCAGAGTTCTTTGATCAAAAAGCTGTAGGGGAATCTCAAAACCACTGTGGTGAGATTTGAGGACTTTGGCATTAGCAAGTCCTTTCCCATAAGTCTACTGTCCAATCTCATTCCTCTAAATCAGTGCTAACTCTGAAATGTGACAAAAAAAGTACTATGGAAATACTCCACATGGGAGCCTATGTGCTCAGCCCTCAGGAGATCCCAACAAGGGCAGGGCCAGCTTGCTCTTAAGCCAAATTGTGTTGGAGGTGGGGGTGGGAGGGAACAATAAAAGACAGTGGTTTCTTCTTGGATTAAAAATCCTACCCTTATTTATATAAAGCTTAAGCTCACAGAAATTGAATTATACTTCTCTTACTAAGGGTCAAAGAATTTCCGTCAAATGGTACCTACAAACACAGGGTCAGAGAAAAGTGACATAGATCACCAATGTCTGTTAGCCCAAGTCAATACTGATAGTGTTTCTGAACCCTTCTCATAAATGGCTGTGCAGCTGAGCTGATCCCAAAACAAATCCAGCTCTTGGCTACCTGCTTGTTTTCACAACCCCAGACCATCTGAACAAGTTTCTTTTTTGGAAGGGAGCTCCAGCACTTTGTCCGCCACACTGAACCACCAGCAAATGAAAGCAGCCCTTATCTCGAGACCCAGATGCTCTCTACGCCTGGCAAGCATCCTCAGCCTAGGGAAGGAGGCATGCCCCGATCACAGAACCTTGCCCTGCAGTCCGGAGGCTTGGTTAGTGTTAGCACACAAGAGGAGTGCTCCTCTCTAGCAGGATTCCCAGTCCTACCTCATTCTCCTTTGTGTCACCAGTAGCTAGCAGACTAGGGAGCTCAGAAGGAACAAGATGCCTTCAGCAGGAAACCTTTCTTAAGGAGACACTCAGACAAACCCATTATTTTAGTTGTGCTTTCAGGGTCATGGATGAACCAAGGGACTCCCAAAAAACCAGATTTACAGCTTTAATAAAGCCTGGTACTCTCAACCACTTAGAGAGATACCAGAACTAACTGTTCATAGCATTCAGCCAAGTCAGGAAACCCATCAGAAGAAACCAGGTGAAGAATTGAGGGTTATTTTCAGCCTAGTAGAGGACTAAGAGCCAGCCTCAGAACCATGGTACAGCCTCTGACATATCTGGCTGTGTGGCATTGCACTTTTGGTTATTTATCCTCTCAGGGCTCTGTTTAGTAACTCTCCAAAACTATCAAATGCAGACAGAGGGCCAAATTGTGATTGCAGAATTTCCTTATCCAGAGATTCCCTTTACAAAAGAAATCTTAAGTACCACCCACCAAAATATTTCCAAGCACGCTTGCCAGCTGTTCCCACCCCTGACACACACAGGCCAAAATCCAGATTATCCTCTGCCCCCTTTTACTCAATAAAGGATCCACTTTTGTTTGAGGCAGAAACCACTCCCATCCTAAAAATTCTAGTATCAATTGAATGTATTAAACATGTAATTTACAGTCACCCTGAACCTACCGGGTCCAATTTTTTCCTCATCAATACTTCAAAATAGTGTTTCCTGTGCAGCAAGTCAAATATGTAGGTCATCTCATTGTATCTTCCAATGCCCGTCAGGAGGCGTACCTGAGAAAGGGGGCAAACCTCATCAGAATTACTCATTCTCTAGGCCCTGTCAATCTGAAAGACTCCAGGCACACCAATTCGGTTCACCACTTGTGAAATATCTAGTCTGGGTAAGCTGCTGGGAAAAGAGACAACCTCAAATAATCCTTTCCTCAAAGAGCTTACATCCTATTGGGGGAAGAGGTAGGTGGTCAGGGGAAATAAACATCCATGGTATAATGCGGTAAATAAAGAAATACAAGGTCCTATGAGGATGGGTGTTGAATCAGCAACCGAGTGAATCAGAGAAGTGCTTCACTTCTATGAAGCTGAGCTGAGCTTGGAAAATGAAGAGAAGACGAGATTTGTGGGATGGCACAGAGGTGACAGAGACTGTCACTACAATGATTCAGTTTGACAGGATCAAAATGAAGAAAGGAGAAAAATATGAAGGAAGGCTGGAAAAACAAGGGAGCCATATTGTGGAGGGCTTAAGAAGTCAGGTTGAGGAGTTTGGTATTTCATTTTAAAGTAATAAGGAGGAAATTGGTAAATCTTTGAAAGAGAGTGACATGATCAGAACTGTGCCTTAGGAAACATTTTCTGGTAGCTTTGAGAAGACTGAATGGGAGAGAAGAAAAACTGCAGCGGCTAATTAGGAAGTCATTAGAAATGTCCAGACAAGAGGTATCGAAGGTCTGAACCAGCTGTGTAAATGAAGTAAAAGGGACAGATGCAACATATGTTGTGGAAAGAAAATCAGCAATATGTGACAGCTGACTAGGTGAGGAGAGGAAGGAAAATGAGAGATGATACCAAGGTTACAAACTTAGGTTACCAGAAAGTGGCAGATGCCCACTATTAAAAAAAGGGAAATTTGGAGAAAGGTATGCTTAGGAAATAAGATAATCTATCCTGTTTGGAGCATGTTAAGTTTAAAAATGAAAATGACTAAAGTTTAGGGGAGTTATCAGGCTAAATATATAAATCTGGAATCATCTACTTAGGGATAATAGTTGAACCCACAAGAAACAGGTGAAATCAGCATGAGAAAATGAATAAAGTCAACCAGGACCAAGACAGATAGAGTGTGTAGGAACATCCACTCTTAGTGGACAGAAGGTAGAGGATACTATCCATCAGAAGAAGGAACTGAGCATTCAACTGAAAAGACTGAAAATTAAATCAGTCAGCAACCTTAAATAAAAGAAGGACCAACTAAGTGGCATAGTGGATAGAGTATCAGTCCTGAAGTCAGAAGGACCTGAGTTCAAATCTGGTCTCAAACACTTAACACTTCCTAGCTGTGTGACCCTGGGCAAGTCACTTAACCCCAATTGCCTCAGGAGAAAAAAAAAAAAGTAAAATTCTTTTTTTACAAAAAACTGGCTAAGAACTACTTTTTTTGAAGAGAATAAGAAATTAGATTCATCATTATTAGCCAAATTAATCAAAAGAGGAAAACCAAATTACCAAAATAAAAATATGAACAAGGTAAATTCAGAATAAATAAAAAGAAATCACCAGAAATTATTATATGTAAACATATAGAGAATTTAAAGGAAACTGACATTTACATACAAAAATTAATATTTAAGCTACAAAATTATTCTAAAAACAGAAAGTACTCTACCAAAGTTATCTTTTATAAGAAGATATATAAATACTCCGTAGAAGAAACAGCAGAGAAAGAGAATTACAAAGCAATTTCACTAATGAATACTGATGCAAACACTTGTTACAAATATAATCAATGGAAAGAGACTACAGCAATATACCCCCAAAATAATTCACTAGGACCAAATTTGTTTTATACCAGGAATACAATAATGGGTTAACATTAATAAAACAATTAGCACACAATCAAAAATAAAGGTTCAAAACCCATGATTATTTAAATACATGAAGAAAAAAATTGCCAAAATATAGTACTCGTTTACATTAAAAACTGTAGGCATAGAATGGTCTTTAATATGATCAAAATTAAGAACTAGCTTTGTTTCTTGTGGGGAAACAGAATCTTACACCATTAAACAATGGAGTAAAAATAAGTTCCCCCTCACCCATCTATTTGACTCAGATGTAGAAATGTTAATTATAATAACAAAAAAAAAAGAACAAAAATCAAAAGATAAACATCAGCAGAGAGACAAAATGATCACAGCTTTCAGATCTCAAGACAATGTACTTTAAAGGGAATGTAGCAATCAAGCTTGGAGATGTAGCCTTTAAAATGAACTGCTGGAGTGCTGAGAATTTCTTTTCTCTATCAGAGTTATACCTATTCCAAACTCTTATAGAAATATACCTTAAAGAAAGCAAAGCTCCTATTACATAGGTCCTGCTTTCTTGTGTTGTATTAAAATGGTACTGGAATGTCATCAGTTGAATTAAGATGACCCCAAAGCTTCCTTAAATCATATTAGGTTTTAACTTGAGGCTCATTTCCTTTTCCTGAGTCATGTCTGACTCTTCTGACTTAAGTTTAAAAATTATGTGCAAAAACAATTTATTAAATAACTACTACATGGGAAAATACTGTTCTGGATACTTAGAGATATAAAATTATACAGGACAAGTCCTTAATTTATGGAACTTCTGTTCTCCTGAGCTACGTTCAAGGTAGCTGTGAGGGGGTTTACTTACCACTAGTCCGTACTCATCATTAGGGGCTAAATGGTTATCAGTGAGCAGCCGAGCCGCCTGCAGGACTCTGATAATGCCTTCCATATGACAGGTCAGAGTGAAACACTGATGGGCCAGGATCAATAACTCTGTGGCTGTGAACAGAAGAGAGGAGAGGCTGCTGAGATAGCTGGGAATGGAGATGCTCATGTTTCCTTGGCTACAGATCAGTGAAAAGGGTAAGGGTGTTTAGCTGTTCTCAGTAGTACAATAATTTGAGGGACTTAGGATGAAAAATGCTATCCAACTTCAGAGAAAAACCTGATGGAGTCTGAATGCAGATCGATTGAAGCACACTATCTAAAAAATTTTCCCCTTTCATTTTTGCTTAGTTTTCTTTCTTTCTTTTCTTGATGAGGCAATTGGGGTTAAGTGACTTGCCCAGGGTCACACAGCTAGGAAGTGTTAAGTGTTGGAGATCAGATTTGAACTTAGGTCTTCCTGACTTCAGGGCTGGTGCTCTATCCACTGCATCATCTAGCTGCCCCTGGTTTTCTTTTTACAACATGACTAATATAAAAATAAAAAGCTGAAGATGCTGGACACAGGGATTTTACCCTAGTGATCTCTTTAGCTACTTCAATGAATGCCCTGATTTTGCTGGCTCTACAAATCAGATAGTCAGATCTGCTATTAAATGTCTAAAGATAACAAGTAGGTGACTTAAGAAGGAAAATTAATTTTTCTAAAAAGACTACTTTAGGGCTCTCTTGGCCGGAATGATTCCACAAAGGATCTTAGATACAGGAAGGAAACTTCACCAGATGGGAATTTGGAAAATCTATTTTTTTTTGTAGATTCACAAGATCTAGAGCTGGAAGGGATCCTGAAGTTCTGATATACATTCTCATTTTACTGGAGAAAAAACTGAGATCTAAAATTTAAAATATCTTAGTCAAGGTCACACAGGTAGAGAAGAGACCAAACTAAAAACTTAGGTGGCCTTTTTGATGGTCAATGTGCCACACTATCTTCTAAAGCTCTAAACCCAATCTCTGGAAACAAATTGCAAAGAAGGAAGGTTAATTAATCCCAGTAGGCTCTGTCCTCATACCTAGGACCTAGCCAAATGTTACTTGCTATTTGTTAGCATAATTATCTTTCTATCCAGGCCCCATGGGCCAAAAATGGGAGAGCAGAAACAAAGGAGCCAGGCAGCAGAAATGGGTGTAAGTATCCAGAATTTCCTGGTCTGCAGTTCCTCCAGAGTCTGCACAGTAAGTCATGAAAAACTGGAAAGCTTCTGGTCCTACTGATGAAATAGTGGGGGCAAGGGAGGTAGGGGAATGGGTGATGAACCTCCAGGCAAACAAACACAAGACCACATACACACCCAAGTCCTCAGGAACTACCTAGCACTGACTTACTACAGGCCAGCTCTCCAGGGGGGACCGAGGAAATTTTATCTAGCAGCTTCATGCCCACCAGGGTGCGATCCTGGCAGAGAGCTGTCAGCTGGAGAAACATCAGGCCTTCCTCTGCTGGACTGGATACTTGTTTCTGCCCTGTTCAGATACAGGAAAAAACAATTATTGTTTGTAAATATGAGGAAAAAACGCACAAGGCCCCAGCTAAGCACAGCTAACAGGATGGCACTTCTCTATAGGGAGGGAGGGAGAGATGAACTCTGAGAGGTTTTTTTGCACAGGAAAAAGGCAATTAATACCTAGAATAAGTTCTAGAAGCTATCAAGCATATTCAATCTCAGCACTGAGTTTCAATGTCAAATATGAAAATTCATCTAAGGTAGCCAGCTTTCTGCAAAAGACAGCATGAATTTTTCAACTGGAAGTTTAACTATTTCAAAACATCTAGGACTTCCTCACTATAGGACTTTCCTCCACCAATGCAGATTAGAACTCTTTCACACCTTATCAGACCTTTTCATAAGAGGCTATGACCCTAAATTTATCATCTGTGGCTGGCCTGGTGATGAGCTTTTTAAAAGTTGGTTAGGCTGGTCTTCATGACAGGCAATTGTGGGGATGTATATTCAAAAACCACCTCTTGTTAGGACCTGCTAAAACTGATATCCCACTGGTCCAGACTTCAAGAGCCCAGAGTCATCCTTCAAGAAGATTCAAGAGAATAACTATGGGGGAATAATCACAAGATATGAGTTTGAAAAACATTCTAGGTCACACCTCTAAGTGTCAGCACCTCACCAGTGCCTCACCAGAGGCAGCAGGACCCTCCCTCACCTTTTTCTGCTGAGGCAGCCAGCAGCTCCCTCATCACCTCATCAGCCACAAGTTCAGCCACCTGATCTGCCATCAGGCCTTGGGTTGTGATGAAAGCCTGGGCCCGCTTGCAGCGGTCAGGCTGTTGGGAGGCCAGGATGGCTTGGAGCACAGCAGTACTGTCCTGGACAGAGATTTCCCGGTAAGTGCAGCCCAGCTCCTGTGGGATAAGGAGAACACAGTGAAATCTGAGGCTGAGACATATATGCCAGGGAAATATGACCCAAAAGAGTTCTCCATTAATAAGCTCAGGCTATTGGGACTAAGCAGGAATCTTTGGAAGACTGAGCCAAAAGGATTAAGTTTCTCCTCTGTAGTATTTCACTAAGGGACCCAAACTCAAGCCAAATGAACAGACAAAAAAAAGCTTTCATTCGGAAAGGGGCAAGGAAAGGAGTTATTTATAATTTTTTTTAGATAGGTGAGTTTTTTAAATTCCCTAAAAAACTAGAAGCATAGCATGTGCCTTTTTTCCCCAAGTCAACTCATGCTTTACCAAGCACTCTTCTCTATTCCCTATTCTTTTTCTCCTTGTCAATCCTTACTCTTTTTCTAGCTTACTTTCCTTGTCCTTCCCTTCCCTTGCAGCTAACCTGAATTCCACTTCTTTCCCTTCATTCCGCACTTCATTCCCCACACAGACGAGCACTATGTGCACATACCTTGGCAAGTTCATACAGACAAAGGACTTGCCGGCAGTAGTTCTTTCCATGAAGACATCTGCTTATCAAAGTCTCCAAATGGAGTGCAATCTCATCACCATGTGTGAACATAACGAAAGACTGACTATCCAGACTTGAGGCTAGAAGCAATTTATAAACATGAGGGAAACAAACAGCAAAACACAGAAGCCATTTCACCTGGTGACCCTGGAGTTCTTTGTCTCCCGCTCCCAAATTTCCTTCATATACTTCCAGGCATCTCATTAGTCAAAATCCATATGCCTTTCCAATCCTTTCTCCAACAATTCTGGCCTGAGCTATTGTACTTTTTATTATGTTGTTTTCCACTTAGTCTTATAAATTCATCAGAAACAGACCCAGTTCTCATTTTTATATGAGATAAACACAAGGTAATACTGATAACCCTCCTCATACTAAATGTCAAAAGGAGAATGGCTAATCAAATAAAAGAAAGACATCCCAGACATCTAGAGTAAAGTCAAAATATCAAAGTTAGGATTTTATAAGTTCATTTTTAAGTCAATTTAGAATTCAAAAACATTTTTCCCATGAAAAATAATTTTGATCTAAACAATTATGATTTGCTTTTAGGATTCTAGCTTGGGATTCCCAGAATAAGATTAGAAACTCTCTTTTTTTCCCCTGGGAGTGGATAAAGTTTGAAATATGGGGCAGGGGCTCTCCAGTGCTTGATACTAAGTTCAGGAGACAGTAGGTTCAAGTTACGTACTGCTCTGAAACCTCCTAATTGGAACTCCAACTTGCTCCTCTTCCTTCTCTAGCAGCAGCTCAGCGTCTCGAAGGATAGCTTGGATTTCTGGGTGCAAATCATCTATATTAGCTTCTCCTGAGGCCAATGCTCTACAGTGCAACACCAAGAAAACATCTTGATTATAGAAATGAAAATAGTGGCAAATCCTGCTTGCTTCATGAACAGAACCATCATCTAACAGATGTCCAATTAGAAAGTTTAGTGACTCTGCCTCATTCTTATCCAGTCTACTCTCAGAGGCTTCTTTAGAGGGAAAGCCATTAATCTCTAAGTATTTTGAGGCATTCAGGGCAGCTAGTTTGGAGAAGGAAAATTCAGCAGCTAAGCTATCGAAGGTAAGGTCACCACTGGTTGATATCTGTCGAGAAAGCCTTGATTCAACCACCTCTTGGTCACTAGAGTGGATTTGTTCGGTGATACGACAATGCCAGATCTGCTTCTCCAGCTCTTCTAGCTTTCTTAAGGGTACAGGATCCTCCTGGGCAAGCCAATGGCCTGCCAGAGTAAGCAGCAAATGTCTTTCCATAATGTTGCACTGTTTCTTATCAACTGAGGACTCAGATGTCACAGTAGCCTGGGCTAAAAAAAAATCAGATGCTATTTTTTTTAAAATGGTGTTCTTCTTAAAATTCTCATGACTTTTTTTCCAGAATTCAATTCTTGCTTGTTTCAGGTACCACTGACCAATATGTTTTAGGGTCTGCATCTCCTGAGTTATCTGTAAAATAAATACAAATGCTACTTTAGGTTTTACCATAATATTTTTTTAAAAAGGATCTTTAGTCATACTAATTCTTAAGAAAAATATGAGCAGTATAACATTGAAAATAAAAGAAAAACAGAATTATAGAAATTTGAAGATCCCTATCAGAAAAGGTCATCTAATCCATTCATTCTGACATCCCAGAAAAGTGTACACTTAAACTATTTTAAAAGAATGATCAGGAAGAGATTTCACATTACTTTTTAATTGTTCATTTTAGTTTCCAAATTCCCTTATCTAAAAAGTTTTTCCTTATATCTGAGTTTTTATCTTACGGTCTAAGTCCATTCATAAACATGAAAAACAATTCTTGATGAATTTGTATCAAGGACCTTTCTATGAACAATGCCCTTAAGATTCATCCCATGGGAGAGAGAAAGGAGAAAAAATTTGGAACACAAAATCTTATGAAAATGAATGTTGAAAACTATCTTTACATGTATTTGGAAAAATAAAATACTATTGAGGAAAAAAAAAAAAAGATTTATCCCATGGATTAATTTGTGTAAAGTTTCTTTTGAAAGTTTTTGGCTATGTTTCCATTTCAACTTTTGGATGGAATTTAGAATGATTCTGTTTTACAGAATTAATTTTACTTTTAAAAAAGTATTGCCTTAGTCAATGTTGATCTAAAAATACAAGTTTTTATTCATAACTAACCAACTTAACTTTACCTCTTCAATAACCAAACTGTCCACAGGTAATTCAGCTAATCCTGCGACCTTCCTAGCTAGGGCAAACTGCCCTTCTGTCTGCAGTCTTTCCACAATGGATCTACATTCCTCCTGAAAGTTCTCAGTGCTGTAACTGGTTATAATGGAATGATTAATAGCTATGGATGTGTCCTTCAAAATCTCACTGAGCATACACAATTTCTTTACATCTGGACCTGTAAAACAAAAAGGAGAGAGTTAAGGACACCACTATAGCATTTGAGGATAATTGGGGTCAAGGATTGCAAACATTTTATTGAATACAGTAATGTGAAATCTGGAGGTAGAACCTGCTTATATTGTTAATCACTCAAGAATGTAATTAGCAGAAAACTAAAAAAAAAAAAAAAAATAGGAACCTCATAATTCTGAAACATTAGAACTGTTAAAAATAATCATACCAAATAGCCTGAACTCAACTGCAGTTTTTTAAAAAAATTTTTAAAGTTTTTTGTTTTCAAAACATATGCATGGATAATTTTTTAACACTGATTCTTGCATAGCCTTATGTTTTAGATTTTCCCCTCCTTCTTTTCACTCCCTCCCCTAGTCCTCTTCACTCCCTCCAAGCAATCCAATATGTTATACATGTTGAAATATATGTTAAATCCAATATGTGTAAACATTTATACAATTATCTTGCTGCACAAGAAAAATCAGATCAAAAAGGAAAGAAGATGAATAAGAAAACAAAATGCAACAAAGAAAGAATGCTATGTTGTGATCCACATACAGTTCCCACAGTTCTCTCTCTGGGTGTAGATGGCTCTATTCATCATAAGATTATTAGAACTGGCCTCAATCATCTCATTGTTGGAGTCACGTCTATCAGAATTTTATAATATTTTATTATACTGATGTTGCCATGTACAGTGATCTCCTGGTTCTACTCACTTCACTCAGCATCAGTTCATGTAAGTCTCTCTCTAGGCCTCTCTGAAATCATCCTGCTGGTCATTTCTTACAGAACAATAATATTCTATAACATGCATGTACCATAACTTATTCAGCCATTCCTCAATTGATGGGCATCCACTCTGTTTCCAGTTTCTAGCCACTACAAAGAAGGCTGCCACAAACATTTTTGCACATACAGATCCCTTTCCCTCCTTTAAGGGGGGATCCCCCCCCTCCTTTGGGGATAAAAGCTCAGTAGAAACACTGCTGGATCAAAGGGTATGCACAGTCTGATAACTTTTTGAGCATAGTTCCAAATTGTTCTTTAGAATGATTGGATCAGTTCACAATGCCACCAACAATGTATCAGTGTCCCAGTTTTCTTACATCCCCTCCAACATTCATCATTGTCTCTTCCTGTCAACTTAGTCAGTCTGACATTCCTGCCCAGTATTCAACCAGCCTTTGCTTAAAGAATACTAGGGAAGAGCAGTTCCTCCCTGAGGAATGTCATCCTCTCTCTGGACAGCTCTAAGTTTTAGGTACTTTTTCCTCAATGTACTAAGCCCAGATCTGCCTCTCCAATGTTGAGCTGACACAACCACCTGAGAAGAATACATCTAGCTCACAAAAGTCCTCCCAATACTTGGATTTGGCTGGCATCTCTCTTAAATTTTTTCCTTTCTAAAATAAGTATTAAAACCCTCCACTGATCCTCCTTGTCTGCTCTGTCTTAGCTATAATGACAGCTGTTTTATAGTTACTCTCTAGCTTATTACTGTCCCTTTTATCATCAAGCAAGGGAAGGGAGACACTTGTTTCTTAACTAGAGTTTCCATCTTCCAGTTAGCCACTTTTGTTCTTTTCTTTCTGATCCAAAGAGACTCAGCAGAGAAAATGGATGAAAAACAAGAATTCAGTGCTTCTACAAATTTTCCACCACATTACCAACTCTGTATCTCATTGAGTACAGATCCAGTCTCTTCTTGGCTCCTCTTTTTTTCTACAAAGCTAAACCTAACTTTTTTCTTGTCTCTAGAATTCCTCGCCCATTTTAGCCCACTCTATACCATGGCTCACAGAGCATTCTTACAGGAGAATACCATGCTTCTGCCTTCATTCTTAGTTATGTACCCTTGTATGGTTCTTCTATTACATATTTTTAAAAAACCTAAGTTGTTGAGTAAATTTCCTGGACAATCATGAGGCTCTTGTAATATTTTTTCTGTTCCCCTCATGGAAATGCTCCTTTCCTTTTGTCTTCCCAATTTCATTCTTAGGAACTTCTCCTCCCGTCTGTGGCCAACATACTGCTGTTGAATTTTTGGACATCAGAGTCTACCTTTCTCTGAATTTTTGAGCAATTTTCCCTTGTTGAATTCAAGTTAAAGAAATGAAATCTACAAATCAAAGTCTAATGGACTTGCATTTGATTCCTGGAAAAATTCTAGGATGTATTATTAATTAAAGGCCTAATTTATAAACATTTAAAAAGGGGATATGGTGATCTCTAAAAGCTAGAGCAATTCATGCCAGATTAAGTTCATTTACTTTTCTAACAGGGTTACTAAGCTGGAGATTAAGGGAACACTACCAATATATTTTACCTGAATTTTGCCCAAGCATTTGAAAAATTCTCTCTTGTAATTATGGAAAGATGTGAACTAGATGATAGAACAGTTTGCTGTAGCTTTCTCCCAAAAACTACAGTGCATATCAGACTCTGCCTTTCTTTTTCTTTATTAAAAATTCAAACATGGATGGGATCACTTTTTTCCAAAGTTTCCAAAGTTTATATTTCAGCGATGAGACCCACATATGTGATCAACCTTCATAATCAGAATTTCAGTTTTCTTCATTGCTTCTTCCACATTTTGAAGAAATCAAAAAGGCAAGTCAAGAAATTATTAATTCCTTTGCTTCTGGCAGACAAAGTAAGCTTGAGCAGAAATCTAGACAGCTAAAAACTGTC
Source organism: Sminthopsis crassicaudata (assembly GCF_048593235.1). Lineage (NCBI taxonomy): Eukaryota > Metazoa > Chordata > Mammalia > Dasyuromorphia > Dasyuridae > Sminthopsis > Sminthopsis crassicaudata. The sequence goes on from NC_133618.1 coordinate 275,127,662, forward strand.
ATTAGTATCATGTCGACATTCCAGTCTTGTGATCCAATTCTTAAAAATCTTCATCCATTTTCTCTTCCTATTCAGGTGATTTGTGATATATTCTAATTATAATCTTGCTTCTATTTCTCCCTCCACTATTCCTCAGCCAAATGTCATCCATCAAATTTTCCTTAGGAAATCCCCTAGGTTTCCACACAGGAATTAATGTACTTAATACATAATAATACTATTTTGCCCCTTCCCTGCTTTTATTTATTGTTACTTTAAAATAAAGCCTATCCTTTCAGAGTCATATTCTAGTCACAACTGCAATCTAGCAAGTTCCAACTACATTGGAAGTCACCCTGCTTTAGGATTTCTAGTTCACCTTGCTCATCATCTGTAGCGTATCATGCTTTGAGCATTTGGATATGGACACCTGTATTTTTTCCTTTGTTTGTTATGAGCATTTCTCCATTATTATTATTATTATTTTTTTTTTGAGGCTGGGGTTAAGTGACTTGCCCAGGGTCACACAGCTAGGAAGTATTAAGTGTCTGAGACAACATTTGAATTCAGGGCTGGTGCTCTATCTACTGTGCCACTTAGCTGTCCCCCCCCCCTTTTTTTTTAAATAGAATAGCTGCCTTATAGTATTTAGCTTGGTACTGTTATACAAGAAGTATTCTTTTTCCCTCTCTATTTTCTGTTTGAAGTTTTCACACACATGTGCTATCTACAGATAGATATATAACATACACAAAAAGACCATACAAGAAAGGTGAAAAAAATGCAGTGCCACAATAGAAAGAAAATTACTAAAATTAAGGATAGTAAAAAAACCCAAAAAAACAAACCCAATTACTTTATGTATACATTTTCAGATATCTTTTTTTTTTTTGAGAAGGAATAAAAAAACTGATTTTTTATTTTTTATTTTTTTTGCTGAGCCAATTGAGATTAAGTGACGTGCCCCTGAGTCACACAGCTAGAAGTGTTAAATGTCTGAGATCCCATTTGAACTCAGGTTCTCCTCACTTCAAGGCTGGTGCTCTATTCACTGCACCATCTAACTGCCCTAAGAGCTGATTTTTCAAGGGCTTAAAAGCCATCCAATTCTCCTATAAGCTAACTTAATTTAATTCAATAACATTTATTAAGCACCTACTATGGGCAAAGCACTGTTAGGAATTAGTGATATGAAGATAAAAAAGCAAAAGAGAAACTCAGCTATCACAAACATTATTACCATCAGTAAAATGACCTATTTCGGAAAACAACTGTAACAGTTTACGTAGCTCATACTGAGTCTTGCACTGCTGCAACATAAGCTTCCAAAGCAAGTTGACTTGACATTTTAGCCATGGCACAGGTATAGCAAGAGTGGCGGTATTATCTGCTTTTTCAATCTAAACAAAAAAAGAAGAGGGTTACAGAGAGTGATTTTGCTCAAACAGCTAATTAAAAAAACACCAGTTTGGGATTAAGGGAACTGAGGAATCCCCAAATTTTATCCCATGACTGTATCTTATCTAAAATTTGTATCTGGTAGGGGTTATCTTCCCATGGCTCAATGTTCTTTTGCTAAGCAAATATTTTGAATGGAGTAACATGTAGTAATCTTTGTTCAGGTGCTGTATTACTCCATAGATAAAGGCAGAAGAGAGAAGAGTAGAAGGGTGCAAAACTGGTAGGGGAAAGGACAGTGACAATCTAGGTGCTGTCCTTGATGTCCTCTCTGCTTTTTTCTGAAAAGTTCAAATGTAAAGATCTCTCTCTCTCTGCCTCTCTGTCTCTGTCTCTCTCTTGGTGTTGCTCTGTTTCTGTCTGTCTCTCTCTCTGTCTCTCTCCTTCTATCTTCTCTCCCCCTCCCTCTCTCTGTGTGTCTCTCTCCCTCTCCCTCTGTCTCTCCTCTCCCTACTCTCTCCTCCTCCCTTTCTCTGTCTCTCTGTCCCTTTCTCCATCTCTGTCACTCTTTCTCTGTGTGTCTCTATCCCCTCTCTCTCCCCCTCCCCCTCCTCTTCCTCTCTCTCTCTCTGTCTCTGTCTCTCTCTGTCTCTCTCTCTCTTTCTCTGTCTCTCTCTCTCTCTCTCACACACACACACACACACACACACACACACACACACACACACACACACACCCGAGAGAGAGATGGCTAATGACTAATTGGACTTCTGTGAAGAGTGTACCTAAACTGATAAAAGCATGTACAAAAAAAATTCAGAATGCTAAATAAATACTACCAGTGTTGATTACAAATCTAAGACAAATGTGCTTAGCATCTTTTTTCCCCCCAGCTAATTCCAGTACTACATTATACAAGTCCTATATTAAACAGAATCTTGAATTTGAAAAGGACTTTGGAGGCCATGGACACCAAACCACAGTGGAACAAAAATTTCCCTTATAAAAGTCTGACAAGTGGTCACCCAGACTTCATTAGAAGATTTCTAATGACAGCCCATTCACAACATTCACAACCAGAGATCCTGTTACACTTTTTGGAGAGTTCTAAATATAAGTTTTTCCTGACATCAAATCTAACTGGAACTCTGTGAATGTAAATGCTTGGTATATACCTAGGCACTTAATAAATGTTTCTTGTCTATTCTTTGCAGCTGCTCATTCTGCCCTGTTGGCTTAAGCAGAACAGAATTTTTATGTGATAGCCCTTCCAATATTTGAAGACAGTGATTTTGTTCTTCCTGCACCTTCTCTTCTTGCCCTGTGTTCTTTGTATGATCTTCCTTTGATAAGCTCTCGAGACCTTTCTTTAAGCTGACCATCCTCCTCTTGCTATTCTTTTGCTCACCAGTGTCTATTCTACCATGTGACACACAGAACTGAACACAAACCAATATATTTTGACCAAGATAGAACTGTTATTACATTTCTTACCAAGCATCTGAACACGTTAAATAGACAACATCAGTGCCCAATGGTTTAGAGTCAACCAGAGAATTTCATCAGGGACTTGATGAAAAAGGCCATATTTGTTTGATATCATAATTAATCAAAACTGTAATCTCCAAGATCATATAAAAAACCCCTAAAGTCCCCATCTGTGTTCTGTGCCACTGCAACTTTGCTCACGATCCATTACTCTGGGTCCTCACCAGCTGATGCTCTGATTCTGTCTCTCTTCCTCCTGAAGAGCCCGGCCCTGGGTCACACAGCACCTGACTTCTCTGCTGTCACTTCCCCCATCACCAGCAACAGGTTATCCCCACAAAGTCCAGGAGGTTGTAGTCTAGCTTACCATTTCAAGATTTTTTTGGAGCTCTAGCAGTTTGGCTTTGGCACCCTTGTAGTTCTTCCAGAGCATACACAGCTCATACATCTCCATCATCAACAGCAAAGCAGAATCCTTTGAAGAAAGTGAAGGGATAAAAGAACATCTAACCTCCACCTCTCCCACCTTCTCACCCATCCCACCCTCCAGTAATAATGTTAGAAACAACAGATGCATATTTAATGTCATGTTTCATTTTCTTTTGGGAAAAGCGGAATTTGAAACTAGAGCTCCCACACATTCAACTCTCCATTTTCTGTTTTATTTGTGACCCATGGCCCAAAAAGTAGGATTTGAAATATTCCAGAAGGCAGTTATATGCACCATCATCACTTCTAGGAAATGTTCTTATACATTCCCTGGATAATTCCCTGTTTTTATCGAAAGATCTACATATGGTTAGCTGCAGGAAGCTGCATTTTCTTCTCACTTTTTGTAGAGGAAATTCAGCTCATGAGCTTGGGATGGGAGTACTGGGAAAATAGGATTTCCCAAGCCTGTCTAGTAGCAATACCACGCAGATGCTTTTCTGAAATTTGAATGCATCAAATTGATAGTAAATACCTTCAAAAAAAGTTGAAAACTTCTGGTAAGAGTTCTACTCTTTTTTCTTGTTACCAACATTCTCCAGATAAGTGAAAGGTCCTCCAGATCCCATTCATGGTCTTCTACAGAGCCCTGAATGTGACTTGTTGCTTCAGCAGCAACACGATCCTCCACAGAAGTGATGATCCAAACACTCAGACATGGAACAACATTAGCATCCTGGAATTGGAAAAGAACACTATTAAAATAAAGCCAAATGGGACTTAGAATGCCTAACAGACCCAGATGAAGGTTCAAAGAAAATCTGATATTTGATACAATGATGTGCAGAATGGATCCAAACTTGCTAAATTGATGTGAAAAATATTTAAAGACAAAATAAGCTCCCAACTATGCCCAGGGCATGCACAAGTATCTGAATGGATAGAAAATTAGAGATATGAAAAGAGAACGATGAAGTCAGTGGATTACTCTCTCTTTCTCAGGGCCTATTTGGCAAGTCCATCCTTGATGAAGGGCCAAGCTCACAGGTGAGGCAGGGAAGTTTATAAGGATGAAGGTCTTAAAAAGGGATAGAGCTGGTAAGTATACACGCCAAGATGAGAGATGTCTCTGGAGCAGAATCAAAAGCTGAGCAGGATCAGCTATTGTGCCTTCAAAGTATTGTAACCCAGTTAATATGAGGGATAGACAACAAAGTCACGAAAATGAGACTTTTCCTACTAAAACAAGGCTGAGGATGACCTGAGAGGGGATTTAAAAAAAATGCTTAGTATCATGTTAAGGACCAGGCCTACATGCACTTTAAGAGGCAGGCCAATTCTCCAAGAGTTTCCACAACTGTGAACATCTGAAGGTGCTGCAAAACAACCTTTACTGACACAGGTGTTGTTTGTGGACTGGAAAAATAAATTGGAGGCAGAGGGAAGAGGAGAGAGGTCAGACAATGAAACTGCCTCTCAGTGGAGAGGTCAGAGAACAGCAACTGCTTCTCAGTCTCCTTGAATCACCATCATCCTCTCAAGAAGGAGAGAAGAAAAGGTTTACCAGAGGTAAAGCAAAGTTACATATTGTGTTCCCCACAGCAGCAGCATCTTCCTTCCATGTTTCTGAGCCTGTGTATCCTACTAACCTTGAAACAAGAGGCCAGGATGCTCAGGATGGGAGCCCGTTGTCTCATGGCTTCAGCCAGAAGGTAACGCCAGGAATTTGGTGCCTCAGGACACTGAAGCAGAATCTGAAATAAATCAATGGAGATCCCCTCTTGTCTCCTCTGAGTCTCTTGAAGGGGTCTGTCACAAGTCTGTCTATCATGTACTTTAGAGTTTGGAAATGAAGGCAAGTTCTCAAAAGCCAACTGCAAGTGGTCCCGAAGGATTGGGCTGAAGTAGCAGAGGAGGGACCTGACCTAGAAAAGAAAAATTAACTGACTTAGAAAAAATATAATTGTCAGAGAAAAGCTACAGAAAGGGGAAAAACACAAAAGCATTGACTAAATGGCTCTCTCTCACACTAAGTTGTTTCAGGGGAGATCATATAATTTTGCATTTTGCCTTTCCATTGGATATACCCAGTGTTTCAATGACTTATTTTTAGCCATAAATATTTTTTATATCTAAAAACTAGCCCCTTCTTTTATTCCCATCCACTGAATTTTAAAAAAGTAAATTTTAATGGATGCTTTTTGTTTTTATGTCATAGACATTTTTAGACCAGTCTCCATCACCACTGCAAAAACTGAACATAGTAACCAAAGAAAACTCATTATGAAGGGGGAACCCACTAAGTGCCCATATCTGGTAATGTGTGCAAAGTTCAACTATCATGGCTCCCTATCTCTTTACCAAAAGACGAAAAATAGGGTTCATTTTTGTTTTCCACGCTCATCACTAGTTTTCAAATGCTTGGATAAGTCTTTTTTAATAGATTTTTTTTTTCATTTATTTTGCATAAATTACTATGTATCGAAAAATACTCAAGAATAGGGAAGGCCTTCAGGAATCATCCAGATCAATTACCATCTGAAGAAGAATCCTTTCTATAGTGTACTATTGGAGGGATCACTCAATCTTTGTTTAAAGACCTCCAATAAGAAAGAAGCTACTTTTAGATTCTCTTTGTAGATATTTGTCATCTTACAACTTCTACCTTCTAGTTCTTATTTCTAGGGCTAGGAAGAACAAGTATAATTCCTCTTCCACATGACAGCTCTTAAAATACTTAAAAGATAGTTATTATCCAGCCCACTCCCCCAATCTTCTCTTCTGGCAGCTAACCATACTAACTTCCTTCAAATGATCATCATGCATGTGGCAGGATTCTAAAGCCCTTCCAATTAAGCTACTCTCCTCTGAAGATTCTCCAGATCATCAACATGCTTGCTGAACTGTAGGGCCTAGACCAAAAGAACATGGTCCTGTGGATGCCGTCTGACCAGGACTACCACCTCCTCAGCAGATCCAATAGAATCTAGGTAATAATGATATTACCTCAAAGGAAAGTTTAATAATCTGCATTATAAAACTCTAAGAAAAACACCCATTTTCCAGTGTTAAGAAATCTGAGGATGGTCAGTAGTTTACTTACTTCCTCCAGGGGGTAGTTGTGAAGTTGGCTGTGCACAATAAACGGTAGCCACTCATTGGCTCTAGAACACTCTTTTAGGTAAGCTGTGCTCAGCCTCACATTATGAAGCCTGCAGAACTGCACCACCAATGCCCACTGGCGACCTGATTCATTGGAAGTCCTGACATTAAAAATGGAAAAAATAAAATCTTATTAGATATAGCTATAGTTCGAAAATGACAAATGAACAAAAATTTACAAATCCCACAGACCTGTGATGACATGAAAAACTATTCAGTAAAAGTGAATCCAGGCTGCTACTCAACTTCTAATAAGCTTTGTGGATAAATAGCAAGTACAAGTCTGTAATTTTTTTGTTGTCACTAACCTCCCCCACAACATAGTATATCTCTTTACTTTAACACAATCATTCAAACAATTATCAAGCAGTTATCAGGCACCTACTGCTGGTAACCTACACTGTTTTATGTATACGTATGTGCCACAGAGGCACAGTACTGGAACACTAGTACGAAGCAACAAAAGTTAACTTTAATAGTCAAAACTCGGATGCCTATTGAAGGATAGAGCCAGGAGTCTGATATGGGACACTTGGAGGCAGGAGAGACTGAGACGACTGGTCAAATGAAGGCTTTTGTTGTCTGGTGCTTCACAAGAGTGACTGATCTCCCAAGGTCAAGGGCTAGATGGTACTTTTGCTACACAGACACTCCAACACACATAGGAAAAAACAGACTTTTTCCATTTACATGAGAAAGAATGAAAATAGCATGACAGGCAGGCTTCCTTGTCTATACTCCTGAAACTCTGCTCATCTTTAGTGTTTGGATTAGGATGTTAGACCCAGGGGAAAGGTTCAGAAGAGGGAAATGAGCAGGTATAACCACAGAAGAATCAGACTTTTAGGATTATAATGAATGAACTTGACTTTAAGAGATTGATTGGGGAAAGGAAAAGGCTTCCTAAGCTCATGCTCTCAGAATGATATAATTGAAATCTAACAGGCAGAATCAGAGCAGGATGTACAGAAATCAACTTAATAGCCAACCGGTTCCTCTTTTCTGTTTGCTTAAATGATACACTGTGACATACTTAAAAAACATTCATTCTGTTTGGATTATTTCATCCTAGGAAGAGGAAGAGCCAACCATGCTCCTCCTTCATAACAAAGTGTAGTGTGAGAATTAATGAGAACACTTGAGGTGGTCTGAATTCTTTAAAAAAAAAAAAAAAAAAAAGTTAGAGAAACATAAATTGACACAATCACTGCCTTTAAAAAAAAGGCACCAAAACACAACAAACCTTGATATTCCTTGTTGTTGAATACTATCCCATATGCCTTCTTCTAAGAGACTAAGCAATTCTTCAGTTGCTGCTTTTTTACCATTTGCCACTTTAACTAGTTTTTCAGCTGTAAAAAATTACAATTAAAGCATAGTATAGTAAAGCGATTTCCCCCTAGGAAATAAGTAGTATTTTCAGATCTCAAAACGTCAATCAATAATTTGGAATTGGTTAAAAAGTAGGGAAGTAATCCACATAAATCCTCAGCATTTTTATACATTAACAGCACAATCCAACAGCAAGAGATACAAAGAGAAATTCCATTCAAAATAACGGTCAATAGTATAAAATATTTGGGAATATATCTACCAAAGGAGAGTCAGGAATTATATGAGCAAAATTACAAAACACTTGCCACAAAAATAAAGTCAGATTTAAATAATTGGAAAGACATTCAGTGCTCTTGGATAGGCTGAGCGAATATAATTAAGATGACAATACTCCCTAAACTAATCTATTTATTTAGTGCTATACCAATCAGACTTCCAAGAAACTATTTAAATAACCTAGAAAAAATAACAACAGAATTCATATGGAACAACAAAAGGTCGAGAATCTCAAGGGAAGTAATGAAAAAAAAATTAAGTGAAGGTGGTCTAGCTGTACCTGATCTAGAACTATATTATAAAGCAACAGTCACCAAAAGCATTTGGTATTGGCTAAGAAATAGACTAGTTGATCAGTGGCATAGGTTAGGTTCACAGGGCAAGATAGTGAATAAAAATAGCAATCTAGTGTTTGACAAACCCAAAGATCCCAAATTTTGGGATAAGAATTCATTATTTGACAAAAACTGCTGGGAAAACTGGAAATTAGTAGGGCAGAAACTAGGCATGGACCCACATTTAACACCACATACTAAGATTAGATCAAAATGGGTCCAAGATTTAGGCATAAAGAACGAAATCATAAATAAATTGGAGGAACATGGGATGGTTTACCTCTCAGACTTGTGGAGGAGGAAGGAGTTTGTGTCTAAGGGAGAACTAGAGACCATTATTGATCACAAAATAGAAAATTTTGATTACACCAAATTAAAAAGTTTCTGCACAAACAAAACTAATGCAAACAAGATTAGAAGGGAAGTAACAAACTGGGAAAACATTTTTACAGTTAAAGCTTCTGATAAAGGCCTCATCTCCAAAATATACAGAGAATTGACTTTAATTTATAAGAAATCAAGCCATTCTCCAATTGATAAATGGTCAAAGGATATGAACAGACAATTTTCAGATGATGAAATTAAAACTATTTCCGCTCAAAGGAAAGAGTGTTCCAAATCACTATTGATCAGAGAAATGCAAATTAAGACAACTCTGAGATATCATTACACACCTGTCAGATTGGCTAAGATGACAGGAACAAATAACGATGAATGTTGGAGGGGCTGTGGGAAAACTGGGACACTGATGCATTGTTGGTGGAGTTGTGAAAGAATCCAACCACTCTGGAGAGCAATCTAGAATTATGCCCAAAAAGTTATCAAAATGTGCATATCCTTTGACCCAGCCATACTACTACTGGGCTTATATCCAAGGAAATACTAAAGAAGGGAAAGGGACCTGTATGTGCCAAAATGTTTGTGGCAGCCCTTTTCATAGTGGCTAGAAGCTGAAAGTTGAATGGATGCCCATCAATTGGAGAATGGTTGAGTAAATTATGGTATATGAATGTTATGGAATATTATTGTTCTGTAAGAAATGACCAACAGGAGAAATACAGAGAGGCTTGGAGAGACTTACATCAACTGATGCTGAGTGAAACAAACAGAACCAGAAGATCATTATACACTTCAACAATGATACTGTACGAGGATGTATGCTGATGGAAGTGGATATCTTCAACATAGAGAAAAGCTAATCCAATTCCAATTGATTAATGATGGACAAAATCAGATACATCCAAAAAAGGAACACTGGGAAATGAGTGTAAACTGTTATTTTTACCTTCTGAATCCAATTCTTCCTGTGCAACAAGAAATTCGGTTCTACACACATATATTGTATCTAGAATATACTGAATATATTTAACATGTATAAGACTGCCTGCCATCTGGGGGAGGAGGTTGGGGGAGGAAGGGAAAAAATCTGAATAGAAGTAAGTGCAAGGGATAATGTTGTAAAAAATGCATATGTACTGTCAAAAAAAAAGTTATAATTATAAAATAAAATAAAAATTAAATTAAAAAAAATAGGGAAGTAGTAGGTGAGTCAGAATAGATAAGAGAATCAGAAGCAATGGAACTCAATAACTCAGTGTTTAATAAACCCCCAAACATAAATTAGTAAAGAATAAATTTCCTAAAAGAGAAGAATTGCTGGGAACACTTGAAAGCAATCTGACAAAAATTAGGCTTTCACTCACAATAAATCCAAAATAAATGGATGACCTTAATATTAAGGATAATTCCATGAAAAAATTAGAAAAGAAGCAGAAAACTATGAGTAGAAGAAGTATTCTGCTATTTATCATTTTAAAGAAAATTCCATTTATTTCTATGCTCTCTAGTATATTTAATAAGAATGGGTATTGTATTTTGTCAAATGTTTTTTCTGAATCTATTGATATAATCATAAGGAGATGTATTCTTAATAAAATAAAGAACAGTCAATTTTATATAAAAAAAGATAATTCTGATTAAATAAAAATCAGAAGCTTCTGAAGAAAGAAAATATATCTAGGATAAAAAGTGACATGATTAGATGGAAAAATTTTTGTAACAAATTTTTCTACATTGGATATCTAACATATTTATACTAATTTATTTCTATTACATATATGTTTATATATGTGAGTATATGTACATGTATATTTGTGAAAACACATACACATATTCTTTAATAGATCAAAAAATATGAACAAACATTTCTTCAAAGAAGTGCAAATTATTAACAACAATGTGAAAAAATGCTCCAAATCACTAAGAAGAGAAATGCAAATCTACTTCACTTAACTAGATGAAAAATGGAAGTAGTTCATATGAGTTGGAGGTGTTATGGGAAGATAGGCACACTAGTACACTTTTGCCAGAGCTAAGAATCAATATAATCATTTTGGAAAGCAATTTGAAATTATGAAAATAAAGTGACTGAAATGTTCATGACCCAAAGAAATAACTCCTGGTTATATATTCCAAGGAGGTTTCTGATAAGAACAAAAAACTTAGATACACCAAGAAATTTATATATCATTGTGCTTTAAGACAATGACTACACATGGAAAGACTTAGATAAAGTGATGCTCAGGAAAGGAAGTAGAGCCAAGAAAACAGTGTGTACAATAACTCTAATCATAAATAAAAAGAACCACCACCAGAAAATAGTAAAAAGTTAATGTTGAAAAATTATTAAAAACACATATGGCCCCCCAAAAGAATTGAAAATACACTTCCTCCACCTCCTTTGCAAAAGTAGGAAGTCCAACACTGTGTAACATTGCCAATTTTCAGACTTTTTCAAAGCACTGATTTTTGATTTTTTTTTCTTCTTCCTTGTTTTCTTTAACAAATATCTTTATTATATAGAATGGATCTCTTAGAAGGAAAAGGGGGAGAATATTAGGAGTCTAGATAATGGAAAAATAAAAGATAGTAACAAAAATTTATTGTTCAAAAATTAAAGGGATAAAAAAGAAATGTCTTCAGGAGAACATGTTTCTATTTACAATGTTTCATTTTCATTTATGAGCTCATTAATGAAGAATCCAGAAAATGAGGCATAATAGTAACCTGTCTGCATTCCCCCATGACAAATTCTTGATTCAGTATTACAAATAAGTCCCTTTCCTACTGCATAAATCTATCCAAATGCAGAGAAGATGTCTTACCCAAGGATTCCCTGATACAGCTGTGCTGAGCCTCTTCATTTCTACACTTGTGGCTCAAAATGATGCTGGCCACTTTCATATCAACTCTAAGTTTAAGGCTGTCAATACCAAGCAATTCCAAGAAACACACACAAGCAGCCCCTACTGAAGGCATATGAAAAAAGGAAAGTGCCAACATGTAGGCTTCATTTCCAATTTGCTGGATCCTAAAACAGAAAATAGATATCAAAATTAGATAGGCACACTGGAAATCATGATTGCTGAGGACCCTGGTGCTCATGGCACATTATGGTGTTTTATACAATGAGTCAGAAGACTCACACATGCACTTGTTTTCAAGGCTGAGTTTCGTGAAATTCACAGCACATCACTGGAAAATCACTGATGTAACGTAAGCACACAGAGGGCTCTCAGGGGTATCTAAGATGGAAGACAGTACATGCTGATGAAAAGAATGCTGTTTTTGGAGTCAGATGAATTGAATTCAATTGCTGCCATCTGCTTACCTTCCTGACCCTAAGAAAGTCATTTAACCTCACCAGGCCTCAGTGTTTTTAATTTGCAAAATCAGAGATGTGGGAGGATTAGACTAAATGACCTATCACATTCTTTACAGCCCTAAACAATATCTGATCTTCAATTGTTTTTCAATCTTGTCTTCATGACTTCATTTGGGGTTTTCTTGGCAAAGGTACTGGAGTGATTTGACATTTCCTTCTTCAGCTCATTTTATAGATGAGGAGCCAAGGTAAACAGGATTAAATGATTCGCTTAGGGTCAAATAGTGTCTGAGACCAGATTTCAACTCACCAAGATAAATATTTCTAACTTCTAAGTAGAGTCTGGCACTCTACCTACTACTTCACCAACTAGCTGCCAGTCATAGTACAAAGTAAAAAAAGTTGGTCTTTAGCATTTTGCTCACTTCATTTTCTTGCCACTGTCTTCTGAATGTTTTTAAGAGTTTCTTCATACTCAACAGCATATTGTCCCTTTCTTCCCCAAGAACAGAAACAAGAGTCAGCACCTTCATATGCAATGAATGAAGGACTTGGTCCTTGGTCCAAGATTATTACTGAAATATTTTAGGAAGTTTATTTCAAAAGTCATTTTCTATGGCACTCACTGATTATCTCCAAGTAATATTTCTAATTTTGTTACATAGATATGAACCTCAAAATTTAGGATATTTGTGTAATCCCCTTTATAACTCTTTTGACATTTACCAAGCTTACTTCCTATTACTCTGTAAATACTCACAGTTGTTTTGGAGACTTGCTCTTGGCTAATTCCTGAATAAGAAAAGTACCAAATGCAAATGATGGTCGACCATGACGTAAATAATAAGCAAAATTCAGACGTTCCATTATAGCATATTTGTTTACAAGGTCAGAGCTAGAGAAATGAAGAAGATCACTTGAAGTATCTGAAAAAATGGGAAGAAACATTAATGTTAATAAATCTTCACTTGAAAATAGCAATTGTCTCAAAGGAGTAGAATATTAATTTCTCATATTTTTTCCTATGTTTTGTCAAATATTTAAACTACTGACCCAGATCTCAGTCTATTAAGGATAAGAATCTCACAAACAATGACTTCAATTTTTCTTAGCTAAAATTTTATTCTAGGATCTTGGGATAGTATTTTTTTACAATAGAATAAGGTCTGTTACAAAACCTCAAAAAATACAGAACCATGAAACTGGGATCCCAAACTCTAAGAAAGAGCTAACTATCTCTAAAGTTCAATGTTGACTGAAAAGCAAAGGACTTTTATAATTAAAGATATCAGATTGAACCATATGTACTTTCTGATAGGTGTATCCTGCATAATACACTCCATACTGTTGAATCAAAAAGTTTTAGAAATAGGAGTTGAGAGCTAATCTAGCCTAATTATATAGATGAGGAACCTGAAGCTCTGATGGAGCTATCTATGATCACAAAGCTAGTAAGTAACAGAGCTTCTGTAATAACTCTACTGACAGACAATGTTTATTTAATGAAAGTTATATGACATTGCCTTGGAACTCATTTAAGTAGCTACTCATGTACTTTGCTTTTATTAGAAACATATAAAAGCTTATGAAGCTCCTGACATGTTATCTCATTGATCCTTACCACCACACTGGCAGATAGATAATATTTTTATCTATGCTCTCCATTTTACAGATTACAAAGCCTGAGAGAGGTTAAATGACTGGTACATTGGTCTCAGACAGCTAGTAAGGATCTTGAGAGAGGATTCAAACTCAGATGCCACCCAGAGGTGCTCCAAAATACCCTCCAGGTCTATATCTAGCTCCGATGACCAAGGGACACACCAGGAGCTTTTAAAAATTTTCAAATATCCTCTAGAATCTGTAGCCTTTTCACACTCTGATCCAATACTATATGCATCTAGAACTATAGCGACATACATGCTCAGTATAATGACTAGTATTCATGTTGAAAACCATAAGTAATCAGGAACAGACCAAGCTAAATGATGGTCAATATATACTCTATTATTCTTCCTCCACAGAGCTGTGCTAATGACATTCTGGGAGATTCTACTGAAATGAAAAGGCTTCAAAAGTTGGGTCTGATGACAGACTACATATTACCCATCTAAAATCTAAGTTAGTTAACTTCAAGAAAGTAAATCAGAAGATTGGCCTCAAGGGAAGGAATTCTTTTTCTCACAGCAATTCATGAAGATGAATTGATTCAGGAATAAAGGTATTTAATCTTCATTAGGAAAAGAAGTACACAACTTAATGAAACCATTTATATTTGAAATATTGGTCTGATAAGGTAAGAAACCTCATAATAATACTATAACCTTTCATCAAAATGTGATTCAATAAACTCAGCATTTCAGTTATATAGAAACCTCAGTTTGAATTTCCTTCCTGAAGACTGAGGGGCAGGACTGGCTAGTGGAACAGAAGCTGGCCTTGGAGTTAAGAATATTTGATTGATTACAAGATCCTACTTAAACATAAAATGTCTCTGTGACTATCCTGGGTCAGTCACTTAACTTTTAAGCATACCAGTCAACTCTCTTCAAGTGTAGAGCATGGAGATAGTTCTGACATGCACTGGGAGAGGGAATTCTCTCCACCAAAGAAATCAAAGGTCTAGTTTCCATCTTTTTTCTCCATGCTGTCTGATAATCGATATTCAGTTTGCACAGATGCACTGATAGCAGTCTACTTAAAGATTAACTTGAAGCCTCTAATATTAGGTAAAACATGGGGGATACAGTGAAAAGAGTATTAGACAAGAGAATCAAGAGTCCGAGGTTCTAGTCTTGGCTCTGCAAATAATCAACTGAGTATTCTTGGACAAGTCACTTAAATCCTTAAGACCTCAATGTCTTCTTTTGTAATCAGAAAGCTAGAAGGAAATCAAGAAAAAGTTTCTGAGTCAAATCTTGGGGACAAGCAAAGAGCTGAACTGGCACAAATGGGATCCTGAGCAATGATGATCAATCTTATTTAGCACATGTATCCTATACTTCCCACAGTAGGCAGTTAAACAACGTCAAATGAGTTCTCATAATAAGACTGAATCTAATG